>NW_026020233.1:11160-358660 GCF_900185275.1 Solanum verrucosum
TCAAAATATATGTAGTGGGTACAAATGAATCATTGTGCTAAAGTATAACTGTAAGATATAAAGTACGGTTTGTGCCTCGGGCATAAAGGGTTTTCGCAGAAGTCTGACATTATTTAATGGAGATATATTCTCCAATGGTGGATGCAATGTGACTTGTTTCAGTTGGCAATAGATGAAATACTTAAAATGTATAATGAATGATTATTATGTCTAACTAGACGATGAAGGTTATATGAAATCCTTGAAGGATGTAAAAGGTCTTAAAGCAATTTCATTGAGTACCCAATGATTTTGAGACTGCTCAACACAAGAAATGTGTGATTTTCTTTCAGAAGAAAAGATGAGGTTCAATAAAATTGAAATGATCAATCTCTGAGTCAGAAATGATTTGATTATGTAGATGCAGAATATTTATTTGATCTGCATAAAGCTCGATCGCAAATGGATATTTATTTTATATGGAGACACAACAATATCTTGGCATTCAAAGAATCACATTAGTAACCATTTATTCAAATCATGCAGAAATAATATTGATCTATGAATTAAGTCGGGAGTGAGTTTGGTTGGAATCATGATCTATCATATTCAGAAAATATGTTATTTCTTTTGAAAAGGATATTCCAGCCACCATATACGAAAATAATATATAGCTCAATTGAAGGGAGGAAACAATCAAAGGAGATCGGACAAAACATATTTAACCAACAGTCTTTTTCACACCTGATATTCAACAAAATGGTGAGATAGTCGTTCAAAGATCCATTCAAGTGATAATCTTGTAAACTTATTCACTAAGGATTGCCAACATCAATATTTGAGAAGTTGTGATATAAGATTGGAATGCATCGTCTCCGAGATATCAAGTAAGTTTTTATCAGGGGGAGAAAAATATGTGTTGTACTCTTTTCCTTAACCATCGTTTTATCCCAATTGGGTTTTCCTGGTAAGGTTTTTAACGAGGCAACATTCAAAGCGTATTAAAAGATATATGTATTTTTTTCCTTCACTAAGATTTTGTTCCCACAGGTTTTTTTCCTAGTAAGGTTTTAACGAGGCATATTATCTATGGACATCCAAGTGGGAGTGTTATAAAATAATATAATGTGGATGTCCACTACACCAAGAAGTTACTACATTACTTCCCTCCATTATGAAGATAATCCACTACACCAAGAAGTTACTACATTACTTCCCTCCATTATGAAGATAACCTCCACCTTTATGATAATTATTCTTGTAACCTTTCACCTCCATAACCTCCTTCATTATATTCATGTTTAATGTCATGTTTATGACTAACCTTTTGTATGCTTCTATGTTACACTATAAATAGAGGCATAAGGGTTCCTATTGTCACTACGAGAAAAGTGTGAATTACATGGGGATTTTCCTGGGGATTAGTATGAAAATTTGCTGGAAAATAATTTTCCTACGGATTTTCATACTAGTCCCTAGGAAAATCCTCATGTAATTCACACTTTTCTTGTAGTGTGTATAGACTTGAAGATTTGGTGAACATTTGAAGACTTGAAATAATAAGAAAAGCTCTCATCTTTTGTCTTCCTATTTCTTGCTTTCATCTTCTATATTTCTTGTCTTAATTTGCTTTAGTTTTACAACAATAATTAAATTAATTTGCTGCTATTTATTGAATTAAACTAACAATACTATGGTTGTTGATAAAAGTTATCACCAATCAATTTATATTTAAAATCTAATATATTAATCATAAGATATGCAACAACATTTCAATATTTGTCAACACGAATAAAATTGTTAAAAGATTTATGATATAGCGATAACTAACTAAAATTGTTGCAATATATATATTAATATTTAACAACAATATTAGTATTGTTGCTAATTCCAGACTTTCTTGTAGTGATATCCTAGATCACAATTTTTTTTTTAAAAGAAACTTTTAATTCTTAATTTTATGGCAAATCAAATGATGTTTTAGAAGAAAGAAGTAACGTTACAAGAAATTTAGGAGCTCTATTTTGTGCAAATAGTATCCAAGATCTTCCCAAAGACTCCTACATTTCTCTTATCCTTTATTCATATCCAAGACTTCTTCATTTGAAACCCACTTATTTGACCAAATTCTTTTTGTCAATCATCAAAATATTAAAATTTAGATTCAACATTAACTAAGTTAATATTGGGAGAAATAATTTTTGTAGGTTACTTAGAAATTATAAGTTGTATAGTCTTCTACAAAAGATTTTCAATTTTACGTATAAGAGATCTTTATTTTTACACATAAGAAATATGAAAAGTTTATTTTCTTCTATTCATTTTATAAGTGGTCACTATTTATGTTTTTTGTATGTATATGGGAGAAAAGTTGATGTTGAGTACAAAGGAATAAATTCGGATTAAAATAAATATTGTCTTAAAAAAATCCATGTATTCAGTCAGACATGAATGAAAATAAATACAGCCTCTCAACAACTCCTATCTTAATTCAATCGAAGATTAAATAATTAAATGTACACCACCATAATGACAAGTGCAAGAGAAAAATATTTTGAAATAGATCAAGTATTATACTTCTGTGATTATTGAGGTATAATAATTTGTCATAGGTCTATTCTTGATTGACCATTAATTAATAAACAAATGTGCTACAATAATAACACCATTATAAGATAATAGTATTTAATGGATGATAGTTAGTAAATAATTACTAGGTTTTGAGGGCATTATAATTAGTAGTTAGTTAGATTTATAAGCATGAGGGAAAGATTTAACTACTTTTTAATATAATGTTAAAATCATTATTTTGTTTTTTGTCTTTAGCCAAAAAGTGAGGGACCACCATGGATTTTGAGTGTTTTTCTTGTTAGATAGCCCACCACATGACGTAATTTGTGTCATCTTGTAAATAATTCATGTCTTATTGCCTTCATTTGGTGGACACACATTCCTCCTATTGACCCCTCCATATTCCATGACAATGTACTCTTTTCCCCCACTAATGTCAACCACAATACCTAAAAAGGAAAAAAGTAAAGAGTCATATGTTTTACCCAAAAAATCACAAGTATTTGCTTATATATGGTACTCTCATAAAAGAGTTATATATTGGACAATTGATTTTCATATTCCCACTTAAAATAATAAGGGTGAGGATTATAATCAGAGGTGAATTCAGATTTTGAAGACGACGGAAGCATTATTAATGGTGGATGCGGGTTAGTCGAAGTATCGACATACTTCATCGAAAAACATAAAAAAAAATATGAATTAAACAAAACGTAACATAGATCACTCTATGGTTGGATAGTCTTGACCCTCAGTGTATGCTTTGAGGTTACTAGTTCAAATCTCACTAACGTGTTTCAAGGTGCACATTGAATTATATGGTCCTTATTTAGGTATATACATGTATATACATATGAATTTTCCTGATGTTCACTTAAACGTGGGTCTGCCTCTGATAGAACAATTTTAAGGAGAGTCACCATGGCTATAATTGAAAAAACCGCGGATGTCAAGATGGGAGACCTTAACAAGCCATTTCGGTTCAATGGTAACCATTTTAAGAGATGGAAGGGTAAAGTACTTTTCTACTTGAGTCTTCTCAATGTTTCTTATGTGTTAACTAAGAAGAATCCTAATAAAATAGACATCACCTCTATGAATGATGATGAAACTATTTCTCATCTAGAGAAAGTGGAAAAGTACGATGGTGATTCCTATAAGTGTCGGTATTATATTCTTAATTGTCTATCTGATAATTTTTATGATTATTATGATAGAACTTACTCTAGTGCAAAGAAAATTTGGAAAGCGTTGCAGAGTAAGTATGATACCGAAGAGGCTGGAGCGAAAAAAATATGCGGCTAGTAGATTTGTTCGTTTCCAAATGGTGGACAACAAATCACTGGTAGACCAAGCTCAAGACTTTATAATGATTGTTGGAGAGCTACGGTCCTAGGAGGTAAAAATTGGAGATAACCTTATTGTTTGTGGCATAGTAGATAAACTTCCACCTTCTTGGAAGGAATATCAAAAAACTATGCGCCACAAACAAAAGGAAACCTCTCTTGAAACCTTGATAATGAAAATCCGCATGGAAGAAGAGGCTAGGGGCCAAGATGCACTTTTACAAACAGAAGAGAGCAATATCACAATGAAGGTAAATTTAATTACTTCAAATAATGCTACTCCTGAAACTCACAAAAATACTTCTTTGAAGCCTAAGAAGAAAAAATTCAAGAAAAATAACGGTAGACCTCCCAAGAAAAATAATGATGAAAATATCCAAGCACAAAATCAACAAGTTAAAGACAAGGGACCATGTTTTGTTTGTGGCAAGAGTGGGCATATTGCTCGATTTTGCAGATTCCGGAAACGTGGTCCTAACCCTCAGGCAAACGTTACCGAAGAACCTTTTGTGGCGGTGATTACCGACATAAACATGGTTGAGAATGTTGATGGATGGTGGGCTGATTCTGGTGCAAACCGTCATGTCTGTTATGACAAAGACTGGTTTAAGAAATATACTCATTTTGAGGAGCCCAAAACCATCATGCTTGGTGATGCTCACACTACTCAAGTGCTTGAAAAGGGAGATGTTGAATTGTGTTTTACTTCTGGAAGGGTATTAACTTTGAAAGATGTACTTTATACTCCTTCTATGAGGAAAAATTTGATGTCTAGTTTTCTTCTTAATAAAGTAGACTTTAAACAGATTATTGAATCTGATCAATATGTAATAGTGAAGAAGGGTATTTTTGTGGGGAAGGGGTATGCTTGTGATGGGATGTTTAAACTGAATGTTGAAATGAATAAAGTTTCTGCTTCTGTTTATATGCTTTCTTCTACCAATTTTTGGCATGCTCGTTTGTGTCATATTAATGATCGTTATGTTGTAATCATGAGTAGTTTAGGATTAATTCCAATGATTAAAAAGAATTTTGAAAAGTGTGAGGCTTGTAGTAAAGCCAAAATCACTAAAAGGCCTCATTTTCAAGTTGAAAGAAAAACTGATTTGTTAGAATTAGTTCATACTGATATTTGTGAACTTGGTGGAATTTTAACTCGTGGAGGTAATAGATATTTTATCACTTTCATTGATGATTTTTCTAAGTTTACATATGTTTACTTGATGAAAAATAAAAGTGATGCTTTTGAAAATTTCAAAACTTATCTCCATGAGGTTGAAAATCAGTTTGGAAGAAAAATAAAAAGAATTAGAAGTGATAGAGGTCGTGAATATGAGTCAAAGGAGTTTAATTCTTTTGTTAGATCATTGGAAATAATTCATGAAACTACTCCTCCTTACTCTCCTTCATCTAATGGAGTAGCGGAAAGGAAAAACAGAACATTGGTTGAATTGACTATTGCCATGTTTATTGAGTCACATGCACCTTTAAATTTTTGGGGTGAAGCTATTTTAACTGCTTGTTATGTGTTGAATCATGTGCCTCATAAAAAATCCAAATTGACATCTTTTGAATTGTGGAAAGGTTACAAGCCAAGTTTGGGATATCTAAGAGTTTGGGGTTGTCTATCCTTTGTGAGGCTAATGGATCCCAAGATTACAAAATTGGATAAGAAAGTTACTACTTGTGCTTTTCTTGGTTATGCTTCAAATAGTATAACCTATAGATTTTTTAATCTTGAAGATAATATTGTGATAGAATCAGGTAATGCTATTTTTCATGAAAATAAGTTTCCTTTTGATTCTAAAAATAGTGGGGGTCAAAAGATTGAACAAAATATTTTGTCACTATCTAGTTCTTCTACTTCTACTTTAAAAAATAAAGAAATTGATGATTTTGAGTTAAGAAGAAGTAAAAAAACTAGAGTAGAAAAAGATTTTGGTCCTGATTTTTATGTGTTTAATGTTGGAGATGACCCTCTCACTTTGAAAGAAGCATTATCTTCACATGATTCTATATTTTGGAAAGAGGCGGTAAATGATGAAATGGAATCACTAATTTCTAATAAAACTTGGAAGTTAGTTGATTTACCACCGGGTTGTAAAACTATTGGTTACAAATGGGTCTTAAGAAAAAAGTTGAAACCGGATGGATCTATTGATAAATACAAGGCTAGAGTAGTTGCAAAAGGTTTTAAACAACTAGAAGGCCTAGAATTTTTTGATACTTTTTCACCGGTAACAAGAATTACATCCATAAGACTTTTTATTGCTATGGCTGCAATTTTTGATTTGCAAATTCATCAAATGGATGTAAAAACTGCTTTTTTAAATGGAGACCTAAATGAGGAAATTTATATGGATCAACCCGAGTCTTTTGTTGAAGCAGGACAAGAAAGCAAAGTATGTAAACTTACTAAATCCCTATATGGCTTGAAACAAGCACCTAAGCAATGGCATGAAAAGTTTGATTCTTGCATGATTGAAAATGTTTTTAAAACAAATTAGTGTGATAAGTGCATATATCATAAGTCTTGAAATAATTCACATGTGATTATTTGCCTATATGCTGATGATTTATTGATATTTGTCTCTAACATGAATGTTATTGATGAAGCTAAAAATATTCTTAGAAGCCATTTTGATATAAAAGATCTTGGTGAGGCAAATTTTATTCTTGGAATAAAAATAACAAGAACATGTGATGGAATTTTTCTTGACCAGTCACATTATGTTGAGAAAATTTTGAAAAAATATAACTTTCTTGAATGCAAGCATGTTACTACTCCTTTTGATTCAAGTGTTCACTTATTTCCTGTTGAAAGTGAAAATGATGTAATAAGTCAAAAGGAATATGCTAGCATAATCGGAAGTTTGAGATATGTGATTGATTGTACTGCATATGCAGTAGGAGTACTTGGCAGGTTTACAAGCAAGCCAGGTAATGAACATTGGCATGCTGTAACAAGAGTTATGAGATATTTAATTGGAACGAAAAAGTGTGGTTTGTTTTATAAAAAATATCCTGCTATACTTGAAGGCTTTTGTGATGTAGATTGGAACACTTTATCAGGTGATTCTTGTTCTACCACTGGTTATTTCTTTACTTTAGGTGGTGGCGCTGTTTGTTGGAGATCAAAAAAGCAAACTATAATTACTAACTCTACAATGGAGGCTGAACTAATTGCTTTAGCTTCAGCTAGTGAGGAAGCAAATTGGTTAAGAGATTTATTATTTCAAATACCTTATTTTGAAAAACCAATTCCTTCTATTTTAATTCATTGTGATAGCACCGCTGCGATTGGTAGAGTTCAAAACCGTTACAACGGTAAATCCAGACCTATAAGGAGGAAACACAGTAATGTAAGATCATATTTGACAAATGGTACCATTAATGTTGATTATGTCAAATCTTGTGATAATCTTGCAGATCCTCTTACTAAGGCCTTAACAAGAGAAAAGGTCTGGAGCACATCGAAGGGGATGGGATTGAAGCCTACAAATCCTTGAGTCATGTATGAGGAAACCCAACCTGGGGACTAGAGATCCTATAACCGGGTTCAAAGGGAAAAACTAATCATATGATGACTTGTTGTGAAAAATGCACTATCTTTTTATTTCCCTTCCTATGATGTGAGTGCATTGTTTCCTGTAGTTTGTGAAGGTTGAGTTGATAAAACTCTTAATGAATATCTGTAGCCCGTATGGGTAGAGTGTTAAGCTTACAAGAGCACTCTCGACAGATTTCACCTATGTAATGTGTGGAAGTAGGTCGTTTCCTATGAGAATTGGGCTTATTCTCAAAAGCACTCATGAAACCGGGATAGCACATGGCCATAACGTGCTGGCTTTAAAGCTCATGTCAACACCTTGATTATTATGTGTGAGCAGTGATATTTTATTTCCCTTAAGCAGTCATAGTTCAAGTCTGAGAGCACTACGACTCTGGAGTAAAAGTTACTGTCTCACTAAGTGGAGGTTCAATGCAGAGCACACCTTCATTATGCATAGTAGTCTTCCTTCAGCTGATAGACTCTCTTGATTAATATTAAAATGGGTGAGAGATTTTTGGTCTTTTTGAACATTTTAATATTTATTTATTATTAAAATAGTCTCAAAATTGTGTCCTAGGCTTATTGCATTTCAGCCTTAGTGAATGTGCAGAGAACATTGGAAATTATGGCATTTCTTTTGTTGTCCGTTAGTGGACTTTCTTATGCCTAATTACTCACTTTGGTTACTCACCGTGCATGTGTTTTATTGCTCATTATTTGGTGGTTACAAAACGTTCAACTTGAGGTTGCCGTTAGTGGCATTAGGTGGTCAACTATGACCACTAATTCTTTTCATTACTCCTCCATTATTCCTTGTAACCTATGTAACCTTTAGGCCATTTATCTTCACTATTTACTACCCCATTATCTTTCTATTCTTCTAGGAAGGCTTCTTGTACTATAAATAATGGTGGTCTTCATTTGGTTTGTTACACACAACATATAAGAAAAATATAGAGTGAAAGAGTTAGTCAAAAAGAGAGTTCTTATTAGTTGAAGGGAGGTGTTCTTTTTTGTGGAGCTTTGGACTCAACTCTTGTCCAGAGTTGTTGAGTTATACTTTGTGAAGGTTGTTGTATCCTGGAGGGGACAAGTCAAGAAGGACTACTGCTGGACCGGTGAAAACATTTGTTGTAGTGGGCTTGAATCTCCTTAAAGAGAGCGAGTTATCCGCACCTCAGCCTGAAGAGATTTATTTTCTTCATATTTATTTTCAATTGTAATCTTGTATTTTTGTTATCTTATAAGTTTTCACTAACAACATGTATATACATATCAATTTCCCGAAGTTCACTTAAACGTGGGCCTGCCTCTGATAAGAAGAATAAATATATTTAAAAAATATGACGAGATAAATATAACCTTTTAAAAAAGAATACATGAATAAATATGACATTTTTCGTGTATTTTATTAGTGAAAATTACATTAAAGTAGAACGGATGTTAAGAGGTCAAATTTCAACCAAACTACTGACTATATATATCAAACTCCAGCATGATAGAATATTTGCATACTAATAGCTATTAATTGTTTAATTGTAACTAATTTAACTTAGAAATTCTAACTAAAGGGTTAAACATCACTACTTACAGTAGTCAGTTAATTAGACAATCCTAATGGTAGTTAAAGAAGGCAGAGCGGATCTACATGGAGTTCAGGGGTTCACCCGAATCCCTTGAATCAAAAAAATTATATATACTGTGCATATAAGATCAAATATGTATTTTATGTCTATATATTTAATATTGAACCCCCTCAACACAAGTAAGAGGCTTGATTAAGCGACTATGGGGTTCAGAAACTAGTAGGGCCGCGGGTTTGAATTTGGCTAGCAACATCTTTCAATGTTTTAGCTTGAAATCTGGTATAACTTATTTGTCAGCACTATTTAGCATGTTTCTTTTTAACCCCTAAACTGAAATCCTGGCTCCACCACTCAGAGGAGCCGAGTGGTAGTTAATCTACTGTATCTAAGTCCTTGTATATATATACACAGAATTGTACACCTATATTATTAGTCAATCATATCACAAAATTTCATTTCACAGAATTGTGCAGTTTTTTTGTGTTTTTGTTTCACAATAAGCGCATTTAATAAAAAAAAATGGAATATCCAAGAGGATATGCTTTTAATTTAAATTATATATTGATATTGATGTGAAAGCAAGTGTTTATATAGAAGATATAAGCAGCAAACTTCCATTTGGTCTTTGCTTTTTAATACCCACTGCATAAACGTTTTTTCCCTTTTACAATACAAACGTTAAAGCGTATAGGTGACTTATTTTTCTTATATAAAAGAAGAAAATTAAATTTATATACATATATCATCTATATCTATATCTATCTATATCTATATTATCTTAAAAGCATGAACTCCTAACTTGAATGTTAAATTACTATAATATCCCTAACTTAGGTTGTGACTTTTTCAATGAGTTGTGACTTTTCCAAATAGTTGTGATTTTTTCAATAAGTTGTGACTTTTCCAAAGGGTTGTGACTTCTCAGAAATTTCATGACTTTTCAGATAAGACACAAAAAAATATTGTTCATACTATCCTTTGTTGACTATAAATAGAAGGGTTTCATCTCATTTTTCAACCACAATTTTTTTTAATCTTGTACTCTTCTTCTTCTTGCATTTTAAATTTTTTTGTGTGACTTATTGTCATTGAGTGGGTTCGAAGTTTAGCGGTATATGAGGTACCACTATTCTGATGAAGTAAGTCGTTCTATCCTAAGAGGTATGTTCCATAACCTTGAGTACTTGAGGAAAATAATTTTGATCATACAATAATCATTTTTTTGCTTAATATACACATTAGTATGTAATGTTCCAATATATGAATTTAACATGATGTAGTCTAAAATTATTTGTTTTTGTTAACAATTTCTCTTGTGATGTAGATATATGCTTCTGAATATCTTTTTCCAAAATTTAGAGAATTGTCACGATTTGTTTTTTTATGCTTAAGCAAAAGAATGACATTATTTATCAATGTTATTTATGTGATTTAGATTGTCAGGAAGTTTGCTTCAAAATAGTTATTACTATATAAATATTGCCCTTTTGTTTTTCTCATTTACTATTTTTTAATATTTCAGTATTTTAGACGAAAAAAAGTTCATATGACTTGTAATCACGTCAGTTGAAGTTTGTATTAGTTTAATTTTTATTATTTATTTATTGTGAGATAAATATTTTCATTAATGCAAATATATATTTATATTTTGGTAGGTATTTGTATTTAAATTAAAGTATTATATATGTCACAAATGTATTATCAAGTTAACAAGATCTTCTAACTTCAAAATATATTATTTTAAAATCTTTCGAGTTCTTTTTTTAGAAAAAAACTCACAACAAATGTGAAAATATGTGAATATATGTAAGTATAAAATTTATTAGAAATTCAATTAGCACATTAATTCTTTAGTTATAACATTTCTCTTAGTTATTCCTAATTATTGCAAACGTTCTTTACACTCTTTTACATTCTTAGTTATAATATTATAAATTTCATAGTTATTACATTAATTATTTATGTCTTTCAACTTTCCTTATATTAACTTTTGACCAATAATTTTTCATATTATTATACCGCCACAAATAGAATATATTCTTTAATTTTAATTTTTCATTTTTCCAGTAAAAAAAAGGAAATCTTTCTCAATTAACTATGGACAGTCAGATAACTATCTTTGATTTATGTACAAAGTCAATCGAGAAGTCAAATATGAGAGCCAACAACAAGAACGTCATCTATTATGTTATAACTTATAAAATAAAAATTAATATACAAAAAATAATTCTAAAAGATAAAATGTAGTTACTCTCTTCACATGTTCATATGAAATCTAAACAATTTAACGTGGAATACATGTGCAAAACACATCTGGTTAGATGACAAGAAAAATACAAAACAAATATCGTCTTTAAGGTAATATTAGTGAGATACGACTAATTACATGATTGAACCTCATCAAATTGAAATAAATATATACATTATTGCATTTAACTAATAAAAATTTTCATTGACCATCTTCATAGATTCGCGTGAATAAGAGATATATATATGACGATCCACATTGAACATTAACAAAAGAATCTGCATAATTATTTTGTGCTAAGCTTATTATTCAAATCTTCTCTTAAATAAGCAATACTATTTACTATTACATATATTTTTAGAATTGGTAATCACGTGCAATACACATGTCAAAGAACTAGTATATTGTTATAAGTGGGAACATCATAAATGAAAAGTTGAAATACCAAAATGCCCTTGTAAAATTAAATGACTCTATTACCATTTTAAGGTAAAAAAATAATAATCTGATTTTCCCACTTTTAGTTATCTTTTTTCACAAATTCTTTTCATTTTAATTAGTAAGAAGTCCAAAAGTCCATGTAATGTGGATAACATCTTATAAACAGAAGTTCAAAAAATCACAATTGATCTTACAATCGTTTCTAAGTCAAAATGGTGAATCTTATTTAGAGTTTGAATTTCTTTTTCATTTCCTCTCTATTAATGTTTTGTTTAATTTTTCGAGCTCTGCTTACTCTATTAGAAACTTGCCTTTTTCCTAACTTTTCTGTAGAGTTTTAGGTGTTTACATATGTATATTCAATTTTGATATGACACTGTAGGAAAATATGAGTACTTGAAACAAAGGTTAGAGGTTATTTGAAGGAATTGCTTTTCCAGTCATATAAAGGGAATTGTCGTACACAAGCACAAATAAAATTAAATTTATTGTGTACATGAAACACATTTTTCATATATCAAATTGAATATCAGACAAGGTAAAATAACTTAACAATGAGAGAATTTTTTTAGTTTGTACGTATACGAATACTGTGAAGTTCATGTTTATCATGATCACATTCTTTCTTCCCTTTTGAATCTCCAGGTAATTGTTATTTAATTTTAAGACTGTCTTTCTCTTTTTTTCATCTCTATTTTATTTTATTATTTACAAAACAATGACATGTATTCTTTATTTATCGATATATAATTCATTCCCTTTTGAATCAAATTATCATGATATTTTTTTTAATTTTAGAATTAGATTTTTCCTAATTCAAAGAATCTATGCATATACTTTCTAATTAGTAATAATATTTAGATAATTAATATTATGGAATAGTAATTATGTAGGAATAAAGGGTTATAGAATTTACATAATCTTAAAAGTATCCAATTATGAATATATGTTGTAATCAATGTGATGCAGTTAGAGAACAATTTACTATAATAAATAATACTAATAGATGTCCTAAATAAAGGTGGTCTTACATATTCTCACGTTGTATCACTAAGATTAGTTTTACCATTTATTGTTATCAGGTTCTTTATTTTAGTTGTTTTCTTCCCAGTTTGACAATATAAATGAGTTGTGCATTTTTCATTCACAGAGGTGGTTTTAAAAATGGGAAATTGCTACTTATAAAGCTGAATTGCGTACTAAAAACTCACCAAAAAATTGAAAGACTTTTTAAATTTTTGTTTAACACTGCTCTAACAACAATTTTTATGCTAAAATATCAATATTCATTCTAACAAAGATTTAAAAGGTTGAACTTAAAAGAAATACAAATATGAGAACCATTCATATTAATTTAATTAATTAAAGAAAGTTATAGTATGTCTTTGGGATTTAAATCTTACTATTATATAAGAATTTGCAATGAATTTGCATTGAGAAACCTTTACATTTGTAAAGCTAGCTCTTGAACGCTATATATACATATACAATATAAGTGACATTTGTAATTTACGAAAACATATAAATTTCTTATTTAGAATACTTTGTTGGACTACTCTAGGGATTTATTTAAACACTTTAAAATAATAAAATCATCCCGCTTTATGGTACTATATATAGATATGTCATTATTTTTGTTATTGTTGTTTGTGTATAAATTAAAACAATTTGAAAAGTATATTCAAGGTCCTTCAATTTAATAAGCTTTATAATTTAACATTGTCATTCTCTGTTCTTTTACAACTTTGAGATCAAACATCATGCTTGTGGATATAAAAAATATAACAAACTTTTATTTTGTTTTATAGCACAAATTTGTTATTAATAGATGTAACTTTATTTTATTTTTTAAAATGTATACTTATTGACATAGGCTACACACGCAACGCGCGTACCCAAAAACTAATATATATATATATATATATATATATATATCCTATGTAGATTTTTATTTTTAGAAAATTAGACATACTTTATGTCATAATCCTTCTAAACTCGGAGAGGAGCTAGAGGTGGATTCAACCAAATCTAGTAACTTTTACTCAAATAACATTTGTCTTTAATAAAAAATTATGGAATAAGGGTCTGAAAAATATCTCAATTTTGGTCGGATTTGCTGTTGCGATACTAAACTTTTATAAGGACCTATTACCTCCCTAGACTATTTAATACCGTATTTTTTACTCCTAAACTATTTAATAGTGTATTTTAAAGGTATATATGTGCCCACGTGGACACATTACTATTTATAATTTTGCATTATTTTTTATGTTCACGTGGGCAAATATATATGTTTAAAATATGGTATTTAATAGTATAGGGAGGTAATAGATCCTCATGAAAGTTAAGTATCGCAACAGCAAATCCGACCAAAGTTGAGGTATTTTTCAAATCCTTATCCCAAAAATTATCAAGCAAACATTAAATTTAAAATTTTATTATTAGAAGGTGAAGTCCTCGTTCCAAAATTTAAAACTCATAAAGTTGTTCCCGTAAGAGCGGACAGCAGAGAGTTGACGTAAGGCTAGCAAGCAGGTAGAGGACTTAACATGGAATCAAATTAGATATGGACAACTCAAACATTGCATTATTCTTCATTGTCCAAGTGATGAAACCTTAAATTATGATTAATTATTTAAATATTCATGATGGGGATTGGGGATGATTACAAATCATTTGATCATCTAATTTATAAAGTATATACAAAATATATAAATAGTATAGATCTTATACTGAATATACATATATTATACATTTAATTTGCATACCTATAATGTATATGTAGCATATACTTTGAGCATATTGATAAACTAGTTGACTTCGTAACTTCCCTGGATTATTTCAAACATGAGTAGTACTTATACAACATACTCAGTATAGTTTTATAAAGTGAAATCCAGAAAGGATAGTGTATGCACACCTTACCTCAATAGAGCAGGTAAAATTATATAATCATGGATTTTCTTTCTATAGTAAGCGATGTCTCTCTCACTCCATTTTGGTATAAATCAGCTTCTAATCATTTCTGAATAGACTTGTATATGGTGAATCACAGAATGAAGTTCTTTCTTTTTTTTTATCCTTGTGAATATTTATATACTATTCTGGATGCCTGCCTATGTTAGTGTAAACACAAAGCAAGACTCAAATAGTAAATTTAATAGACTATAGTTAAGTGATTCAAATTAAACAAGCTTAATTAGTATGTACTTTTTGAACCCAAAAACTAAAGACTAATGAATAGTAAACTAAACTGATGAAAGTTTCTGTAATTTTTATCACAAAAGAGAATGAATTTCAACATATAGGATAGAAAAAGGCCTATAGTCTGTCTGATAATCAAGGCAATCTTCAAAGCTCTGCCACAATTTTGTTATCTGCATAGATCCTTCACCTGTTATAACAATATACAAACTTCAAGAAACACTATTTCAACTACACTTTTACAGAAGAAATCTCACACAAGATCCATAGGCAAAATAAAATTAGCAGAAAAACATTAACAAGTTGCAGAAAATTTATTAATGCCTTTTAAAACAATGAAGAACCCATATAGGAGAGTGAAAGACATGTTCACGTAACTTAAAATTGCGCAAAAAACATTGTTCATTCCAAATAATCATCCATCAAATGGATGGTTCAAATTTCCGCCAGTTTAAGCATTTTATTTAGCTATCACACGACTTCTCTGAATCTATAACTAACTTACTTTTATATGCCAAGATACTTTTTCACAACACCACCCTAGCGTCTTCCCCTAAACAAAGATACCTTTTTTAAGAACTTTCAATTCTTAGCAGTGAGGCACTCCTCACATCATTTCCATGCTTATGGAAGACGGACAGTCTTGGCCAGCAGGTTGCTTGGAAGATGTCCTAAACAAAGGACATCAGGTGGCTACTGACTTGAAATTTTGTTATCCTTGCCATTGCAAACTTACCTATGCATAATGATGATGCCAACATATATCTCCTTTCTCATGTCATGTTACCCACATCCAGCTGAACTAAATGTGTCAGGCTAATTACATGCAAGTTCATCAAGGAGAAACAACAAAATGGACGGTAACCATGTGGAAATCAAATCACAGAGAAACACAAGTGCGAACTTCTCACTCTATGAGCCAAAACAAGTTCTCAAGAGAAACTAAGTGCTCCATGGACATATTAGACTTATTGTTGCATACGGTACGATGTACAATGCCTCCAGGACCAACCACACTATATAGTAACATATTGTATATGTTGAACATGCTGAAAGAACTTCAATCAATGTCCAAAATGTACCCCTACAGGATTTCACTGAATCTAAAGACATTGAAATAGAACCACTATCCAAAAGAGAATAAAGACTTTCTGGATCTATGTATTGCAGGATTGATAACTGTTTCATCATAAGTAGAAGGCTTAACCAGAAAACATTGACAATCCAGGAGGCCAACCCAACAGCAAGATCCACGTCCAAATACCAGGAAAATGCACAAGAATTAACAGGAGCGAGCATCTGCAGTGGCAGTAACTGTCGGGTTCTGAGTTAGAGCCTGTTTGGATTGGTTTTTCATTTTTGGCTTATGTTTAGTATTTTAGCTTTAAAACTAAGTGCTTATGAGCACCTTTTTTTAAACTTACCCAAACACTCCAAAAATGCTTAAAAGCTATTTTAGCTTAAAAGCACTTAAAATAAGCCAAATCCAAATGAGCTCATAATAGATATTTCTGTTAGCTAAGGTTTGATGTAAAGAAGGCTATATTCCTCCTAGAATCCTTCTTTCTTGCAAGTCTTTCCGAATCCTCTTACAAGCTACTTCTTGTTCTTTAAGCTAGCTTCATCATGAGTGTATCTTCCAAAACTATATTATGATTATTACCCGACATAACTAAAGGTCCATTGACATGCTCACAGCCAATTAGAACTGTGGAGCTAAGTAACTAAACTGTTCAAGCTACTTCACAAAATGGATATCTAGTTTCCTTTTGAAGGAAATCCAATTGTAGTATGATCACGTAATTCAAATTGTCAATATTGGACTAGTAGCTCCTGAAGGAAATCTCAAATTGTACTACAATCATGTTATTCCAGTGCGCTTTAATTTCTCAAAGTAAAATTGAACTTTAGTCTCTGATTTTAATTGCCACTGGATGTTCTTTTTCTATGTCGAAAGCCACTGCCCTTTGCATCTAAATAAACAATTTTATCAACACAACATAGAACTAAGAATTATTGTATATGCAGAACACTTGCTTAGAGGTGGGCTTAGTTTGGGTCAACCCGCAGTCCGAACATTTTGGATATTTAGTTTGAATTTTTGGATTATGGATTGGATATCGGATTTAGTACTACGGAATTTTGGATATCCAACCAAAAATTTTATACATTATATTCAGCCCTACCCATATCAAATGTGTCCAATACTATTAAATCCAATTTCCAAAGATCCAATAGATATTAGATTAATACCCTTCGGGGTGGCCCAGTGGTTTGGGGGCTTGGGACTTTCATGTTGGAGATCTCAAGTTCGAAACCCCTTGCCAGCGAAAGCAATGGGTTTGCTTTCTGGGTCGAGCTCGTCGCACCGGGCTTGCCTAGTGTGGGTTACCTCTCCTATGTGGTTTGCGAGCTATTGCATAGGAGCGGGGTTTTACCCTGTGCGCACCAAAAGGGTAGCAGCTGCGGGTTTCCCTTGTTATCAAAAAAAAAATAGATATTAGATTAATACCTACGGCCATACCTATTATAATATTAAGTTCAATATGGAATTACATGGCATGGACTGCAGGGTGGCCTCCATCCTTGTTAACGGTAGAAAGTTATACATTATAAAGAGCAAACTATTAGGCGAATTGAGGTTGTTAATTGTTATGGCCTGCCCCAAATGCTCTAAAGTCGAAACTGAAAAGTCAAAAACATCCAAACCATTTAATCCAAAACCGAACTTAAAAAAATCGAATCCAATTCGAGTTTATTTGGATTGTAATTTCTCACCCTGAGAACCGGAAAATCCAAACTGAAATTTACATATCCAATTTGAACGACCTAACGTCCACCCCTACCTTTGCTACTCCTCTAGGGCAGTTAAGAAATCAAGAAAACTTTTCAGCTTCATCTACAACTACCATGTTATGCCAAAAAGACATTATATATATCTTTTTTCCAATTTGGGTTTGTGACATCTCTGAGTTTCTTAGACCTACCCAACATATACATACTGAGATACTGTTCCATAATGAGATAGTATGCCTACACAGGATACCATCATCCATAGTATCAATCAAATATCCAGGGTTCACTTTAGCCTTGTGGCAGGGCATCCAAAAGGCTTTCGGTAGCAGAGTACTTAGCACAACATTTTGTCCTCAGACCTATGGCCAGTCAAAGAGGACCATCCAGACATTGGAGGCTATGTGGAGGTAACCCAAGGACATCACTCCATCGAAGTAGCTCAGATTTCAACCCCCACCCACTTACCCAAGTACAACACTCCATCTCAATATAATTGTTCAATATTTTCTAGTAGCTGCAACTTTCAATTGTTCCCTTTTCCTACCTGAACTATCACCACCTACTCAACTAGGTGTGTTTTAATACATAGATGGTGATAGTTCAGATAGGAAAAGGAAATAGTTGATAGATGGGATGTAAAATTCGCGAAAAAAGTGATAGTTCAAGTGTATTTTGACCATTATCCCAAAAGACTAATATCCAGTGAAAAGGAGAAAGGAGGAAAGACTAAATCATGGATAGCCGCTTTAAGTGAGTACACATAATGCTGTGAGACTTCCTAGCAAAACTATTTCACTAGTTTAAGTGGTGTACACTAAATTAAACTGAAGTTCTGCATAACCAGAAGCAAAGAAAATATTTTGTTAGCTTATTACCGTTAAAAGAATATTTCACAAAACTGAGTCCAAGACAGTTCCTTCACTTACACACTTAATATAATACGGTGAAGGTTGAGCATTTCCCCCTCTCTTCTCCCCACCAATTTCCTAACAAAAGACACACACAATGAAGTGTAAGCTTTTCTGTCCAATGAGGCGATTCCTCGCCTTTTCTTTTATTTGTTTTTCAAGTAAACTGCCCCACAAAAAGGAGTGAAGCTAGTTAGACTATCATAGAAGAGTACCATTCCAATCCTTGAGGGGAAAAAAAGGAATCAGTTCTACGGCAATGCAGAGGTTTGGTGAGGCTGAAATAGAAAAAGTACCAACTCAGTTATTACAGGTAGGCCAAACCCTTATTATTTCTGTATCTATTTAAATCACTCAGCTTAGTTAACAACTTAAATTTCGATCTCCACTGGGATTCTGAGGAGATATAAGCACAGGAAAACAAAGAGAAGACTTGACAAGTTGAGTACAACATAAGAGACAAAGTTGGACGAATTTATCTCAATTGATACAATGAACAATGGTATAACTTTCTTTCTATAAACAACAGCGGAGCAGTCATACGCAGTATATGATATTTGTCCACCTCTGGTGGCGAACAATCACATAGCATAACAATTATCAATAGATATATTTTAACATGTACAAAGAACACAGAGCTTTGTTATAAACACTATTGGTGCATATTAATGGAATTTATCAAGAAAGCACAAAGAGCAAAGTTGAGTACAACATAAGAGACAAAGTTGGACGAATTTATCTCAATTGATACAATGAACAATGGTATAACTTTCTTTCTATAAACAACAGCGGAGCAGTCATACGCAGTATATGATATTTGTCCACCTCTGGTGGCGAACAATCACATAGCATAACAATTATCAATAGATATATTTTAACATGTACAAAGAACACAGAGCTTTGTTATAAACACTATTGGTGCATATTAATGGAATTTATCAAGAAAGCACAAAGAGCAAAGTTACTTATTATGTATACAAACAAATTCAAGTGCCAAAACACAACAACCTACTTCAAAGTTAATGTCTTTACGATTCCTCTTGCCAATATATCATGCAACAAATTCGAATGAAAGCACAAGGATTCAGCCTTTCTCACCATCATGGCGTCAAGGGACCGCCTTCTAAGTTCTCCATCTGCACGCTGCTTTTCAGAGGCACATACTCCCCAAGGTATCCACCAAGATGATCATAGAGAGCAGTCTTATCTATCCCTTGATGATGGTAGCTCTTGCAAACATAGTAAAAACACACTTTGCATCAAAAGCCCCACAAGATTCACAATCACCAATACTCCAACCAAGAACCCACCAATCAAAATCCTTGAAATCACACCATAACTTTCACCTCCATGCACCACAACAGACCCAAAAAACCCATTAATTACCCCACAAATAGACAAATATCCAAAAACAAAGAAAAATGCCATTCCTGTCTTCCCTTTCAACAAGTGATAGCTCTTCTTCATAGCTCCTATACCATAAATAGGCTCAAGAACAGACACCACGCTGGCCAAATGCCACAATGCACTGAAGTAAACATGAACTACAAGAAAGAGTATAAAGACAACCAAAAAGGAGAAAAGGAACAAAACCACATTCTGGGTATCTGCTGCTACAATGAGAAGCACAAGAAAAATCAAGAAAACAGTGTTATAAGCCAACATAGAAAGAGAAACCCATATGAAGGTAATGAAAAGCCTCTTGAAAACACTGGGAATTGCAGCTAAGGTAGATGAAAAAGAGACAGGCTTTGCAGTGTAAATTGATGCTACAGTGAAAACAACAGCAGCAGTTGAAAGCAAAGAGAAAGCAAACAAGAAAAGCAGGTAAAAAAACTGAAAAACAATGAGCTTTGTCCATTGAGAAGCATGAGATGAATTTGGGTTTTGTTGAAGCTGAGTAATGATTGGATGAGTGAACAAAGAATGAGCCAAGATTGCAAAAGATAAAGGAAATACTAAAGTAAGGGTAATTAGGTAGAATGTTTTTGGAGATCTCTTAGGTATGGAGATTGATTCTTGAAAAATATCAGGTATAGTCAAGAATTGAAGCTCTTCTGCTGGCAGATCCATTCTTGATTCAGCTCAAACAACTCTTGTTCCTTTGTCACTTTTTTTGGGGTTTGAGGAATGGACAATTTCAAGATTTGTGCTGCAATGGCACCGCCACGTTTTTTTCTGGAGAAAAGTCTACGCGTTAAAGCATTAGGTACAAAGATTTCTGCATCACTTTTTTTTATGCGAAGATTAGTATACAAGGAAACGTTTTAGAGGAGCAACTGCATTATATTATATTGTAAAATTCTAAAAGGTAATTAAATTATGATAGTTGTTTACTAATGTAGAAATAAGGTTCACGACATGATGATAACTATGGTTCATAATAATAAAAAATTATTCTTATTAATAAAATATCTAGGTCATAATTCTTTTAGTGATTGCACTTCTATTAATTTCTTTTATTCTTTTCTTAATTTTAATTATTTAATTAGTGACGGATCTATTATTTTAAGTTTATGAATGCTTGATTTTCTTAATATAAAATTACTATAAATTGCATAATATAATTGTTTAAGTGCATAACTATCAAAATGATGAAGTTAAGAAACTCTTTCATTTCTTAGAAAAAAATGAATTATCTTGAGAGATTTTTTAGCCAGACAATTTTTTTTTATTTCAAGAAATTACATAAATATAAAAAAAAAGTAAAACTAAACTTAAAGTAAATAAATAAAGTATAAATGGAGGAAAAGGAATAAAAATTGTATTAGAGAATTAGAAGAAAACATTTGAATTTTGAAGCGTAGCTCATCTCCCTAGGGAGACCTTCAGGTCAACAATTGAATCAAAGTACCTATCAAGCTTTTGATCACTTGATGTTGATGTCTTAATATATCTATCTTATAATGTTTTATATATATATATAAATATACGAGGTTACGTCGGATTAATGGGTGAACAAGCAGAGTCCGGAAGCTAAATAAGCCACAAAAAAATAAAAGTGATCAAAATAAGTCACTAGAAGTAACTAAATTAAGCTTAGTGGAAGAAAATATTCCGTTTTATGCAATATTTCAAACGTTTTTCGTTAGTCTCATAACGTGTATATTTTAATACATAACGGAACTATTTTTTACATCTTGTAAAACGGAACAATTTCTTACACTTTGTAAAGTAAAGTGTAAGTTTTTCTTACATTTTATAAAGTGAAAGAAAAATATTTGTTTTACAAAGAGGAATATTTTTCACGTTTTGCATTGAATTGTATCTCTTTATAAAGCTTTTGTAGTGTTTGTCATACAATTATATTGATTTGACATATCATAAAAATGGAAAAAATTATTACATTATGTATTTTTATTTTTTTATTTTGAAAACTCCTCCAAGCTCTATTTAAGGACGTTCAAACATAACACCTTCAACATCTGTAGTCTTCTATCTTTCTTCATTTCAATCTAAAAAAAATGTCTTCTCAACCAAAAGTTAGAATTTCGATTTATTGGGATGGCGAAATTATACATGACGAAAATACCATTTATTATAATTGTCCTCCCAAACATAATGCTAAATATTCAATTAATGGCCGATATCATAAATTTTTTTCATCAATTTATAAAAGAATGAGTATAAATAGTACTAATTATAATTTGATTATAGTCGGAAAATACCCTACTTCATTTTTATCACAAGGACAAGTAAATTTCAGAGAGTGAATTATCTATAATGACGAATCGTTGACCGACTTTCTGAGGGTTCCAAATGACTACGCAGATCAAATCAAGTTAACAATATTTGAAATCTATGTTAGGAAAGAGCCTAAGACTAGTCAACAACGTTCTCCTTTATCAGTCAATGTCCATCCCCGATTAGAAAATTATAACAGCTTTGATGGATTTCCAATAACTCAATCTACTGATTTTCCTAACATGACTCATTATCAAAATATTCTTAGCGGTCGATATGATTTTGATTTGAACAAAACTATCAATGAAAGTGACCGGTAATGCTCAATAGTTATATTTCGATTATTATTTGTTGATTTTGTCAATTATTTATTAATTTATATGATTTATTATTCTTATTAGTATTATTATTATTATTATTATTATTATTATTATTATTATATTTTGTATCGGTTTACCTTAGCAAGAGAGGAATATTGCTCCAAGTTATGGAGTAGATAATTATTTTGGTCAGTCCTCCCACTTTGAAATGACGGTGTTTGCAACAAATTTTTAAATCTATGGAAAACAAATAAACCACACAAATAAAATATGAAGAAACGTGAATTTTATTGATAAATCAATGCGGGTACAATTCTGTTCCTCCCTTGATTCTACTCTCCTGAGATTTATCCATGATTCGAGGACCGTTAGTGGCGTATATCTCGAACTAAGATGATTTAGATTTGACCTCTATATGAATATTCCATCAATTTGCGAAATATTCAAGATTTCGATCTCTTTACGAAATTTTCGAGATTTCGATCTCTTTATGAAATTTTTGAGATGCCTTTTAAGAGAATTTAGTTTTCTTTATATAGGCATGAATTAGGGTTTAGGGTTGAGTAACCTCCAAAAATTCTAATTGAAACTGAACATACCATCTAGAGTCTCAATTCGAATTGAACACGTCTTGTAGAGTTCCACAAAATTTCAATGTCTACAAATGCCCCTTGCTTCAAGGCTTGTCGGAGTGTAGACTCGATGAAAGTCAAAGACGAGGCTTGAAATACTCATTCTTCCACCTTTGCAGCTTCAGATTTTCAGATTTGATTTATGAAAGAAGAAATGAAGGACAGATTTGGTCCCACTGGGCGTGACAATTTTTTTGCAACAAATTTTAAATATATGGAAAATAAATAAACCAGACAAATAAAATCTGAAGAAACATAATATTTTATTCATCAATGCGAGTACAATTCTGTTCCTCCCTTGATTCTACTCTCATAAGATTTATCCATGATTTGAGGGCCATTAGTAGCATATTTCTCTAACTAGGATGATTTAAATTTGACCTCTATATGAATATTCCATGACTTTTGTGGAATATATCGAGATCTCGATCTCTTTTTGAAATTTTTGAGGTGCCTTTTAAGAGAATTCAGTACCCTTTATATAGGCATAAACTAGAATTTAGGATTGAGTAGCCTCTAAGAATTCTATTGAAACTGAACACACCTTCTAGAGTCTCAATTCGAATTGAATACGTCTTGTAAAATCCCACAAAATTTTATTGTCTACAAATTTTGGCACGCCCAGTGGGACAATCTCTACCTCTCATCTCAACTTTTCAAGCATCAAAGAATATCAAGATGACTTCCATGAAGAATAACTCTCGATCAACTGCCTTTAAGGCCACCAGCTCCAAGTTCTCTACTGAAGTTGAAGGCATTTTGGGTGTTACCTTTGGAAGTTTCAGAGCTGTTACGAGAAGCAAGGCTGCTACACTAGGACAACAAACACTTCAAGTGTCATCCGCATCAACTCCAGTTTTTGGGTCTACGACTCCAAAAATATCAAGTTCCTTCGCAAACGCTTTAGAAGGAAGAAGTAGTGTTACTGAAAAGATCAAGAAGACATTGGCTCTCCTTGAGCAATCTGGTTCCAAGAACGCTACCACAAATGAGAGCTATGATTCAACGAATGAGTCACCTCCATGTGCATCGCGTAATGTGAGTCCGCTGAAGATCAACTTATGCAACAATCCATGCTACTCTCCTACATCTCCAATGATCATGCAAATAATGATGGTTGTTGTTTCTTCCTCTAAGGAACAACTCGCAAATCTGACGAAGTTGGTTGAAAGATTGACAAAGCATGTACAACACCAAGAGTCTAGAATCAATAAGTTGATGGATCGAATGGAAGGACTTTTAGATGGAGAAGAAAGTCATGCGCCCAAAAAATATGTTGAAGTTCAAGAGATTGGAGATCCTACGAAGAAAGCACCGCTTGTTAATGAGATGCCAGTTTCTTCTGAAGGAATAATCCCACTCTATCGCTTGAAGGAGTTCATTGAAGGCACTATCAAAGATAAGTATGAAGTCTCCACCAAGTCATCTCATATGTATGTCAAGCCATACACCGCAAGAATTGATAACTTAAAAATACCTGCTGGTTATCAACCTCCCAAATTTCAACAATTTGAGGGTAGAGGAAATCCGAAGCAACATGTTGCACACTTTGTGGAGACATGTAATAATGTTGGAACATATGGAGACTATCTTGTCAAGCAGTTTGTCCGGTTTCTAAAAAGAAATGCCTTTGATTGGTATACGGATCTTGAGCCCAATTCTATTGATAGTTGGGAGCAACTGGAGCACGAGTTTCTCAATCGATTCTATAGCACGAGGCATACTGTGAGCATGGTAGAACTTACGAATACTCGCCAAAGGAAGGATGAACTAGCCATAGAATTCATAAATCGATGGAAGAACACGAGCCTGAATTGCAAGGATAAGCTTAGTGAAGCTTCTGCAATAGAAATGTGTATCCAAGGGATGCACTGAGAACTTTTTTTTTAATATCTTACAGGGAATAAAACCAAAATACATTGAAGATCTAGCTACTCGCGTTGATGAAATGTAGTTGAGCATGTCCTCTGCCGGAAAGGATATGATGTTTGTCCATGACCCTCGCAAATGAAGAGACAAGCAGAAACTTAAGAGATGCCAAGAACGACAACAAAGAGTAAATGAATGTTAATGTGTCGCCTGTGAAGTTCACTCAGAAGGAAGGGAAGAAGCAAAGTGTGAGAACGAATTTCCAAGCGTGTTCAGAC
Organism: Solanum verrucosum; assembly: GCF_900185275.1. Taxonomy (NCBI): domain Eukaryota; kingdom Viridiplantae; phylum Streptophyta; class Magnoliopsida; order Solanales; family Solanaceae; genus Solanum; species Solanum verrucosum. Next base: position 36,576 of record NW_026020233.1, read on the forward strand.
CAAAAATCGATCCTAAGGGAAATGCAAGAAAAAGAATACCCCTTCTTGGATTCTAACATTTCTAATATTTTTGATGAGTTGCTTAAATTAAAGCTCATTGAGTTGCCAGAGATGAAGCGGCCTGATGAAGCTGGAAAAGCTGATGACCCAACTTATTGCAAGTATCATAGACTTGTGAGTCATTCTCTTGAAAAATGTTTTGTCTTCAAGGATAGAGTGATGCGATTGGTTAGAGAAAAGAAGATTGTCCTTTATGATGAGAAAACTAGTTCTAATCAAATCTCCATCACATTCGGCTCGCTCGATCCGGTCCAAATATGTATCACTGAAAAGCATGAAGAAGAGTCATTGGAGCTAAACAAATCTCAAGTTGATATAAATGGTGATGAAGGCTGGATTCTTATGACTAGGCAAAGACGCAACAAGTCAAGCTTACGAAAAGAATCATGTGAGCAACCGATTATAAAGAAGATGGTGAAGAAACTGGTGAAGCAGAAATCAATAAAGCGCCCAAAGAAGGCAAAGGTAAAAGTGCATCACTACCAGAAACCCCGACATCCTATAACTCTAGAGGAATTCTTACCAAGTTGGTTGCGCACAAAGTCTACTCAAGAAAATGTAGAGGCATCATGTTTTAATGCTGATAAAGAAGAAACAATGAAGGTGTCTCCAACTGACAAAGAAGGAATAACGAGAGAATCCTCACCAAAAGTGTCTCCTAGTGGCGAAGAAAATGCAACAAGAGAAATCTCGTCAATGATGTCATCTTCTGAAAAGCCTATTGAACCTTCTTCCCAAGAAGCACATACATGTGATACAAAAATCACATTCACAAATAATGATCTTCTATTTGGTGAAACACTACACAATCGTCATTTGTATATGGTTGGTCAGGTGTTAGAGAAGAAGATAAATAGAATCTTGATAGATGAAGGATCTGGAGTTAATATTTTGCCTATCGACACATTGAAGGAACTCGGCATCATCATCGAAAAACTTAGTGAAAGTCGTTTGTTGATACAATGATTCAATTAAGGAGGACAGAGGTCCATAGGCTCCATTAAATTACAAATCCACATGAAATATTTGCGATCAAACGCATGGATGCACGTAATCGATGCAAAGACTTCATACAATATATTACTTGGCAGGCCTTGGGTACACGAGAATAAAATTGTCTCATTTTTTTACTATCAATGTTTGAAGTATCTTGAAGACGGAATTGAAAGGAAGATAGTTGCAGATGATAATCCTTTCACCGAAGTTGAGACGCACTTTGCCGATGCAAAATTCTATTTGAAGAGTTATGTTGTTAAAGGGACAAAATCTAATAAAGTCAAATCAACCAAGTCTAACAAGATCACAAGCAAAATAATCGAACGGCTGTCAAAAAGGCAAAAGTTGACACTAAAGAACTTCGTCCCAATCTCAATGAAGGGAGGACCATGTCTTCAAAGAAGAATCTAACTTCTGGACTTCGCTATGTTCCAAAAGTAAAGAAAGAAGAAGTCAAATCATCTACCCTTCAAGAAGATGCATTAAGAGGACTAACTCTTCCTATCAGACGAATTGATGCAGTAAACTTGCCTTCAAAGCTACCAGGAAAGACAATCGCTCAAAATCAAGTGCAAGATGTGGCACTCCCTACAAAACGCACGGGAGAAGGTTTTAATCCTAATGCTTACAAGTTATTTGCGAAGGCCGGATATAATCCTAATGAGCCATCAATGTTAGGGAAACTCCTATCAGTTGATAAAACTAGGCAAGCACGTGAAGGCCTAGGCTATAACCAACCACCACCAGTTTGCATCTCCATAAGACGAGCAAGCAATAATCATATAACTTTTGAAGATGATGTCATTGCTCCCAATAAAAAGCCTTTCGTCTTTGATCGACTGCAAGAACTTCTGTGTTCGAGAGATTAGGTCCATTGAAGAAGAAAAACAACAAGCATCGGAGAAGTTATCTAAAAGTGACACGTTGACTTCATCTATGATCCAAAAGGATTTCAAAAGTTTGATTCCTTCTAGAATGAGGCGATGAGTGGAACTTGTGATTTCGTGTAAAGAGGAACTCAAGGCAAAGGCTCATATTGTGGTTTACACCAAGGAGCGCGAGGAAGATGAAGAAAGTGTAGGCTCTTCATATCATGTTGCAATCTAGAATGAGCACGATTCTTTACCTCAAATAAAGATTGATGAAGAGTTAGAAGATATTGTCTAGTGTTATCATATATCTGTCAATGAAAATGACCCTCTAGAAGAGGAAGATGCTGGAGATGCTCCACCAGAACTTGAAGAAGGAGTGAAGACCACAATAGATCCCTTAAAGGAAGTTAACCTTGGCACTGATGAAGACCCAATGCCTACTTACTTGAGTGCCTTTCTAGAAGTTAATGAAGAAATCGCTTATATGAATATACTAAAAGAATATAGGGATGTCTTCTCTTGGAGTTATAAAGAAATGTCTGGCTTGAATCCTAAAGTAGCAGTCCATCAGTTGGCAGTCAAAAATGGTGCTCGTCCTGTTAAGCAAGCCTAAAGACGTTTTAGGCCAGACTTGGTTCCATTGATAGAGAATGAAGTCAACAAACTCATTGAGGCAGGATTCATTCGTGAAGTTAAATATCCTACATGGATTTCAAATATTGTTCATGTAAGGAAGAAGAATGGCCAAATTCGAGTTTGTGTTGACTTCAGGGATCTCAATAATGCATGTCCTAAAGGTGAGTTCCCTCTTCCCATTCTTGAGCTAATGATTGATGCTACTACTGGTTATGAGGCGATGTCATTCATGGACGGTTCTTCTGGCTATAATCAAATCCTCATGGCACCAAAGGATGAAGAACTCACCGCATTTCGCATGCCTAAAGGTATTTATTGCTACAAAGTGATGCCTTTCGGTTTGAAGAATGCTGGTGCTATATATCAAAGGGCTATGCAAAATATATTTGATGACTTGCTCCATAAAAATGTTGAATGTTATGTGGATGACCTGGTGGTAAAGTCGAGAAAGAGGAATGATCATTTGAAAGACTTAAGAATGGTGTTTGAGTTGCTTCAAAGATATCAACTAAGGATGAATCCATTGAAGTGTGCCTTCAGAGTTACTTCTGGAAAGTTCCTTGGCTTCATTGTGAGACATCGAGGAATTGAAATAGATTAAGCCAAAGTTGATGCAATATCGAAGATGCCTGAGCTTCGAAATATTCATGAGTTAAAAAGTCTCCAAGGAAAACTAGCCTACTTGAGGAGGTTCATCTCAAATCTAGCAGAGAATGTTGCAAATTTTATCCGAGTGAATATCATCTATCGCTTTGGCATCCCTCGCTACATAATAACAGATAATGACAAGCCATTTGATAACAAGTTAATGAACAAAATTTGTGATCTCTTTGGTTTCAAGCAGCGTAAATTTTCTATGTATCATGCTACCGCCAATGGTCTCGCTGAAGCATTCAATAAGACTCTATGCAACCTCCTGAAGAAAGTTGTCTCCAAGTCCAAATGGGATTGGTATGAAAGAATGGAAGAAGCTTTGCGGGGATATAGGACGACGTACCGTACTCCAACTCAAGCAACACCATATTCACTCGCTTTTGGTGTTGAAGCAGTCCTACCACTTGAGCATCAAATACCTTCCTTAAGACTTGTTATTCAATAAGGGATCACTGAAGAAGAAAATGTTCGACTGCGTCTTGCTGAGTTAGAAGCATTTGACAAAAAGAGGCTAGAAGCCCAACAAAACCTTGAAAAGTTGAGATGAGAGGAGAGTTTAATCAAGGGACTTGACGAAATTAATTTGTTTGCAACAAATTTTAAATATATGGAAAATAAATAAACCACACAAATAAAATCTGAAGAAGCATAATATTTATTCATCAATGAGAGTACAATTCTGTTCCTCCCTTGATTCTACTCTCATAAGATTTATCCCTGATTCGAGGGACGTTGGTGGCGTATTTCTCGAACTAGGATGATTTAAATTTGACTTTTATATGAATATTCCATGACTTTTGTGGAATATATCGAGATCTCGATATCTTTATGAAATTTTTGATATGCCTTTTAAGAGAATTCAATACCCTTTATATAGGCATAAACTAGAATTTAGGGTTGTGTAGCCTCTAAGAATTCTAATTGAAACTAAACACACCTTCTAGAGTCTCAATTTGAATTTAATACGTCTTGTAGAGTCCCACAAAATTTCAATGTCTACAAATGCCCCATGTCAAGACTTGCCGGAGTGTAGACTCGATGAAACTAAAAGACGAGGCTTGAAGTACTCATTCTTCCACCTTTGCAGCTTCAGATTTTCAGATTTGATTTATGAAAGAAGAGATGAAGGGCAGATTTGGTCCCACTGGGCGTGCCAATTTGTTTGCGATTTTTTTTAAACATATGGAAAATAAATAAACCACACAAATAAAATCTGAAGAAACGTGAATTTTATTGATAAATCAATGCGGGTACAATTTTGTTTCTCCCTTGATTCTACTCTCCTGAGATTTATCCATGATTCGAGGACCGTTAGTGGCGTATTTCTCGAACTAAGATGATTTAGATTTGACCTCTATATGAATATTCCATCAATTTGCAGAATATTCGAGATTTCGATCTCTTTACGAAATTTTTGAGATTTCGATCTCTTTATGGAATTTTCGAGATGCCTTTTAAGAGAATTTAGTTTTCTTTATATAGGCATGGACTAGGGTTTAGGGTTGAGTAGCCTCTAAGAATTCTAATTGAAACTGAACACACCTTCTAGAGTCTCAATTCGAATTGAACACGTCTTGTAGAGTTCCACAAAATTTCAATGTCTACAGACGGAAAATACTGGGACATTCTCAAATTTTCATGTCTCGCCTACTTTTGATGCAGATGATTATCGGTGTGTCCAACACTTAATTTTTTTTATTTAAGTTAATTGCATGAGGCAAATATTTATACTTTTTTACACATATAGGGAAAATATCACACAAGATGAGCCCATTGATCCTGTGAATATCGATGATCGTGACCTTCCAAATTACGGCTCACCTTCAACTAGTGATAGTGATTATTTGCCTAATGCTTAGGAATCAGGAGATAATGTTTCATTTTAGGCATCATCTAGTGATGATGATTTTTTTATGCCCAATCGGCCAGCAATACCAATGTCCATGAGTCTTTTTTGTAATCATGAAATTCCTTATCTTGATCATCTCCCAGATGGTCCAGATATCTTTGGCGATACACATGATGAATATACATCACAACGTATACCTTTTTATTTGATAATTAATATTATTTTTATTTTTCAGATTGTTCATCAAAGACTGTCAAACAACCATTCTTAAAGCATATGACATTTCGACAAGCAGGAGAAAAGCCTATCTTGGTCGCAAGCGTGCTTTTGAAAAAGTCTATGGTACTTGGGAGGGTTCTTTTGCCGAGTGGCCATGGTTCATGGAAGCTATGAAACACTTCAATCCTGGAACAATAGTTGAATGGTAACCAGAGCGGCGTGTCGATGTCATTGAAGATGTATTCAACTATATGTTCTGGACTTTTAAACCATGTATTGATGGGTTTGTGTTTTGTCATCCTGTTATATCAATTGACAGAACACATGTCTATGAAAAATATGATATCAAGTTGTTGATTGCGATTGCAACGGATGGTAACGACTCAATATTACCTTTGACATTTACAATAGTTGCGAATGAGAGCATGGAGACATGAACTTTATTTTTGGATCATTTACACTTGCACGTTGTCAAGGGTCGTAGAGGTGTAGCATTGATATCAGATAGACATCACGGAATACTCTCATCCGTGTATAATTCTCCAAATTGGTAGGGCCCATTTGGGTTTCATCGTTTTTGTTTAAGACATTTGAAGGCCAATTTTCAAAAAAAAAATAAAAAATGTCACTTTGAACAACCTTTTATGGGAAGCTGCAAATCACTGTTAGGAGAAAAGTATTTTGGAAAAAATGGAGATGATCAATGAGATTAATGCGGAAGCGTATGTGTGGTTAATGAAGAACGATCTTGACAAATGGACATTGCACAAGGATGGACGTAGGAGATGAGGCATGCTGACAACAAATAGTTCTGATTCATTCAATGATCTGCTTGAGTCAGCCACGGGCCTACCAGTTATTGCAATGGTGAGACTCACTTACAATCAGATTGTGAACGAATTTGCTACAAGATCAAACTTTGTCAATTAGCTAGTACAAAAAAAGCAACAATGAATGCCTAAACCATTCAAGATTTTTGAAGATAACCAAAAAAAGTCACAGCGTCACACACTCATCAACTACCACCAACAAAGGGAAAACATATTTGAGGTGCAGACACATATGCATCATGGTCGTGGTGGTAATAAGCACATTGTAAATGCATTGCAAGGAATATGTCAATGTGGTAAATGGAAATCATACCACATTCCATGTTCTCATGCAATAAAGGGATTTGACCAAATTGGGTATCAAACATGGGAACATATGGCACCAGAATTCAGCGTGCGTAACTACAAAAAAGCCTAGTACTCCGGACAATTCAATTCACTTGCCAGTGAAAAGTATTGGCCCGAGAGTCCCTTAATTATGATAGCAAATAAAAAATATTTACGAAAAGTGGGCGTAAATAAAACCACCCGTATACATAAAAAAATGGAGTTCCCACAAGTACACTCACTCGCAAGTGCTCAACGTGCAAACAAATAGTCCATGATACGCGCAATTGTCCATCACGAGCTCGAAACGCATCATATGGTGGTAGTAGTTAAAGAAATATGTTTAACTGTGTTAATTTATTTTTGTATTAATTTATATGCAACTTTTTATTTGTATTTTTGGTCATCCTCGAGTCATGTTTTTTCATTCACTTTTTTTAAAAAATACATACACAAAAATATGAATATACATGAATTTTTTCATTCACTTTTCCTAAAAAAAAATACATACACAAAAATAATAATATTATGTTCCACAACCCTTTCTTGAAATACGTAGAATATCTCGCGGCCTAAGTCCCGTATATCCATCCATCCTCATCTTCATTGTCCCTCTTCCTCTTTTTGGCCAGAAGATCATTTATGTTCACATTCTTTACAATTCTTGTAACAATCTTTTTTCTTCCGGGTGTTTGAGACATATCATCCAATGCAGGCTTACCTATAAGCAACCTTCTATTGCAATGCTAGTAATAGCGGAATCAAAGCCTGACGGTACAACAACCTCTAATGCAGGCTTACCTATAAGCAACCTTCCGTACCACATGTACCACAATTTATACCCTGCCTCGCTAGTACCATCATCTACCAACCTCTAAACTCTGATGTCGATTACCCCAATCATCAAAATATTTAACCAACATTTCAAGAACCTCCGGTCCAAGCCTCCTACGCTGATCATGCACGTGGTGGTTGGTTCCCCAACTAGGAATCGCAGGTACATGTTGGGGACGACCAAACTGACGCATCACTCTATCAAGCGTGTGCACCTCAACAATCTCTAGGCAAAGAATAGGCACGCATGCCATCCATAAAGTCTCATCCATTGTACAACAACGAAGCAGTGTATGTAAAATCTCATTATACGGTGTCCATCGAAACTATTTTAAAATATATTAATTAGATAAAATCAACATTAACTACTTAGTATACAAATAAAATTATTATTGATTTACTTTTATATAATTTACGTTTATATGTAATTTATATATTTTTTAAAAAAACTAGTAAAGAGTTGCAAAAATTATTTGATGTACCTGAACCTCCATCATGCGGTCTAGTTGGTCCCTAATCGGGATAAGAACATGATGTGACTCAGTATCCCTATCAATTCCACGCGTCCAACGCCTAGCATATGGAAGTAATGTGTCACCATCATGCGGTGAAGGAGCTGATGGTTGTACATGCAAGATCCTCTCCCAACACCAAACCTTAATGTGACAAACAAAATAATTAAACTATCATCATTAACAAAATAAATTAACAATTATATATATATATATATATATATATTTAATAGTTTTTAAAAATTATTTGTATATAATTTAAATATTTTAAAAAATTGAATATAGAAAAAATATTCTTGTACGGTGTAATGTTAAAGATTCTTTGTATTTGAATGTATTTTAAAACTTTAGTAAAGTTACCTGAAGGAGAGGAATAAATCCGCAAATGTCAACCACGTTATCGATAGATGCCCGACAAAGTGCACGGTACAAGTAGGCCAACACTGCACTGCCGCAACTGTACTTACCTACATCATGGATGGGATCTAGGAACGCCAAGTATTGTAAGCTAATAAGGTTCCCCGACGTGTTCGGAAATAAGATGCCCCCCAATATAACAAATATGTAAAGTCTAGCAATCTTTTCAACCCGCTCCACTGGAGTAGCATCTCCTATCGAATCTACTTGTAACTGATCTCGCAAGTAGCCGATAAAGCTATGTATCCTCACCTGACTTGCACCATCCATATCAGTAGGTGCTATGGCGCATCATGTGAGTGTCTCTAATAAAGTACGACATGGACGAATCCTCCGTGCAACATCCTGCATGTATACATCATCACCATCGATGTGCAAACCAAACATTACATGCACATCCTGCAATGTAATCGTGACCTCACCAAAAGGTAAGTGGAAGCAATGAGTCTCTGGCCTCCAACGCTCAACCATAGTTGTAACAAGGGCACGATCATATTGCATCCTGCCCACACAAACTACATCATATAGTCCGGACCTACGTAAGATCTCCTCAACACGTCCATGAGGTCAGTGCAAACGAAATAAATTCCAAGCATCATTTATGTGCACCGTCCTCATAAGTAGAGCTGTCAAAATGGGTCAGCCCAACCCTATCCCGCCCAAGCCTCACGGGCCAAAGAATTTGATGGGCTGGGGAGGGCTGGCCCTTCATTTCAAAAGGCTGTAAAATGGTCAACTCGGCTCAACCCCAGAAGGGTCAAGGGCTTGGGCGGGACAACCCTTTTTTTTTTTTTATGTCAAATCAATGTCACAAACAGTAACATTGTTTCAATAATTCTAAGGGCATGTTTGGCCATGCGATATGGAATCATGATATGGTATCATAATATGGAATCATTGATGAAATTGAAGGTTTCTTTGGACATGCGATATGTAATTTTTGTGTTGTATATTTTCTCATAAACATAAAAATCCATAAGTTGTAAAACTATTAAAATAGTCCCAATTGTTTATTCAATCTTATCAAATAAATAAAAAATTATAAAATCGCATAATAAATTATTACAAAGTTATTTGTTCTCCACTTAAGTAGTTGTTCATCTAACTTTAATTTAATAAAAAAAGTTGAACATAAATTGTAGTGTACTAGTCTTTAATATAATCCTCACACATAGTATGGACAATTTCCTCACGTTGAACTTGCATTTCTCGATCATGTGACCGAGAAGACGAACCAACATTGTTACTTTGAGCCATTTGTTGGTCAATATCCTCCGCAACTATATCTTCATGTTCATAGACCATAAAAATTTCATCACTACTTTGGTATTCTCGCAAATAATTATGTAACACTGCACAAGTATGACAATTTTCACTTGTGTATCAATATCATAATGGTTCATGCCTTGTTTCAAAATTCTAAATCTATTTTTTCAAGCTCCAAAAGTCCGTTCAATCACATTGCACAGAGATGAATGCCTATAATTAAATAGTTCTTTGGCATTTTGAGGCTCTCTTTCACTTCCTCGGTAATCTTGCAAATGATAGCGTAGTCCTTTGTATGGAGCTAAAAATCCTTTTGTGTTTCGGAAACCAGCATTAACAACATAATATTTATCTACCAAAAAATATTTTATAAAGAATTACTAAATGCATATGTGACGTAAATGAGACAACTTTGTGTAAATAAATAATATTTATTCTAAGGATGTAATTTAAAGTTACCATGTGGCGGAAATGGAAATTGTGACGTTGGTTCAACAAGTGCATTCTCAAGTACTTACTATCATGTGAAGTACCTTCCCAACCAGCAACAACAAAGGTAAATCGCATATCAAAATCACAAGCACATAAGACATTTTGTGATGTTCTTCCTTTGCGATTACGATATGCTTGTTGCACCGCTTTAGGAACCTCCCATTCTATATATGTTCCATCAATCGCACCAACACAATCCTACCAAATAAAAAATACATCAATATTAGTTTAGTGAACATAAAATAAATTGGAAGCATTATAGAATGTACTTCATAAAAATAATGTTTGTAAGAGTAATAAAAATAGTGCTTCCAAGACAATGCAAAGTCATAAAATCAATATTATCTCTTTAAACAAAGTTTATAGGAAATATGTAACTAAATACTAATAACTTACACATAAAATATAAATGTTCACTTATTAAGGCCATAAAATAAATTTATTAATGTGACTGAAATTTTACCTTAAACCAAGGCCAAAATCGAGTATTATGTCGAATTTTGGAATGTACACCAGTCATATTTTTTGGTTGTATAAATGTTGGTGTCATCTTGCTAATTGCCTCGGCAACTATTTTAACATGCCGGTTAATTGTTTCAAGTGAATGTTGAAAAGTTTCACAATCTTGAGGTGTGAGTTAAAGTGACTATATGTTGGTGAGAATAATAAATTTTATGTCGGTGAGAATAATAAATTTTAAAAAGTAATGATGTGTTATAAATTTTATTTACATATGAAACAAATGGTTAGTAGATATAAATGTGGGGTTGTTTTAACAAAATATAAACTCATAGATCAATTATTGTATTAAAATATCTCAAATAATGATATGGAATCACCATATAATTCCATATCATGGTTTTTGGAGAGTATGGTATCACCTCTCATGATATGGAATCATGAGATGGAATCAACGTAAAATCGCATGTCTAAGTGCTGATTCCATCTCATGATACCATATCGTGATATGGTATCGCATGGCCAAACGCCTACTAAATAAAATCTAGCAATAAATATTTAAAGAAAAAAAATTATAATCTCTTAAGTGAAAAATATCTGAAAAACAAACTAGTAAACTAAAGAACACTTCTGACTAAATCTTTAGTTAGCAATACATAATTACTTAAAGTATTTTGTTAAATGAAATCAAGAAACTAATTAATTGTTCAAGCCATAAAACATTCTATCACATATAATATAAATAGTGTTTACTATCCAAGTCTTATATTCAAAACTAAATAATAAAGAAATTCACGAGGTAAGCTCCTTAGAAAAACTCCACAAACACTTATTTAGGTTTTCTAGTTTTTTATTCTTATTTTTTGAATATTTATTTTAATTAAAATTAAATAATTTGGCCCATGGGCTGACCCCGGCCCGACCCCGATCAAGCCTCAAGGGCTAAGGGCCTAAAAGGATTGGGCTTATAATCCCCAGTTTTAAATGGGCTTGTAAATTTCTATCACAACCCTACCCCAATAACGGGTTGGGTTGGGCCGGCCCCATGGGCTAAGCCCTATTTGACAGCTCTACTCATAAGGCTGCTAAATGATATCTCACATTTCCATAACAATTCTGATTTATGCTCATGCTGAGAGAAGAAGTGTACGATCAATCGGTCAAGGATTCACAACATGCTCCATTATATGCTGTGAGAAAAATTCTATTAATTCGTTTAATATAATGATATCTTGACAAATTAAACCGTGAACTACCTTCAAACAAATAATTGTACGAGAGTTAAAGATCTCTAACTTGAGCAAGTCAATTCAATGTGTTATTTGTCGAGTCAACCACAAGAAAATAAAATAGAAAAAAAAGAACCAAAAGAAACATATACCTAAAGTGAAAGAGATGGAACCATCTATTGGAACAATTGAGGGATGACTATATGTTTTTTCCCCATGGAGAGGAATTGAATCCCTAAAATTTGATAAATTTCAATTTTAGTGCTTATTGAGTATGAATATATTTCAATTACTTGAAATGTGTAATTGTGAAATTTTGATCTCTTTGTTTATAATATTCAAAATGATTCAGAATTATTAACCACTCCACCATTCAGTTATCAATGTGTTATGTTAAACTTATATTTATTATTCCATATTTTAGGTTAATACAACAACAACATATCGAGTGTAATAACAAGTGGGGTTTAGGAAAAAAATAGAATTTACGCCGACTTTAACCCTGCTATCTCTAAAAAAATTCTGAGCATAACATATTTCCAACCTAAAAGGATCAAAGGTTAAATATGTTGAGTCATATATCGCAAGGACCAAAATTAAAATGTATGAAATATTGAGGGACCAAAATGTCACGACCCAAGGGTACCCCATAGATGCAACACCGCGTACTTGACCCTGAAGGGGTCTCATACAAGCCCTTAGCATACATAAACATAGGAAATAGAAATGATGCCGAATTTCAAATTTTACAATCAAAGTCTTTTTATTAAAAACAAAAGCGAAGTCTAGACATTGTTTCATTAACTATCTACTACAATAGAATATCAATAGGGTCACACCCCTTTACAATCAAAAGTCTCAAAAGTAGTCTATAAGAAAAAAATCTAGAAGTGAATGACATCTTGTCCTCGAACCATGATGACTCACCACAAGTATTGGAGATAAGCAATCCAAGCCTTTGTCAAGAAAGGAAGTAGACTTCAACTAGTCGGAACCTACACTTTTCAAAAATGTAGAAGAAATAGGGGTTAGCACAAATATGTACCAAGTATGGAAGCATGCATAAAAATCCTTGAAATATGATAAAAAGGACATTTTTGTTCAAAAGTATGCATTTGCCAAGTTTGAGAATCACCATGCACTTTTAATGTAAAACACAAGTCATAAGCACATTTATCATGTGAGAACATTATGACATAATAGAACAATCTTTTTAGTAACCTTAAGTTGTACTTGTGAAATGTTTGATTGGCATCCCATAATACCAACCACACTAAGTACTCATTTGAGACCACCCTAGTCATACATAACATACATAGACCTCATCATAGTCAATACTCATAGACAAGGAAATAGTCATGTACCTTAACTTGAACATAAAGAAAGTTATCCATAGCAACAATCCATTCAACATACATGCATACATTCATATCTTATCATAGCATAAGAAACCATCCCATAACCCTTTCAAAGTCTACTTGTGAAATGTAAAAGTGAAGTCCCATACCCCCACTCCTACTAAGTAAAGCTCATCAAGGAGTCATAAGTATAGTTCGTGTCATATTCATTATCTTTTCATGTAGGGAAAAAATTAGCCATAACCGACATAGACCATGTGAGATATATAGAATCCCGTGTCGTAACCCCACACCGAAAGAAGGTGTCCTACTTGCCTAAGGTAGAACTAAATGTATTAGCTTTTAGGTGGATCCACTAGCTAAAGACCTATGTGGGCACATAGTTATGGGATATGGAGAATGCTTCCAGAAACCCGACCTGTTGTATTGGCGGAGGAGCTTCCATCTCATGAGAATAATTTAGATGACCCGGCCTATTGTATTGACAGGAGGTCCTCTACCTCATTTTCTATATCCACTCGGTGCTAAGCATTATTTCTCAAATTATACATAATTAGTCTTGAATTGCATTTACATGTGTGAAGGAATATCTTTCCCTTCATTCAATACAACTCATAAAATAGCTCATACAATCAATTAGGTGAGAATGAACTTTCAACCTTAGAATCGTCATTAACATGTGAGTAAACCTTTCACATTATGTTCATAGTGTTTCATGAGAATAACTTTTCAATCAACACAACAACATTATCATCATCCTAGACAATTCATACATAGTCTAGAATCTTCAATAATACCACAATTTACACAATAGTCATAGAATCTTCACTTTCTAAGTGAATCATAAGTTCATACACAACTTTCATCAACATGTACAAACCTTCATAATTTACCCTTCAAGGGTCTTGAATCATGTCTCACAATCACACCTAGAAATACTACATTAGGCATGGATAAAACAAGATTCAATAACTAAAATACCATAGACATAATTCATAGTATTCATCTTGCATCAATACACCCATCACAATTCATGAAATTGGGGTCATGGGGGACTTTACTATAAAAATCACCATTAAACAAAAATTCAATCATAATATAAGACAATTAACTCATTGAAATCATTTTTATGAAGAACCCATGACTATATTGGAAACCCTAGGTTTTGAAGAATCTACCAATTTGAAATTGAAAGTTTAAGGGCTTCATGGAAGAAAGCTTTCCATGAATCAAGACTACCATACCTTGATTGGAGATTTCCTCACGAATTTGAGTAAGGAAGATGAGATCTTAAGCCCTAGTCTTCAAGTTCTTGTTCTTCTTCAATGGAGGATTTCTAGTGAGAGAAATATTGTGAGGGAGAGGATTTTGGGAATTATTTGGGTGTTGTGAATTAATGACTTCAATTGGGTGAATTTGGCTTAAAAACAACTTATATAGTACCCCTAAAAATACCCAAAACGACTCACTTTAATTGGACTTAAATAGGAAAAGACTTAATTGACCCTCACTTAAAGAACATGTCCAAGCCTCACGAGCCCCTTCATGAGTCGTGGTGAGGACCACGATCTGTGGTCCCCCTCGTAAAGATTGTGCAGTAGCTAGGCACTTGGTGCCACAACCCATATTTTCTAAGTCTTTTTCACAAAGGGCTTCACGAGCCGTGGTCCCTTTCGTGAAGTTGAGGCAGTAGCTATGCTACTTGGGCGGCCTTAGCTCAATGCCTAAGGCTTCTTCACGAAGGGCTCCACGAGTCGTGGTCCCTCTCGTGAAGTTGAGGCAGTGGCTTGGCAAATGGGTGGCCACTTTAGCATGGCCAAGGCAAGACCACAAGCTGCCTTCACGAGCCGTGGTGTGGACCACGACCCGTGGTCCCACTCGTGAAGGTGGGGCAGTAGCTCCAAGCTAGGGGAAAGCCTTGGCCTTTGGCTTTGGCTTGGCCCCTTTTGCCTTAGCACTTGCCCCTTTGGCCTTGACTCTTATAACCCTCATTCTTGACGTTCATCCTCACGTTTAGGCTCTAGTTTACCCTATCATTTTCTGGAGTGTTACACAAAAGTACTAGTCTCCCTACTACATATATATATATTGAGGAACCAAAAGTATTAGTCTCCCTTCTATATATACTATATGATATAACATTTCATTTCAATACAATTTTATTTATTTTTTTCATTTCAACACAATGGATCATATTGCTAGGGGAAGAAATTCAAGAGAAGCTACTAATCAAGCTCGAAGACAAGCACCAAATACAATTGAAAATAATGCAAGAAGGCAATCTATGTTAGAAGCAATGGACAAATTTGTCGACAAATATAAAGAACGACTTCAACATCTTCAAAACACTATTTTTCAGCTTGCAAACTATTATTTTGTGTTTCAAGGTATTATCGTAGCTTCAATACCTCATTCTTCATCCCTGAATTGTTCCAATAGATGGTTCCTTTTTAGCCTCTACCTGTTTGCTGCCATTATCAATCTTTATGCAATATTTTTCATGGGGAAAAAACATATAGTCACTTTAAGACATTATGATATAGCTTGGAAAGAATATAATGACCTTATTTAGGTTCCAAACTCCACATGATGTAACCATAAGGACTCTCAATTATTAAATATAAAAAAGCATGAGATGGAAATGTGTAATTCTGCAGTACCAAAATACTATTTTTGCAATATCAATCCAATATTGTAATTTCTTTTGTTTCTTTCGAATTAAAGACTCTTTTTTTCTAACTCAATATTTAGTAATTGAATGCACATTGTATAAGACTTGCTGAAATTTTGAACAAATTACAACATCATTTCAAAGTAATGAAAATATGAGATGAAAAAAAAAACCTAATTTATATAATTTGTAGGGTCGAATTGTTGTGTTGTCGGGCTGTGCTACTCCAATCTTTCAAGATTCTGATTTTTTAGTGTGGGGCCGCTTCAGTTGTCGTATTGGGACCATCAAATTTTAATCTTCAAAGTGAAAAAACGTTTGGAAGCCATGAAAGTGAAAGGGGAGAAGAAGAAAGTGAAAAGGTAAAGTAACTTTTTATAAAGTGTAAGATTTTCTTCCACTTTATAAAGTGTAAGAAAAAGTTCCACTTTACAAAGTGTAAGAAAAACTTCCACTTTATAAAGTGTAAGAAAAAGTTCCACTTTACAAAGTGTAAGAAAAACTTACACTTTACAAAGTGTAAGAAATAGTTCTGTTATACAAGGTGTAAAAAATAATTATGTTATATTATAAAATATACACATTATGAGACTAACTATAACCTTTGGAATATTACATAAAACAGAATATTTTCCTCCACTAAGCCTATTTTGGTTACTTACTAGAGTAGTGGCTTATTTTGGTCACTTTTATCTTTTTGTGATTTATTTAGGTTCCGGACTCGCTCAAGCACATGATAAGTCATACGTGAGCCCTCTCTTATGTGTTAATCATCATATCATATATTATTAAAAATGGGAAGCTTCAAAGATGAAAAATTAGATTACCATTTTACTCTTAGAGCTTGTTTGACATTACTGCTAAAAACAACTTATTTTTAGAAATGCTTTTTCTAAAATGACTTTTTAGAAAAAATGCTTTAAAAAATAATAATTTGTGTTTGGTTTATTCATTTGAAAAGTGCTTTTGAAAGTTGATTGTGTTTGACTAATCATTTTTAAAAAGTGCTTTTGAGAGTCAAATTACGAAAAAGGACAAGTATCAACACACTTTTAATATTAAGATTATTTTATAGAGAGAAAATTATTTTAAATATCTATTATAAAGTATTGAATTAATATTTTACTTTTATTAAATTAATATCTACATATTTAAATTTTGAATCAATGTTATATATAGATAAATAAAATATAAATTAAATATTAATATGATATTAACATAGTAATTTAATTATAATTAAAAATATCAAGTAAAATAAATTTAAAAACCATTCCACAATTTAAAAATCACTACTAGGGGTGTTCGTGATTCGGTTTTGATCGGTTATTGGTTAAATCTCAAAACCAAACCAATCTAATTGGTTTTTTAATTTTCTAAAATCAAACCAAACCAAACAAACAAAATAACTGCCGATTTGGTTAATGTCGATTTGGCTCGGTTTGGTGCAGCTCTTCTGATTTTTTTGATTTGAAAGTAATAAATTTTTTGAGGAAATACGTATCTCGAAAGACACAAACACCTATTAGATGAACAATCCATAAGAAAGCTATTGTCAGTTCATTTAAACAATTAAACAGTACTAGAGTTATTATTACACGAACAAAATGATTCAAGTAAAGAAAGTGTGACTATCTTATGTGAGGTTAGATAGGTAAAGACTAAAGTAATGGATTTTGATGGACTTGGACTTAGGATTGTAATAGTTCCGCTTTCCTAAAATTAGCTAACTAATCAAAATAACTAACATAATTATTAAAAATATCTACACTTTAAAATAATTATTAAAAATGTCAATATGTTAATTATATAGAAAATAAAGTGTATCCAAATATAATTCATTTCCCTTCCTTTTATTTCTCAGCTTAGTTCCTAACTAAACTCATAGGAAGTAGAACATGTTTTAGCTAGAAAGGAGCTTGTGATGAAATGTCATTGTGTAGGTAATGACCAAGTGTATGTGTTGAATAGAAGCACAAAGTATCCATGAAGTGATAGATCTAAACTAGGCTTATGATATGTTTGAGAGGGTCATGATGTTCAGAAGGTTATAGAAATGATTAAGTAATGAGGTATAGTATAGTAGGCGAGCAATCATATTGATATTTAGGTTTAGTAATGAACATTAAGCTTGAATTTGAGATGTTAGCTGCAATAAATATGAGTGGTACAAGTGAGAGACCCTAACCTTTAGATAAGGGCAGTGAAGTGTGGCTAAGTCACAAGAGTAACAAGAGCATTAAGAGGTGTACCGAGATGGTATGTAATCAGACGAGGTCCCAATTGAGATTAAGAGAAACACCTTAGAAAGAGGTCTTGGTACCTGCTTATGGAGAGTTCGGTAGT
Source organism: Solanum verrucosum (assembly GCF_900185275.1). Lineage (NCBI taxonomy): Eukaryota > Viridiplantae > Streptophyta > Magnoliopsida > Solanales > Solanaceae > Solanum > Solanum verrucosum. The sequence continues at coordinate 54,600 of NW_026020233.1, forward strand.
CATGAGATAAACTTCTCTCGAGTGTTAGAATAAAAGAGAATGTAGACCAGTTAGAGATGATGGAATAGTCCATAGCTTTTAAGTGTCAGCTTTAGACCTAAGGGGGAGATGAGAAGATGAGAAATCAAGTCAAGTGTTTGAGAGTAAGATAATAATGAGTTCCAAAGAGTATGGGAGATATCCTTTCAGAGGACCTTTTAGTAGTGAAATGATGTTAAAAGGAGAATGTTAATGATTTTATCGTGATGATGATGGTGTGATAATTCTATTAAAGGTTAGAAAAGAAGAGGATGAGGTTTTACTATGAGAAATAGTTAAATGAGAGCCTTTAGTTGGCTCTGAAGGAGTTGGTTAGTAGGAGTCCATGGAGTTGTTAGAGTACTAAGCTTGAATGTGGTGGTAAGGAGTAATAGTCTTGGGATGAGATTCCCTATAAAGAGGTATAGAGACCGAACCTAAGGATTTGGGTTAATCTTGAATATAGTGAGAGGGTACCATTAGACTCAGACCTTAGTAAGAATAACCCCATTCCATACCAAGTCTAGTCGTCATTCAAGGACGAATGATCCAAATGGGGAGATATTATAACACCCCCAGAAATTTTTTGAGCTAAGACTCAAACCATCCTTCGTTGTGAGTAGGATTTTATTGAGGAATTTAAAATTTCATAAGTATTAAGGTCAGTTCACTAGATGTAGCATCTTGAGTTCCAAAAAGAACTAAATAGGAAATAGTAAATTCTGAAATTTTTCAAGTTATGCTAAAGTTATGAGTTTTGGGTCAACTTCAAATGATCATAACTCCTAGTACATGATGATTTAGGTGGACTAAAAGATATCTAATGAAAGGTCTTTGAATTATCTTTCCAACACCACTGAGTTTGCTAAGTTTCGAGGTCGGATGAGTGAGATATTCCCTTTTGAATTAGGTTTCCAGTTAAGAAAAGTTACCCGAAAATAGTAAGGGGTATTTTGGTCCTTTCCTTACCCAATCATATTTAATTTATTTTTAGTAAGGTTTTAAGGTCTATCCTATTAGGTTCAACTTTATAATCCTAATATACGCCTAGTGTTTTAGTTGAGAGTTCAAGAAGAGAAAAGAAGAGAAAAGAGTAAAGGATCAAGGCGTTCGTCGAGGTTCTTGAGTTTTGTTTCAGATTTTTGCCATGGGTTTGATCCCTAAGAGGTATGTAAGTTTCCATAGTGCTGGGTTCATTCACCCACATTTCAAACATGATTTTCATATTTGAATTCATCCATAAATATTGAAAGATTTAAGTTCTTAATAAGTGCTCTTGAAGTTTCATTATAAATCTTGTTTTGTTGAGGTTTTGATGATTTCTTGAGATGAAAGTGAGTGTTTTGAGGGATGTATTGAGTATATTAGTGTGTACTTATGTTGATAAATCGAATCCAAGTGATTGGAGAAGAAACCTTTCGAATCCAGGCAAACTAGGGTGAGAAAACGAGCAAAGAAAGTCGTCAGTTTTCTGGCGGTGCCTGGGGAGACGCGCCACCATAACGCCAGGGATGGATGGTGAGCCACGCCAGTCAATACGCCAAGAATTATTCTCTGTAGTTTAGGGGCTGGTGCCCCATGCCACTCAGTACGCCAGGGTCTCCTGCCCCAACCCGTTCTTCATCGTTTCGTCCGTTTGAGTTCTTTCAAAGGCCTTTACTCCCCTTTGATTCTAAACACTCTAAACTACTTCTAAACACCTAGAAATCATTCATAAAATGAATCATAACCTTGAATTCATAATTCAAATTCAAGGTACAGTTAAGAGTTAGGTATTTAGAGTTATTTCAAACATTTTGAGAAAGTCCCTTGGAGTCTTTTTGAGGAGTCTTCTACAATTTCTAATAACTTGTTTCAAGACTCAAGCATGTGAGTATGATAATGAGGAGAATGTATTCATGAGTCTACTTTATCATCATAAGGTCCTTCGTATCATGAACCATAACTCTTGAATTCATAATTCACATTCAAGAGAGAGTTAAGAGTAGAGTTCAAGAAAGCTTTTGAGTTCAATTGTAAATCCTTTGAGATAAACTATCGAGTTGAACTATGTTTTGAGAAATTAAGTATGAGAATGAGAAGAGTTGTATACATGAGTTCCATGTTTTTATGTAGACCCTCGAGTCGAGTCGTTCATGCCCATAAATTTCGCATGAACTCCATAAATTAAGTATCTTTGAGAGGAGTAATATTTTCAAGTTCTAAGTCTTGAGTATTGAGTTCCTAACCCATTTGAGATTTTTTTCCTAATCATGGGACTATTACATGTTACCTATGAAGTCCTTGAGTTGAGTAGTTCATGCCCATAACTCCACACGAACCCTATAAGTCGAGTAGTCTTAAGATGAGAAGTATCTTTGAGTCCTTAAGTTGAGTAGTTAATGCTCATAATTATGCATGAACCCTCTGAGTTAAGCATTCTTGAAATGAGTAGTATCATTGAAGTTCTTGAGTTCCGAGTATTGAGTTCTATCTATGGTTATTGAAAACCTTGAATTAAGTCGTTCACGTCCATAATTCGGCATGAACCCTATTTTAAGAAGTATTTTTACAAATTATTTTAAAGACTTGAGCATTGAGTTGAGTAAAGAGTGAAGTTCATTTCTTCAAAATATTATATGGGAACTAAGTATTTCCAAGAGTAAAAATATTTTCACATTTAAACAAGAGAGGAAACACCAATTTTCAAGAGAGCTTTTAAGCTAGTTTTTGAGTAATAATCTCAAACCACAGAAAGAGTAATGTTTTTAAACATACGAGCTGAGTATATTTTTGGGAGTAGTATTGAGCACTGATATGGGGACGAGTTCAGATAATTCAAGTCTTCATAAACCATGTAGCCAATGTGGGTCGAAAGGGTCATACTTTTTAGACGATTCCTTAATGATTTTTAGTATAGACTAGTGGATCCACTTAGTTGAGGCATTCTATATCCCGACAAGTTATACGACAGTTCTAGCAGCGTGGGCAAGACGTTGTATTATCACATTGCTCATAGTGATGATTGTCGGTTAGAAAAACTCCCACAGAGTTGTATTATATTTTATTATATACAAACTGAGTTATTATTGTATTCTTCAATACATTGAGTTGCTATTTATCGTTTGAAAAGCTTTCCATATATCACATCTTTTATTGTTGCTTTATCTTGAGTTGAGTATCTTGAGTTGAGTACCTTTGAGTTGAATGCCATATCTTTGAGTTGAGTATCTAATCTTTGAATTAATTATCTTATTCTTGAGTTGAGTTTAGTTGAGTGAGTTGACAAGACGTAAGTATGTTTCCTTTTTATTAAGTTCAAGCTTATGTTATGCTTTAGAATTCCCCTTACATGCTCATACATTCCATGTACTGAGTCATTTGGCCTACATCGTTTCATGATGCAGATACAAATATTCAGGATCATCAACAGGAGTTTCGTTGATACCACATGGAGTTCGAGTTAGCTATGGTGATCCTCCTTGCTTCCGGAGAATTCCATTTACTTTCAGTTTTGTCAGGATGTCGTGGGTCTTGTCCTGACTTCCATCTTTGTCAGTTAGAGGCTTCATAGTTAGACAGTAGAGTTTGAGAAGTCTATTTCATTTATCTTATTAAATGTCTTAAAGACTTAAGTTGCCTATTTTATGGCGAGTTGAATATATTATTTTTATTCAGAGTTTTTCATTTGAGTTAGAGCTTTGTATTTGAGTTTCATGAATTTTTATTGAGTTTTTAAGCTTTGTATGCTTGAGTAAGTCTTCTGCTTGTAGTCAGCCTGGATTAGGGTTCGCTTGGGGACCAACGTTCTCGAGTGCCAACTACGTCCAGGGTGTAGGCTCGGGTCGTGACATGTATCATTTCTTAAACCGTATTCATATGTAATGATTAGATTATATTGAGATATAATTAGTAATATTTTTGTAATACAAATAAAAAAAAAATATTTGGTAGTGATGTAATACAATTATGTTCACTGGATACAATTTTTAGTTTTCACTTTGAAAGTAGAATACATACATAACTCAATCATGAATACTTTTTTTGTAATATGAATGTGAATCTGTATTTATTGATGATTTTGTATTCAATTTTTGTGGAATACAATATTGTAATTATGCGGATAGGGTCATGTATACCTGATCAATTTTGTATTTCACTGATTATATCGAAGTTCCAGTTGGGAATTCCTTCTCCAAAGTTGTTTGTCGGCGTAATTTTACCCGTTTATCAATGAAATTCCATATTCATTTTCAAAATCTTCTTCCCAAACAGAAAAATCTTATTTAATCGAATTCACTTCAACATAGATTGAGTATTATCAATGGAAATTTAAAAATTGATATTGAAAATTTGATGAACAAGGGGGATGGGTGCCCTGTCATTTATTTTTGAATTTGTAACTGATGAGAATTTTAAGTGATATGTTCCTTTTTAAAAATATTCTCTCCTAAATTTCTCTTTTCTATTATTAAATAATTGTATTCTTTCAATTGGAACAAATAAAAAAAAAATTAGATACATAACAAACTAAAATATTGACATTTTAATAAATATTAAAAATGTGGCAAAAGGGTACGATTAAATGATAAAATATTGACATTTTGAATATTTTCCCAAAATTTAAGTGTTGTGCTTGAGAAAATGGTAAAGTTAGACTTGAGTTAATTAAAATTTAACAAAATATTTATATTTTATTCAAGAATAATATATAAATAACTAGTATCTGGGTACGTGCTTCGCACGTGTGTTCCATGTGAATTTTAATAAATATATTAGAATGACCAAAATTTTATGAAAGCATGTATGTAATGAGTAATAAAATACAACAATACAAATAAATCTTTAATAATATGTCCAAAAAACACCAAATGAAGTAGGTATTTTGATGTTTCAAATTAATTCTTTTTAAGCAACAAATGGTAACTTTTGAACTTTGCTTAATAGTTAGCAAACTTTCAATAAAGTCACAAATGACTTAATTGAGCCCAAATAAGAATATAAACTTACGGCAATAATGCATGCATTCCTAGAAAACAAAAGTAAGAAGTCTAATAGAGAAAAAACACACACACAAAAAATCATAGAAGTAAAAAATACAATGTATACATTCTTCTTAAGACTTTGATCGATAATAATATAGATGAAAAAATAAATACAAAATTAGTACATAATTTTCTGAGTTCTTATTGACTCCTTGCCTCATATGCAATTAATAATCAAGAGTCTTCTTCATCTACTTTAACTATAGAATAAAAATGATAACATTGGGTGGGTTTCATAAAACAAAAAAAGATGAACTTATATAGATAAAAATGAAGGAATACCAAAAGATATCTTAAAGTTTTAGATTAAATATTTGGAGTTATGAATATGAAAAGATGAGAGTTATGGGTATTAAGAGTGTAACAATTGAATAGGTAATTGGATATGAATTATGAATATAAATATTAAAGCAAATAAAGAAAAAAAAAACAATAGGATATTATGTCTATCCATTTTACAGATTGCCACACTTTTAAATTATTAAATTTCTTTATTTATCATAAAGGATAATACTTTATCCACATAAATTATATTATTTATGAGAGGAGTTATGGAAAAAGTTATGAAAAGAGGAAAAATTGAGTAATTTATGTACAAATTGTTGTTGTTGTTGTTGTTGTTGTATTACTGTTGTTGTTGTTGTTATAGTTATTATTATTATTACTATTGTTATTGTTCTTGTTCTTATTCTTATAGTTATTATTATTATTACTATTGTTATTGTTATTGTTATTATCATCATTATTATTTTTATTATTTAGATATTTAATTAGTAATTAATCAAAAGAAGTCGAAAAGTTATTAACATTTTAATTAAAATGATACAATTAATATTTAAATAATTAAATATTTTATAACATTTTAATTTGTAGTTGGGGTAAAATCGTAATTCAACTTTTAGTTTTGGAGCTTCCCACTTATAATGATATATGAATACAAAATTTATATATCTAGTTTATCGGTTCAAATTGGTTATTATTGCGATTGTTTTTTAGAAAACCTAAAACCAAACCAAATAATATCAGTTTTCAAAATTTAAAACCAAACCAAACCAAATATCAATTTTTTTAATCGGTTTGATTTGGATTGCAGTTCGGTTTGGTTTTTTAACCATAACCATGAACAACCCTAATCACTACATATGAAAATTCACCACAATAAATAAATAAATATAAAGAATATATTGGTAAATATGTATATATGACAAAGATAGTTTGGTCTTGCTATTCTTTTTTGCTTCTGCTTCTGCTTGTTTTAAGAAACAAAAACTTTTAACTTCTTCCCAAAAATAGAAAAACGGCTTCTGTTTCCAATTAAAAGAAGTTTTATGTTAGCCAAACACCTTAATTTCTCTAAAAAGTGTTTTTTCATCAAAATAAATGTTTTTGGCTTCCCAACAACAATGTCAAACATGCTCTACTAGATTAAACATCTCAATTAGGATTTCTAGAATTTAAGAGTCATATATAATTGCTAAAATAATGAAAACTAAATAACTATTCTTAAATAAGTAGATAAATCAAGTTTTTTCCATTTTAATCTTAAATTAAAGAATATGAAGAGTCATAGTTAAATGAATATATACATTACCAGGGTTCTTCACTATCATTTCAATTCTAAGGTATTTGATTTAGGGTATAATTCTACTAAATGTCAAATAATTAGGTACAGTAACGAATTCAAATAATTGAAGATTTTATATTATCATTTTGAATTCTCTCATGGTTATAGCATACACATTTTTTTTTTTGTTTGAGAAAAGACATAAAGTCACAATTAGAGTTGTCCCGAATTTTTAAAAAGACATCTTCACTTTGCAACCGTCCTATTACCTCACTAAACAATTATGCATTGATATTATTATATCATTTTTCGGTCAGCCCCAAATTTTAAGAAGCAAGTGTGTTCACACCAATCATTACATGACACGTGTTAATTTAATTAAAAATAAAAATAAAAAATTCATTTTAAGTTTTTTCTTTATCTCTTTTTAATTTTTGACTTATTCTCTTAATTTTTGACTTATTTTAATTTTGATTTCATCTTCCATCCCTCACTTTCAACTTTCAAGTTGATCCATCCCTCCATTTTCTTTTTTTTTTCACCTCCCACCCTCACCCCACCCCCACGTCAAGTGAATCCCTCCTCTTTTTTTTCCTTTTTTTTCTTCTTCTTTAATCAAATTCTTTATTTAGTGATTTTTTTTATAAAAAAGAAATCATACTATTTTCTAGACTTTATTGAATTATTGATAACAAAATTAATTATTTTTCTAAGAAAATTTAAAATTTTGAAGGTATCATCAATTACTCCGTTTCATATAACTTCAAAATTAGAAATGATAACTTTGAAAGAATCAATGAATTCCCCGAAAATTGAAAGAACTTGATAGAAATTGGATAAAAAAAAAATTATATGATGCCTCCTAATCTTGAAATCTAATGGGTTTATCAAATTGTTCGAAATGTAAGAAAATATTTAGATAAAGTTTTAATTTTGAATCAAATATAGAATACACACATCAATTTTCTTTGTTATCGTCATAGATGAAATAATTCATAATTTTGAATCAAATACAGAATACACAGACATAAATTTTAACAAGGAAGTCCAAAAATAATGATGTGTGTACAAGCTGTTTCAGACCTCCTTAGAATTCAAAGTGGATGGATATTCTTGCAAGAATTTTAACAATTACTTGTTCTGATTCTACATATTGCTCGTATTCAATTAAAACAAACGTGAGCAGAAGGAGGAATTTATTTATGGTGTCGAGGATTCTTGTCTGATTAGCTAGATGATGATGATGCAATACTTGGTTTGTCACCTTGGTGTTGTAGAAGTTATTAATTTGCGCTTATAATTATTTCCAAGTGCAATATTAATATTTCTAGTTGTTTCTAAGAGGCTATGTGTGCGGCCATTTGGATATAATTTAGATAAATATTATGGGAGGTGGGTTGGGGTGGGGTGTGGAATGGTGGGGTGAGGGCTATGGGGGTGGGGAGGACAGAGGACACAATCAATATGGAGTGTAACTTTTTTTTTTTCCTATTTCATCAGGAAAGTCATTTTCCTCATTTTTAAGGAGCAGTTTTTCTATGACGCTCTGTCTAGTGATATAAATTCGAAAAAAAAAAGGAGCAGTTTTCTTATAGAAGATGTTTTTCAAAATATTTGATGAAACGAACAAGGAAAAATTGGAAAACATTTTCTACAAAACACAACCTTAAAGTCATGACATGCTCAGGTTGCTCGTAGTAATGCTAATGACATCCTTGGTCTAGAGAATAGCAGTTGATGTACAGAAAGCTCCATTTGGTTGTAGACCTGATGCTGTGTTTAGTGTATTAGTTTATGTAGATCATTAGATTCTTTTGATGAGGGATGAACAAAGACATTCAATTCTTTAGTGTCATGAACCAAACACCCAATAAAAATAATCTCTATATAACTAATTAGCTAATCTCATTATAATTAATCCCTGCATAACTTGTATCCAAATCATTTAAATTGAATTTCGAACCTAAATAATACAAAATAAATCCTTTGATGATTTGTTTTTAAGTCCTTGCACAACTATTGACAAACTGATGTCTTATTTTCTGGAGGCTGAAAGAGCATCTTCAATGTTAACTCTTGCATCAGGTGACACTAAAGTGCAACTCAAAGCCAATTCCATGATAGACAATACACATTGCATTTTCTCTTTAATATGTTCTTCCTCTGGCCTTAACAAATTGCCATCCACAACTCCATTGGGAAAAGAATCATTAATCCAACATCTTAGGCTCAAATCTCCCGTAAACATTTTATCACTTGGCCTCATACCTGTAAATGTTTCCATCATCATGATACCGAAACTATAAACATCACAACATTTGGATACTATTCCGTCCTGTCCATACTCTACAATCATGGGAGAAATCTTGTTAGATAAAGTTTGAAATGTGAAAATCTAAAGGATGTCAAGTTTGAAATTTCAATTACCTGGAGCAATGTATCCAATGGTTGCAATAGTCCTTGTTTGTACAAAAGTCTCCCCATCACCTAGCAATTTTGAAATGCCAAAATCACTCACATGACCAACCATGTCTTGATCAAGCAAGACGTTGCTTGGCTTCAAGTCACAATGCACCACGGGTGTTGGATACCCGTTGTGGAGATAATCTAATGCCGATGCCACGTCTATCATAATGTCCAACCTCTTCAACATGTCTAAGAACAAATCATGAGAGTGTAGCCACTTATCAAGTGTTCCATTGGGCATGTATTCCAATACTAAGGCTTTGAAGTCTGGATTGGAACAACTAGTGATCACTCTTGTTAGATTTCTATGGCGAAGGTTGCGTAGTATCTCACATTCTGTTTCAAAGCTCTTGAATGCTCCCTCCAATTGCACATTGAATACCTTAGCTGCCAAAAGATTCCCATCTTTAAGTATCCCTTTGTATACCATACTGAAACTTCCGGTACCAAGCAAATTGCTCTCGCTGAATCCTTCCGTTGCTTGCTGAAGTTCATAATAAGAGATTCTTTCATATCTTTTAACCAAAGATACATCTGTTTGACCTGAATTCTTCCTTCTCTTTTGCCACCTTAACAAAACATATCCTAGAACCAATGTGAGAATCATCGATCCAATACCTAATATGATATACAGACTTGTTAGAACTCTGTGTCTCCTTGATTTCTTGGTGGATTTGATGAGGCATGGCGACACATTAAAGCGAGGAGCACCACAGAGTGCAGAATTGGAAATGAAAGATTGACTGGTGAAGTTTGCAAATGGACCACTACTAGGAATTTCTCCTTTTAATTTGTTAAAAGAGATGTTAAAGTAGTTGAGATGTGAGAGTGTTTCAAGTGACTTTGGAATTTCACTAGTAAGATTGTTGTAAGAAAAATCCAAGAATTCCAAGCCCACCATTTTCCCGAATGAACTCGGAATAGGCCCTTCCAATTTATTGTGTGCCATGGAAAGACTAATCAACTTTTCAAGACCCCCTATAGTACTAGGAATATTACCAGAAAAATCATTTCTTGACAGATCAATTAGTGACACAGCCTTTAGATTACCAACCTCAGGAGGTATGCGCCCGCTAAACAGATTTGCTGATGCATTGAGTTCCAAGAGATCTTGAAGGCTCCACAGGGTTTCAGGTAAGGTGGAAGTCAATCTGTTGAAAGCTAAATGAAGATATCTTAAAGTAGAAACATTTCCTAAACATGCTGGAATTGAACCAGATATTTGATTTCCAGTCAATTTTAAAGCTCCAAGATTTCGTAAACTGCAGATATCATCAGGTATTGTTCCACTTAGGCTGTTATTTTCCAAGTAAAATTCTTGGAGATTCTTCATGCTTCTCAACTTCTCAGGTATCGAACCAGTGAAGTCATTATGAGAGAGAGCTAGCACACCTAAGCTACTCAGGTTTCCAATTTCTTCCGGGATTGTGCCCTTCAGTTTGGTTCTACGTGCAACAAACATCCGAAAAGAATCAGAAAAGTTTCCAATAGAAGATGGAAGAAAACCATTCAAAGGATTATCTTCAATGACCACTTCTCTTAAATATCTACAATTAGTCAGGGACGAGACGAATCTTAACTCAGAAGAAGATGGCTCATTAATGAAATTGTTACCTCCCAAGAATAGGACTTAGCAAGAAACTCTAATGAACCAAGTGAATCAGGAATTGGACCTGTAAACTTGTTGTGTGCAAGGTCTAGAAGTGTTAGCTTTGAAGAATTCGAGATGGTAGGAGCAATTCGTCCACTGAGTTCATTTGATCCAAGGTAAACTTCTTCAAGACTAGGCGTTCCAATGCCTAAATCTGAAGGTAAACTACCTGATAACTGATTTCCATACATTGTCAATATCTGCAATGCTGAAATGTTGAAAACTTCTGCAGGAATAGTACCATTTAACTTATTATTTCTTAACCCAAGTACTTGGAGGTTTTGTAGGTTACCTATCTCGACCGGTAACTCTCCTGTCAATTAGAGTAAAATGCATAAACATTAGTACATATTGATATTGCTTAGCTTTTGAGAAATCTTAAAATAAACACAAAAGCATAAAGATATACTTCCTCCGTTTCAATTTGTTTGTCTTACTTCCCTTTTTAGTCGGTTCGTCTTTTTTTCTTAATTTCAACTTTTTCACGTGACCTGTTTAAGACTCTAAGATTATAGGGTATTTTGGTACATTCTACATAAGATTCAAAAGTCCTTTTTACTTCCTTAAACCAGTGCCAAGTCAAAACTAGATAAACAAATTGAAACAGAGGGAGTAATTCATACGACGTACCTTCTAAATGGTTTTCTCCAAGATGCAAGACTGTGAGCATAGTTAAGTTCCCAAGTTCTCTTGGTATAGGTCCAGTGAACTCATTGCCAGACAATGTCAACAGTTGTAGCTTTGAGCATTTCTGTAAATTTGGTGGGATTAGGCCATCCAGGTTGTTTGTTGACAGTAAAAGAACTTCAAGATTTGGTAGATTGTCACAAATATCTAGAGGAAGTTTACCGACAAGACGATTGTGTATTATAGCAAGTGTTGTCAAGGAAGTCATGTTGAAGATTGATGGCGGAATAGAGCCAGTAAGTCTATTACCTTGCAGGTCTAAAAAAGTCAAGTAATGAAGATTGCCAATTTCAGGAGGGATTTTTCCTTGAAGAAAATTCCTCTGTATTCTTAACTCTTGAAGATTTGTTAGATTGGAAAGGGAAGATGGAATTTCCCCTGAATATTGGTTGTTTGAAAGGTAAACGAATCGAAGGTTAGGTAACAAACTTAAGAATGATGGAATGGTACCACTTAAATTGTTTCTTGTAACATCAATCAATTTCAACCTCCGCAAATGAGTCAACTCTTCTGGGAGATCTCCATGGAAAGTGTTGTTACTAATGTCAAGGGATATGAGAAATGAGAGGTTTCCAAGGTGCGGAGGAATGGTACCATGAAGTTGCATGCTAGATATGTCTAAAGCAGTGACTCTGTGGCGCCCGTTGCAAGTGATCCCTATCCAGGTGCAAACTGATGATGGAATTGAAGAAGACCAGTTGGTTTGCAAGCCGACTACGTTGTTGTTGTTGGGATCAGAAGAAGAAGAAGAAATGTGAGATTTGAAGGCAAGAAGAGCAGCTTCATCAGTGGCAATGTTAGCCAAACAAGCAGTAAAGTGATCAAATGCAACAACTAACATAACAATAACAATAGTATTTCTTCTTTCCAACTTCTTCATATTCATTTTTTGTGTTTCAGTTATAATACAGACTACACTATTAGTACTACTCCGATTAACAGAGGGCCAACCACGATTTGAAGACTTTGGTGCTCAAATAAATATAGTGAAATTAGGAGCGGTTTAACGTTATTGGGGCCTAAGCAAAATTTTAATTCGAGGCCTAAAATATAAACAAATTTCATATATGTATTTATTCAAAAAAATATTTTTCTTAAACTATTTAGATGAAAATTATTAGTATTTAAATTGTTTTTTCAGTTATTAATTTTAGGTAAGATTTTATCAACTCAACATTGAAAAACATCTTTTCAGTGAGACAATTATTATATGAATTGTTAACATAATTCAGTAATAAGTTGACAAATATTAAATAAAGATAAGAGTTAGAACCATAAAATTTGACTCAAAAAGTTGATGATTTGGTATACCCCATTTTAATATGCTTGTAGTAATGTTTGAAACTAAAATTTAAAAAGAAATAAAAAAAGAATTTGTAATTCACTTCGTTCAACATTTTTCACTATTAATTGTTATTTTTAACAAAGTACAAAAATGCTAAAGTGGGTAGAATAATATATTTTTTAAAATATACTTTTTATAATAAATAATCAATATTTTCTATAAAAATTTTAACACATAATTTATTCTTGATAAAAAATTTTGGGCCCCCAAATTAAGCAAAAGCCTTATTTCCCAAAGCATAGAGCCATCCCTGAGTGAAATAATGCTCTAGCTAGATTCGAACCCAGGTCTCATAAGTGGATCCTCTAGCTTGTACTAATAGCATAATGACACTCCTATGTTTTTCATGGGTACACCGTTAATTATATCCTAATTTATATCAGTTTCTCAATATAGATATACATGATTTTTTCCGAAATTAAGGGGTGCACGTGCACCCACCTAGAGGGGTGGATCCATTTATATCTATGGGTAATTTTTACGTCACTCAAGTAAAAATTACGTCTAAAATTAATCTTACGTTTATTAAGATACGTTACGTTACGTAATAAGATTTTATCATTTTTCTTTTTTTGTTTGGTCTTTTTCCTGTTTTAGTTTTTTCATGTCAAAGCTTCCTTCCAATTTTCAAACTCTTTCTATTTTATTTTTCTTTTCCCATTGAACGGTCTTCTTTCAAAAGTCTTGCTACTTGTAACAAGTATTCATTCCATTAAAAAATAAGTCACTTAAAAAATACTACCTCTATTAAGAGAATAATAAATATAATAAGTAGTTTTTTACTAAACTATCTCTATTTTAATAAATGTTTCTTGAGAATTGAACACTAATAAGAGGATAGTAAAATATAAGGGTGTAGTTGAATAAAATAATAAATTTTTGTTTTAAATTCCTAACGCGACATTTATTATGGGACAATAGTTTTCGATTACTAAAGTTATGCTTATTTTAAGACGAAAGAGTATCTTTTTATGATTTTGTTCATTAAAAAGGTCAACCCCTAGGAAAAAGCAAAATACTTGTGTCCACATTAGAATCTTGTATTTAAAATACTACTATAAATATTATAAGTTGAATAGTTGAACAACTCTATTAAATAAATACGAGTATGACATAAGAGACGTACTTGTACTATTTCAACATAACTAATTGCTTGTCGTACGACTTTCAATAATAAATTATACTTCCCATATGTTTTCTTTAAAAATATTAAATAATACCAATTTATCTCTTAAAAACAATATGAAGTCATATTACGATACCTAATTTGAATATGAACGAATTTTTACTTCATTATAATTGGTGATGGAGATGAGCATCGTTAAAATTTGGTGTTAGGCAAATTAAAGTTTAATGTCTGAAACTTTTTTTGAGATGGTCCATATAGAAATACCCATCATAACAACAAAATCTTAGGCCACGTTGCCCACTATGGTAACGGGTCAAGAAATTGTTCTTGATTGGGTGAATATATGTCATAAATATGACATTGTTTGATTCAATGGGTCCTACAAACAATACTTCACCTTTTTAAATTCATACCATATAAGAGTGAGGTTTCAATTGCTAGAAGATCTTAGTGGAGGTGAAATTAAAATTTCATTTTTTATTGGTTTTGAATTTTATAATAATGATTTTAAGCGATAATAATTGGATTTTAAATTTATGTTTGTATATATATATGGATCGTTTAGTAGAATGTATAGGAAATTAGGAATAATGTTGAATATGGTGATGGTTGTATTGGTAATGCTAATATTAGTTTTGCATTAGTAATGCAGAAGTATAGTAGAAAGGATGTGAAGAAGGTTTTGAGGAGCAATTATGTCTTTAATTATGCTTATGCATGAATAAAAAATACACGGCCCTTTTAAGTTTCCCTCATTTTTCATTTTGACACTTTGTCTTAATTTTCAAATGGTACATAAAAAATGTAGTTTAAGGGCTAAAATTGAACAAGGTTGAAATAGAGTGCCAAAATGAAAAAAGAAGCAAGTTTAAGGGGTTGTGTACTTGTGTATGTGTTTGGTCTAATACCATGAGTTTTTATGTATTAATTATACACACCTTAATTCCAAATAGAGAGTATATAACTAACATAAGCATTAATTATACGTAAGTTGAAAAAATGTACCAAAAAAGATATTAATAATAAACAAAGCTAATAAATACATTAGTTTTGTTATGATTTTACTCTGCATATTTGTTTATACATGCTTTAAATAGTTTGGAATCTCTAAATTTAGGTATCATAGCGTATATAAAACTGTCTTTTTATTTTTGGAATTGGCAAATTGATTCAAAAATGAGATTCTGATTTTCAGATTTATATTTTTTGATACTTTTGATGCAAATTGATGTTAGAAATCATAAGGAAACTGAGTTTCTAATATTTTTTATGTAATGTTTTGAATGATGATTTTTCAAATGGATTGCAACTGGCTAAAAAGGATTCGACGAAAGGTTGAAGACGCCATTTTGTAAGGAACAAAGATTTTTAAAGGTTGAAGACGCCATTTTGTAAGGAACAAAGATTTATAAAGGTTGAATTCTATTATATAAAAAAAAAAAAAATTAAAAACAAAATATAAACCTGCAAAAATAATAATCTAAAAAGCCTTTATTGCAACGCTTTTACGTATAAGAGTAATTATAATATTGTTTTGGTATCTCAAAATGACAAGATTGAATTGCATATTTCAAATGGGTCGTAATTGAGTTAAAACGATTTGTCCAAAGGTTGAAAACAACTTTTCGAAGTCATTTTAAAAGGAGCAATGTCACGACTCAAAAGTCGAGGTCATGATGACACACACTCTGAGAACCCCAAAATGGTGTGTAAGTCGAAAGAAATAACACATACAAGACTTCCAAAGAAAAGTTAGACCATAACAAATACTTAAGAAATAACAAAAATAATCTCAAAACCTGGTAGCATAAGTATAAAGAGCATCTAATACATTTCTAGAATCTGAAATACATCTCAAGTCTTCGAAAACAAAGTTAAAGACTTTAAATGATAGATGAAGACTAATGACGATTTGAAAAGCAGGATCTCACCACAACTCCGAAAGAGATAACAAAAGTAGGGGTAGTACAATCTACAAGTATTCAGTAGGTTAGACCGACTGAGCATCAACAACTAATCATACTTGAGAAATAAACTATGAAACCTTCCACCTACAGCTCAAACTTAATCAACGATTACAACTGAAATGATCTGATTTCTTTATAACATAGGAATAGATTTTAATTAATAAATTGAATGAAACCAAGACTATAATCTCATACAACAACTAAAGATAGTAGAAGATCAGTCGATCAAGTCCCCTGCTGCTGCGTATGAGAATATGTTCTTGAGAATGACTTTTGTTGTATATATGTATAATTCTTGAAATGCAAGAACTAGGTTATGTCCCTTGTCAAGATAATAACTAATATAAGATGGACAAATAACCTAGTGCAATTCCATTCTGCAGTCACTGTAGCAGTGGTTGCAGCTTTACAGCCGTCCTTTTTGCATAGTCTTAAACTCTCAGTTCCCCTATAATATAAGATTGCAAAATCATCAAAACTTCAGAATGTAACACTGTAAATTAAGCTTGAATGTCATGATCATTTAGTATTGAACTAGCTAGGTTATTTCCAAAATGTTTCTGGCAACAATGGCCCTACATAGTACACACCCACCCTATTGGCTGATGCTTTATCTTTCTAATAACATGTAAATTAAATGGAAGCTTGTATGATCAAGGTGGGTGATATAACAGAAACCAATCAAGGGAAACATTAGAACTAGTGCATGCATGCATATCAATAAAACATTAGAATCGTTGTTACTCAAATTTTGTATCCTGAAGTGGAGAAAAATTGAGACCTTAAACTTACATATTGAAGTTCCATCTTGTACAAGAAACTAATTATTTGGAGTGGCAGATCATCTGTGTACCTATTTAATTAATAGCAATGTAAGTTTTTACCATCCAGTGCTAAGGAATCTTGAAACTCAAATGGTGAAAAGTCTTACACTATAATAAAAATGGGTTCCCCACTTGTCCATAGGAAAAATAATTGATAAACTTGAAGTTTTGCACGTGGGTGGCCGGAGCAAAGAGGGTCAGATGGTTGCGACTATCCACTTTCAAAATAATTCTTGTAATAACTGTACAAATTTTATTGGTAGTGCAGTGAAAATCTTATGCATGTTGTGCTTAGTACGTAGATCAACTTTGTACATTATAGTTTTGGGCATTTGTACTTTATAGGATGAAATATTTTTTGTTTGACATGCATGTGTCCATGACCGCATACAAATTTATCTGTACCGTTTTTCGGTGAACAGTACTTTGACACCCACCGTGGGGCCTAGACTGTTGTGTGTTGTGCTTAACTCACCGAACTCTATTTCCTTTGACATAAGATCCCACTCAAGAAATAGTCTTTTCAAGGCAGCATGAGAGTTACATGTATGGTGCAGGATATATAGTTTTGATCATGTTAGAATGGAATTCCCACTTTTGAAGCTGATCAATGTGATATAACAGAAAAATTGTCTTTTAAGTTACTCCCTCTGTCCCAATTTATGTGACACATTTCACTTTCCGTGAGTCAAACAATTTAAGTTTGACCGAGAATTTGCTCATGAAATTTTTAATTTTTTAAGAATGAAATTTATATATTTGTAAACTACATAAAAAGTACTATAAGTCTCAATAATTGATAATTCAAAATATTTAAAAGATATAGGAAAAATTTACGGTCAAAGATACACTTGTTTGAATCTCGTAATCCGAAATGTGTCACATAAATTGAGACAGAGGGAGTACTATTTGGACAGAAAATCAAAATATTATATCCAATGGCAGGAATGTAACCTGTGTAGGACTCACAAACAAAGAACCCAAGAAACAATTACAATAAGACTAACGAATATCCATATTTGGAATGTCAGCAATTTTGTGCCAGTTTTCTCTGAGTCTGGAGCCAAACGGGCAAAAAAATTATGTAAAATTTTCAAAAAGGCAACAAAAATTGAGGATCAAACCAAAAGGGCAATATTTGGATGGAAGGATGGATGCCGTTAAATCGTAGGTTGGAAGGCTCATGCTGACATTCCAAATCAGTCCAAGAGTTGAGTCTTCCCTTCCGAATCACTTTCAAAGCCACACAATCTATATACAAGCAAGTATTTACCATCACATTCCGAAAAACAATGATACCCACATCAATCCTCTTGAAAAGTGGGTCAATCAACACAAAACTCAATTCCGAAAATAAGGTTTGAATCCGAAATTTAATACTAAGGCTTTAGGAATTCATTAGTGAAAATCATTTCGAAAAAGGGATCAAAATCACCACTTTACTAAGTTCTTGGGTTCTTGAAGATAACCCCAAATTTCTCATTTCAAAAGCTTGACCTTTTACTAAGTTCTTGGGTTCTTGAAGATAACTCCAAGTTTCTCATTTCAAAAGCTTGATTTGAACACATAAATCCATAAATAATAATGGGTAAATGAAGATTTAGAGTTAAAAATCTGCGTTACCCAAAAGTTTTTCCTTGAAAACCGGGTTCAAATCGTCATCCATGTGAGACCCTGTGGTTCTTCCACATAGTATGCGTATCATTGCATGAGTGTATGAGGTTTATATGACTTGGTGTATCATGTTAGAAGAATAAGTTTGCATAGGGGTGGTAAAACTGAAAAAATTAAACTAACGTTATGGGTCAAGGATCCCCTTAAACAAGTTCGAGTTAAAGAATGTCTCTTCTAACACCCCACCCGTTCGTAAGGTTTAAGTTAACCAGTACCTTTAGGGTAAGACAAAGAGTGTCTTATATGCTAATAAGGATGTTTTATAAGGTGATATAGTCTCCCAATGATCATAAGTTTTTGAAGTCAAGCAAGTTGGGAAATAAAAGTTGACAAAGGTTAGAGTAAGTTTCTTTAATAAACCTTCTGAAATTTGGGTTAAATGTCTCGGAGCTTTTCTCCCAATATATAAAGCTTTAGAAGAACCCCAATAAATGAAATTGAAGGTCTACGAGTTTACTTTCCAACGCACTAAACCATTTGTCCATACGACTTCAGAATTGAGAGATATTCAGATTTTAGTGAGACTGCACAAGCAAGCACGTGAAGGTGGGTCCCTCGCCCCTATGTCGGTTTAGCTCTATAAGATTTGGTTTCCCTTCATTCTAACTCATTTTTTTCGACCAAAATAAGAAGAAAACATTCCTAAATCCTCTCTAAAGGTTCCCTTATCATCCAAGCAATGATCTACAAGATTTCAACGTGGTTTCACCATCGGAACGTTCATAGAGATTGTGTTACTTCTTTCCTCCTCGTTGGTTGTGATTTGAAGGATTCTTCGTGGTAAAGTAGTCTCGTTTTTAGGTGGTGTTACTGCCGTTTGGAGGTAATAATTAATTCTCACCCTTCATTTTATTGAGTGATTCCAAGTTATAGCTATGCTATATAAGCAAGAACACCAATAGACGGCTGGAAAATCGTATTTTGATAGTTATGTGATGTTGGGCTGTTTTTGAAGTATTTTTTGATGTTGTTGTTGCTGGAATTTTTGGAAATGATTTAGTTGTGTGTGGTTGTTGTTGATATGAATCTGGAAGAGATGAAGAAGTATAGATGGGTAATTAATTATAAGATAAATAAGTGTAACGTTGGTTCTATTATTGCATTGCAATTTTCAAATGACTTCTTCTTAGTTCAACGTCTTGTGTTTGAGGAGACTCTTTGTAATTAAGGAGACATTCTAAAATACTATAAGCTCAATCAATTTTAAGTGAAGGTTCTACCCTTTTATTCTCGTATTGCTTATGAAGATAAAGACATGATTCCAAACGTAATTATTGGACGAACTCACAGGATGGTGATTGGAAGCTGTAAGTTCGAGTTATTATGGTTATATTGAACAATTATAGGACTGTATTACATATATTTTTCTGGCTTTAATGGTTTGAAGACTCATGGTTTGGATTTGGTTGTGGTTATTTTGTGGTTGGAGATGAGGGGTGTGGCGATACGCCGAGCTTTTATTATTGTGCAGGCATACTTTATTTGTGTCACGACCCGATTTCTCGAGTCATGATGGCACCTACTATACCCTACCAGTAGGTAAGCCAACCCGTAACCCAGAACATTAAGCAATGAGCGAAAGGGCAGAAACTAATGATAACAATAATCTAAACAAGAATAACAAGGCGGAAGCAACCTAAAATAAATATATATAGAAATCCCTCCCAGAACTTGGAAGTCACTAGTACAGAGCTATCTAATAAAGAGTACAAGTCCCAAAAGTGGACCACAACAAAGCGTGTCTCAAAGGCAACAAGACTAGCTAAAACAAAAGAAGGAGACAAAACAAACCCCAAAACGCCAAGTGCTCACCCTTGTCTCCGAATCACAGCTGCAAAAGAAGGCTGGAACTGATCACCGCTGGTAACTGGTACTAGGACCTGCATCACGAAATAGATGCAGAGCGTAGCATGAGTACCAATACAACATGTACTCAGTAGGCATCATAGGCCGACTGAGCAAAAAGGGTAAAAAAAACAATAAGAAAGGATAGAATCTAGACACTGAGAGGTCAAAGCGAATAAGAAAAGAAAGCACACGAGCATACCAAAAACAAACTAAGTACAACTAAACTAAACCTAACTGGACCCCATATGCCCAGAAGGTACACTCGTGCGCAAGCTCAAATAAAACCTGAACGAACCCCCATAAGCCCGACAGGTACACAGAAAAGCTAAGTCTACTGAGAAAGAAGAAAATCGGGCTCCCAGCCCAAAGTAACTAAGATAATCCATCAGACTCCACCCAGCCAGCAGTGCACTCCCAGCTCAGCTAGAAAGAGTGACCCTAGGGGGCACCCAACAAAAACAGTCCACTCCCAGCCCAGCTAGAAAGAAGGACCCATGAGTGAGGAAGATATCGCGAGTCGTCCTACCATGCAGTCAGCTCCCAGCCCAGCTAGAAAGAGCGACCCGGGGACACCCAACCAGCAGCACACTCCCAGCCAAGCTAGAAAGAGAGGCCTGGGGGCGATCGCCGATATCATCGAGTCTACCCAGCCAACGATACGTTCCCAGCCCAGCTAGAAAGAATGACCCCGGGGGTGATGGTATCTCCAATAGGATTCAATCCAACAACAACCACCGTGGAATGCCATCCACTCTAAGACATCACATAAAAGGCTCCAAGCCTATACTATCTCAATCCTACGCCTCGAGTGATGCACCAAACCTTCGAGAATGCGTCGGAACCGCAGAATGAGAGGGAGAAGATACAGAAGTGCAACAAGTAGCGATAACGCCTAATCTAAGGCTCAAACTATCAGACTCAAGTCTGCTATTCCATTCTACAAGGAGCTAAGTCATCCGAACGACATCGGCAACAAGTCAAGGCTATCCAGCCCACACAGTCATAAGTCTAAGGCAATGCTAGCCTAACCTAGACTAAGGCCATCATGCTTACGGTTAAGGATGAACAAGGCATACAATACATAGCATACAAACATACAATAGCATTTAGCACATAAGCATGCAACTCTACTAAGCCGGTTAACATGATACTATACCTGAAATGTGGCCAATCGAACCTAACATGAGGTATCTAATCAAGGTAAGGTAGTAAACTGGTACCCACCCCCAATTCACTCCAATTGACATGTTTTTACACAATTAAGCTCAATCTAAAAGAAAGGAAGTCGTAGCCTACCTTAAGGCCGATCACGCGCTCTCCAAATCACTTTACCGGAGCTTTTCCTTCCCAATCGACCTTTGAACGCTGTCACTCTATCAAATATAGGGTCACAACGTTAGTACGGTCGTTTAGACACCAAAATCACAACAAATGGAGACGGGTCAATTTTGGAGTCAAAATGGGAATCGTGGGACCCGCACCGAACTGTCCGAATTTGACTCCGTCAAGAGACCCTAAACAGTACCCCAAACTTATGTCCCAAAATGGAACACAATTCGAGGCTCAAAACATAGCAAAAAACAACAAGCAAGAAATCACACTTTAATCAACTAAAAAAAAGAAAGCAGCAGCAGTCCAAACTCGAAATAAAGGAAAATCGAAAGGTGCCCAGCACTCTTTGAACACTCTACGATGAAGTCTCGACAATTCTCAACATGTGGGACTTCGAATCACCCAAAACCGAGCTAAAATGAGAGAGATATGACCAAAACAAGAATGCTAAAAACAAAGGCTCGAAAAAGAGGTACAACAGCAGGTAAATCGCGAAATTACCTCGAACTACGTGCACCCAACAACTTCCGAACACTCTACAGCAAAGCCACCGAAAATACGAAGCTCCCGCACTTCGAATCACCTAATTCGGACAAAAGATGAGAGAGTTATGAGGGTTTAAGTTTTGGGAAATATTGTTGGTTTTTCTGCAATTATAGCAGATTTTTTGCAATATTTCCAACACTTAAAAACTCCGACGGGGTGCTCCGAACTCGTTCGGAACACCGTGCACGCAAATGAGACATGCAACCATTTCAAATTCGATATTTCGGACTCAACGGTGCAGTTGAAATTTCCATCAAAGGTCATCTCGTAAAAAGTGGGTCCCACTTTCAAAGGTCATTTTAAGTCAAAACCCACAAAAGGGCTCAGAAAGATATCGAAAACCTCGGGACACAAAAGAAGGGTCAATCTAGACCAAACTCAACATTTCGGAGCTAACCGCACTGACGAAATTCTCATCTGAGCGCGTTTACTCAGAATGTTGACCAAAGTCAAACTTAGGCTTAAACTTAAAGTTAAAACGCCTAATCCCACCGACTCACATTGAAACCCTTGGGAGTCATGTCGACCATGCTATAAGCCTAAAATGACCCTTCCGGAGCTGATGGAATCGTCAGAATTGGATTCTGATGTCATCTTCTTGAACTTTTGATCGAAAATGATCGTTCAAGGTTCATAAGCTCCAAAACACAAAAACTCGCACCAAGACCAAACGAACGACCAGGTGATCGAACTGTTAGTCCCAGCAAGTCATAAATGACTTGGGGTCGCTACAGGAATGCTCTAAACGACACACAGAAGGCAAGACACAGAAATGACCTGGAGGGTCATTACAATTTGGTTGTTGTTGACTATTGTGTAGGCCTCCACTTGTTAATAGATGCTGCAAAAATTTATCCTACTTCATTAATTTGGGGTTGTAATTTGGAGAAGAAAAGGTAATGAAGCATACTTTTAAAAAGGGTTTGGCGGGCTAATTACTCTGCTAGTAAGATCTAAGTTGCTACTTTGACCCTGCCGTGTTAATATTATGCCTGTAATGGTTGTGTGACATGATTTTCTGTAGATTACATACTATAAGGAAGGGGTACAATCCATATTGATACAACAAGACCCAGAATTGAGGTATATTAAGGCTAAGCACTGTACTTTCTTTGAGCACGAATTTTGGAATCCTAAATCGTCAAATATTGTTTTACTACTCTATTACTAGAAAGACCTTTGGTGAAAGGCATTGATATTGCAGCTGGTGTATTTTGTGACTCCATTATGTTTCTATTCCACTCGTTCGGTTAGATAGGGTATTTGGTGTCTTTATGTCATTTTGTTGATTCTCTTGACTATAGGTCCATGTGTACATATTCTTATTCTTCTTTAAGTGTAGTAACTTAAAAAGATTAGAGATGAACAATACGAATTTGAAATCAGTCCTCTTTCCTCGCTAATTTATATTTTTTGAAAACTTTAAAATAAAACGTTGATCTCCAAAGCTCTTAAATATAAATCGTAGGTTTAAACTACTAAAGTACGGGTTTTTCTAAAATACTTTCTTCTACAAACCACTAAGGAAATATATATAGATACTAAGTGAAGAACTTTAAGCTCTTTATGAACATCCTCAAGTTTAAGTTGCCTTTCTAAATCCAAGTTAAGTGTTCCAGTTTAATCTACAAGTATATAAGTTTCACGAGATATTTACATGTGATACGAAAGTGATTACGAGATTATGAGGACAAGAGTACCAATGAGCCAAGATTGGCAACATGATTCAGGTAACAAATGCATTACGAATCCATGATTTTACATGCTATGCATTCTACTTCCGAGCTATAATCGGAAGGTATGGGGCCTATTGCCTATATTTATACGTATGAGACACAGATGGCCACAAGTTGGCGAATATGATCCCGATTCGCTACCGGAAGACACCACCATTATTAGCACTTGGTTGGGTATGACATGCATTTACATCTATATATATATCTATATATCTATATATCTATATATATATCTATATATCTATATATCTATATATATATATATATATATATATATATATATATATATATATATATATATATATATATATATATATATATATATATTCACGACATACGATTATGCGAGCATACCATGCATATTTAATTTATATAAGGTTTGATGTCAGCCATGGCGGCTACCAAAGTTTCTGTTTCAGGTGGTATCTTTATTCCCCTTTTTACAGTAACTATTTATTATTCTATTTTCTGCCTTACATACCATTACATTTTTATTCGTACTGACGTCCCGTTGCCTGGGGCTGCATTTTTGTTTCGTGTGTGCAGGTCCAGGTAGGGATTCTGATTGACCCTTCTGCTAGGATTCGGGGTTCAGCTGTGAGTTGGTAAGCTCCACTTCATCCTAGAGCTTTCATGGGATGTTACTTTTATTGTACAATTTGAGTATAATCGGGGCCTTGTCCTGACCAGTGCTTATGTCACTCATAGAGGCTATTGTGGACACATTATTCTGGGTTTCTTTCTGTAGCTTCCAATTTCCAGCCACATAGGCTTGGCCTGTATAGATATGTATGTATGTGTGTATATCTTCATTGTAGCCTTATCAGCTAGCTAGTACCTTATTATCTTTGGATTGTCTACCTTCGTCTATATGACTTATCGATATTCAGGTTATGACCTTAAGGGTCCAGTCGATTTATCGACATCAAGTTCGTAATTTTAGATGTTATGCTGCCCGACCTTCTAAGCCTTCAGTTGAGTCAGTTGGTATGTTTATGTGGCTAACTCGATTGCTTAAGGTGTCGAGTGCTAGTCACGCCTTCTCTAGTTTGGGGCGTGACAATCCCAAAGCTCCCAAAACTTAAAAGTAGTGAAATGACGCATAAAACCCAAAAATGGCAAGTCAAAAACCCCCTTTGATGTCACTTAAGAGACCATAGGTTCACTTATGCAAACCGTGCAAAACTAAGGGTCTCGCTTTTGTGAACCATGCTTCACTTAAGCGAGCCCTGGTCCGCTTAAGCGAACCCCACGAAAACCTGGCCTTCGCTTTAGCGATCCCACCTTCGCTAAAGCGGAGGTCGCTAAAGCGGAAGTCGCTAAAGCGGAAGTCGCTAAAGTGGAAGGCCTATCACAAAAGCGAAGGTAACATAACTCAGGCTCCAGAAAATCAACCAACTCTCAAAACATCAAAAGGACCCTCAGGATTTGTCCAGAACCCATGCACACAAACCACATATGCAAATCAATTATACTAGACATTTCAGACTCAATGGAACTGTCAAAATACGAATTTGAGGTCTCCTTGACCCGAAATTCGTGAAAACCACAAGAAACTAACTCAACACCAAAAAGGCTAAAACAAGCTCGAGACCTCTCAAAAATCAACCAAGACCTCAACTAGGCTTAGAATTATTCACCAAATTCAACAGAACTCTTGGAATTCCGATCCGAGCATTCGAACCCGAATGTTGACCAAAGTCAACACAAAGGCTAAATTTCCACAAATTCACAACTAAGGACCTTAAATCTTCAAAAAGACTCTGAATTAGAAAACGACAACTCTTATGGATCAGATTTCACATTCGGGACAGATGGAATCAACAGAATTCTATTCCGACACTCGAAACTCCAAAAGACTTCAAAAATCACTTTTAAGCAACTTAGCCTTTCAAAGCACAAACTTACCAATTTTTCAACTTTTAACTTAGCTTGGAAACCAACTTTCAAAACTCAATCATAGAAGACTTGGGGTCAATATCATGAGGGCAAAATGATAATTTTATAAGAACTACAAAAAATGACCAACCGAGTAATTACAGAAACAATATCAACATTAAAAAGGTATTCATATATTTGGCTTTACACTTTGTAATATGATTTCTTAAGTGAATTATATCCATTAAATGCACATTCACCCTAAATTCTGCTTCTAGAATTACATCTCTAATGATAATGGGAAGATTTGGTGCTTCTATTCCTATAATCCTGATGTATTATTAATGAAAGCAACACATCATTAATAAATGAAAATTTATGGTATTAATAATTGGGAAAAGGCATAAATTGCCCCCTAAACTTGTATCCAAAAGTCACTTACACCCTTTAACTAATGAAGCAACCTATTACACACCTTAAGTACATAAAAGTGTATTTATTTCCCCCTTCCGTCACCCAACTCAGGGCGTGTTTCGCTCCACATAGTTGAGCGTGTCAACATGCTAATAATGTCATTTTTATTTATTTTTTTAATTAAAAAAATTCAAGCCAACGGTTATATTCCCATTCTCTTCTTATAACCCACCCACCCGACCCTAATGAACAAGAACCCTAAATTTTCACCCAAAAATCTGAATCAAGAACCCTAAATTCTAACATAGTTCAAAATTTCTTCTTTTGAATCAAAGGTAACTCTTTTTCATTATTATTCATTCATCTATTTTCCATTTTGATTCATTCCTCTCTTTTTTATTTTGATTTGTTTCTATCTGTTTCGTAATTTTTTTGAATTTTTAGTTGTTTGATTCGTTGTAATTCTTATTAAGGTGCTACAATGGCTCGAATAAGCTTGACTAGGCTCTGTTTGCAAGAGGAAGATCATGAATTGGAAGAGCTGTGATGCAAACATGGATTTGTTTTGCCTTTGCTGACCTCTTGGACCCCAAGAAATCCTGGTAGAAAATATTGGGGTTGTCCTTACTATAGGGTAAGTTAAATTTTTTTTAAGAGTTGAATGATTCGTTTTGTTTTTTAAGACTGCTAGATCATGTGATTTTTGGCTTTGGAAGGATGATTATATTGATCCAAGATCCAAATTTGTGATTCTTAAGTTGTTGGGAAGAATTGCTGAGCTTGAACATAGTGTTGAATCTTCTCGAAAAGTTGAAACTTCAGATAAGGAAATCAACAAGCCTACTAAGTTGACCAAATATGTGGAAAGCAAAATATATATGAACAAGATAGAGTAAAAAATGGACAATTTTAATGATGATTTGAAGAAGATGAAAGTAGTTGAAAAGAAATGGAAAAACAAATTGGCATAGTCCAAGAAAAGGGAGAAACAACTTTGGATTGCTCTGTTGTGTGCTTGTATTTTAGGTGTATGTTTAGTATTTCAAAGAGTATTGTTTCTGAAAGGAAAAGGCGATTCAAGGAAATTGCCATGATCTCTTCTTGTACCAAAGATTTGCATTATTGTGTTGAACTTGTAAGGATTTTGTGTAATGAAAAGATGTTGGTTGAATTTGTTTGTGTAATGAATTTGCATTTGTGTAATGAAGAGTTTGCAAGGCTTCCCTTATCTTAATTTGTCTCATTTATGTTGGCGAGTATTTGGTTTTGTATTTGGCATAAACTATACATTTAGTGTCTACAACTATCTGCTCAACTGTCTAAACTATACATTTGTGTAGCCACCGCTAAAGTAGTCACTAATTGCCCTTCATAAAACAGAATCATTAACCATCAACTAACAGAGAAGCAATAATGTTACATAAACAGACAGCCATAACTGCATAATCATTAATCTAAAAATAGAAGTTAATAGATGTCAAAACATTTACATAATCAAACACCAAAAATTAAAATGCAGTCACAACTGTCAATTCATTGTCTTAAATATAAATTAAAGTACCTAAATAGGGATAAAGTGCACTGCATTGTCTATCAACCAAGACCAAGTTCAAGACCTGCTGCTGGACCAAGTTCAAGACCTCCTTCTGGACCAAGTTCTAGCCCAAGAGCAACACTTGCTGCTACACCAACATCAACACAAACTGCTAGCCCAAGAACAACACCTGTTGTTGCACCAACATCAACACAAACTGCTGGCCCAAGAGCAACACCTAATGCTTCAACTGGAAGAGGAAGGGGTAGACTAAGGGGTTCAACAGAAAATGTGATATAATTTCCTTTACTTACTTCATGTATAAGTTTTAAATAAGTTGCTTTACTGAATATTTTGTTGTTTTTTAGGGTAGTGTTGCTAGCAGAACAAGAATGGTTGAAATAGGTGTACTACACACACAAAGTGGTGCTACTATTATTAATGTAAGTTCCCTATTTCTATACTTAAATATCATTTATTATTTTTTCTTTAATCACAAATTAAGATTATTTATATTCATTTGAACAACCTCAAATGCCTAGTGAAAGATTTAGAAGTGTGAAGTATTCAGCATTTGTCACTGGAGATCTTGGGCATAAACCAACATGTGGTGTGAAATGGAAAGTAAAACAAGCTATGACCTCAAGCCAACTTGAAGAGATGAGGGGAAGAAAACAAATTGAGACTAGATCTAAGGCTGCACATTTGAGCCAAAAGAGCTCTAATGCTCACAACATCTAATGCAATCTAACTTGTTTTGGTAGATTTTTGTTGGTAATGCAATGTAAACACTCTTTTGGATAATTTTCCAGTTTTACTGGTTTCACCCTGCTCTTTCTTCCTTATCTTGCCAGGCCTTCCTGGCATCTTCCTAACATGAGGTGGTATCACAGAGATGTTTTGTGATTCTGGCCACATTTTCAGATTCATAACTGGCTGAATGAAGTAGTTATATGTCTTCGTGTATGTTTCTCTGTTATACCAATGAGAAATGTAGTTGATTGGGTCCAATTTTCTATGGTGAAGAGCAGTTATTGCATGAGGACATGGTATGCCTTTCAACATACATGCTCTACAACTACATGTTTGCCTTTGAATATCTACAACATGTCTGTATGGTCCATGAAGTACCTCATACCCTGTATCTGAATTCTATTCAATGCTGCATTTCATAGACTTAGTTGTGTTATCTTGTAAAACCCCATTGCCATAGGAGAAATGTCACAGATCCAAGTATTGCAAAACTCTCATTTACCCTATTTTTTTCATCATTTTCACCATAATTTCTTCAAGCATTGTAATTATAGTCTTATGCCTTGCTGCTAATATCCATGAATTGAAACATTCAGCCATGTTATTGTCTACAACATTACATTTTGGAGTAAAATTGAAGGAAACCTTGCTCTATCTTTCAGGATTATAATACAACAAGTTATCAACTATCTTATGGCCCAACCTTTTCATATAACTAATGTTATCCTTTAACTTAGCCTCAAAAGCAGACCTTGCACACCTCCAGAAATATTTCTTTCTCTCAACACCTCTCCATCTCTTTGACCAAATAGCAAGGATGTGTCTAGCACACATTCTATGCTCAACATTTGGCAAATAATTAGTTATGGCAATTTCAAGACCCTATAAGAAAATTCAAGACATGAAACTAAGAAAATAAGGCATTAAAGAAACTAAGACATTCATAAATAAATTCAAGACATATAATAAATAAAAAAAACCAATAAACATTTTAACATTTTGCATATCTGATATGATTGTGAGGTCTGTACCATCTCCCAACTGAAGATCTTCCTTTAGAAGATTGACAAACCAAGCCCTAGTTAACTTATTTTCAACTTCAATTACTGCCCAAGCCAGTGGCAACATTTGATTGTTCCCATCTTTACAAACAACAACCAATAATTGACCTTTATATACTCCCTTTAGAAAACAACCATCCAAACCAATGCACTTCCTACAACTAGCTAAGAAGGACTTCTTCATTGCATCAAAACATATGTAGAAGCCTTGAAACTTTTTTCTACCATTTTCAAATGTTTCCTCATGAAGCTTGACTACACATGTTCTACTTGAATTAGTTCTTAGCAACTCATCTTTGTAGTCTAAAATCCTCCCAAACTTAAGAACATAGTCACCCATTAGCTCCAGTAATACTTTGTTTCTTACTCTCCTACACATTGTTCTTCCAACATATAAATCCAATTCTTTTTTAATAAGCCCTTGAAACTCAAAGATTCTAATGTCAGGTTGTTCCTTTATCCTTTCACTATAGTGACTAGAAAAGAACTTGTTATTACAAAGCTTGTTCCTATTAGTAGGATCACATTTGTGAACTGGATTGTATCTCTTTACAACAAAATTATTTGTCCTAGAATCAAAGCTAGCGAATAAACCCAAGGACAACCAAGTGTACACCTAACCCTTACCTTTGTTGGTTCATTAATATACATTTCAATTGCAACATGTTCAACAACAACATATTTGGTAACAACAGATCTAAACTCATTAACATTTTCAAATACAAGACCCAATTCCCGCCCTATTTTCTGAGAAGATGCATCAAATACAACTCTATTCACCTTTTTTCTCCTTCTTGGTTTAACTCTCTCTTTGTTGAACCTCTCATTCATCATTACTGAAAGTATCTGGATCTGTTTCAAAATTGGCAGCTTCATCTGAGGGATAGTAAGGCTCATCGCTAGCTAGCTTGCCTTCTAAGTTGTTTATATTACCACCTGTAAATTCATCATACCCAACATCTGGCCCTTTTTTTTTATGTTCCTAACTTGACATGATCAGGCAATGGAGCTCTTTCTCCCATTTTCCTTCTCTTTCTTTTACTCCTTTCCTCCCTAAAACTTCTTAGCTCATTATCTACATCACTCCCATTAAATCCCCCATCCAATGATTCTCTATCTGAATCTTGTTCATTAGAAGGAGGACAGGGATATGAATTGGATCAGAGGAAGGATGGACAGGGTCAACAGTTGGATTAGTAGAAGGATGGATAGGGGTTGGAGTTTGATGAGTAGGAGGAGCAGTATTTGGAGCAGTGAAATAGTGTACATGGGAATATGTATTTGAATTGGCAGGGACAGAGTTTGAGACATTTTCTTAGGCCTCATGTGTTGGTTCTAATTCAGCATCAAAAGATGCATTAGGCCTACTGTTTTGAGATACTCCCTCACCTACTCCACTTTCCCCATATTCCAATGAAGGTGGGACCAAAACTGGATCAACGACAAAGTGACACACAAAATAGTCCAAAATATCTCCATGACTCAAACACTTAGCAATTAAAGTAGTATCATAGTCAGATTTAATTTTCTAACATAACAGTACTTCTAGGAAGTTTCACATACATCACACATTGTCCAAGTTCATACCCCAACTCTTTCAGACAATCCCTCAATTCAAAATAAGACAACCTATCTATATCAACATCTAAGAACACATAAACTCCTCCACCATGATATGGTTTCCCCTTGTATCCTTTCTTTCCAATCTTCATAACATCACCGTGGTAAAATCTCAAAGGTATCAATTCAAAAGACATTTTAACCTGAAAATAATGTTAACAGTTGACCCTCAACAACAACGACAAAACACATACAACAACAAAATTCATACAACAACAAAGGGGAATCATGTGAATGAAAAACGACATATAGTAAACTTGAAAAAAAAAAGACGAAATAACCCTAAGCTAAAAAGTATGAACTATGAAGTAACCCTAGAGATGTCTTCAGATATGGAGACGACAACACACTATGAACGATGAACACCTCGATTGTAACCACCAAACCCTAGTAACCACCGATTTGCTTCCACCAAACGATGAACGCCTCGATTGTATACACAAATGTTCTTCAAATATGACATTGAAAACTTGATTAGATGATTAAAACTACAAGGATGCTTCAAAAACACTACAGAATCGAAGAAATCTTTAGCTAAAATTAGGATTTACGGACGAAATTTTCGATTAGGTTTTGGTGTTCTTAGAGAAACGAAATGGGTGGGTGAAATAAATGGACTAGGGTAAAATAAAATGAATTTGGGTGAAAAGAAACAGGTTTGGGTAAAAAGAAACGGGTTTGGGTCAAATCAATCAGGTTGGGGTCTTTTACTACGTGGCTTCACTAGGAGGCGAGTGGCTCTCACTCAATGCATAATGTCCTGGGTTGGGTGATGGAAGGGGGAAATAAATACATTTTTATGTACTTAAGGTGTGTAATAGATTGCCCCATTAGTTAAAGTGTGTAAGTGATTTTTGGGTACAAGTTTAGGGGGCAATTTATGCCTTTTCCCATTAATAATTCAAAGAATTTTTATACATGATTAAAAATACTATTGTTCCCTCAAAGCCTTTTCCACATCCTTTCCATCATAGTTGTGGAGGGTATTTTTGTAAGAAAATATTTTTTGAGAAATTATGCAATGCATGCATGTTATTTTTAATACACCAAACCATCTTAGCATAATGAATGCAAACATTTATAATACACCCTACCAAACAACCCCTTGAGTGACCGGTCAAGGGCAACAAATTATGATAAAGACATTGATGATAATTCTGATACTACCAGGACACAAGTAGATTGGTTTGAACAAGTTAATTTTTTTGATTGCTCCTTAATGAGGCAAGACACACCTCCCTACTCTTCTTTTGTATCTTTTGGATATTAATAAATGAGGTAGGTGTCTATGCCTAACCCCTCATCATCCCAGGATAACTGGACGGATGGTTTTATTAAAAAAAAATGATTGGTTTGAACAAGGGGACTGTAACAACAAATATTTTCACAATTTGATCAAAGAGAAAAGAAACAAGTTGAGTCTCCATATAGAATCAAAAACCAAAGGAAAATGGATTCAAGGGGAGGATAACATACAAAAAACAACCATCAAATATTTTGATTAAAAATCTTTAACCAACAACAAGCTAAATTAGACATGAACTTGATTAACTGCCTTATCAATTGTATCACTAAAGAGTAGGGTATGCATTTTCTGATTAAATTGAAAAATCAAACCAAATCGAACCGAATGTTAATTAATTTGAATTGGTTTTTTTTTTATTATTTTGGTTTTTGTTTGGTTTTGAGTTAAGAATTCAATTACTCTTTTTTGTTTGATTCAGATTTAGAAAAACAAAATTGATAAACCGAAAAAAACAAATTATTTATTTAGTTATATATTATCTCAAAAGTTATTTAGTATCCAACCTCATAACTGAAAATCAAAGTGATTTAATTTTGTGAAAGGAATGTCTATGGGAAAAACTTACCCACACCTGGTATACACCCACCAAATTGAATATCATCCTACTAGAAAGTACTGTTAATGTCATATTGAAGTGAACATATGGGAGAAGAGGTCTGAAAACACTCTATGGGCAGTAATTTTTCCAATAAGAGAGTGTGACAAATCATCACTGACTCCCTACCCTAGAATGAACTTTATAAA
Source organism: Solanum verrucosum (assembly GCF_900185275.1). Classification (NCBI taxonomy): domain Eukaryota; kingdom Viridiplantae; phylum Streptophyta; class Magnoliopsida; order Solanales; family Solanaceae; genus Solanum; species Solanum verrucosum. Next base: position 87,721 of record NW_026020233.1, read on the forward strand.
CCATGTGTGACATAGCAAAGTTTCATTTAATATATCATTCCTCTCTTGGAGATTGTTGAAAAGGAAATTACCTTCTAATGAAATCTAACTAAATTTGGTAAACAAGTGTTAGTAAATGTTATAGTAACGCTTGTCGTGAATCTTTAGAGCATCTATTTGTATAGGCAATTGTGGAGCTTCTTTGGATCACTACTACTAGGAAATGGGAATCAATGCTCCTATGTTAAATACCATATGCACTTTGTAGAATTAGTGGAGGATTAAACCTCTCAATGGGATATACAAAACATAGCTCTTATCATGGTCAACTTGGAGATGTGGAAAAACAAAGAAAAATTGGGGAAAATATGCAACATCAATATTTTTGAAATTTAAATAGAGCAATTGATAATTCAATTTGTCAATGCACTCGCCACAATCAATATATATAGGTAAAAGCTTCCTTACTTATACTAGTAAGTCTAACATATTGGTGTCAACTTTCTAATCAGGCTCTAGGGAAATCTTAATAGTTCAGTTCTATTAAACTAGAACAAACCCAAAACAAATAAGTAAAAATCAAACTGTTTGTTGTCAATGACTATATCTTGAGCTAGGTCATCTCCATTAGCTTCGTCATCCTAATTAAAATTGCACAATATTTTGTTCAAACAACTTTTTTTATTTCCGAAAACGAATAAGGAAAATAACTAAATTAATTGTTATTAATGACCATAGCTTGAGTTTCGGATTCATCGTCATCTCCGCCATCTCCATCTTGAGCTTCGGATACATTGCCATGTCTAGCTTCAAATTCATTGCCATCTCCATTTTCGGATACATTAATTTCCAGCTTGAGATTCATCGCCATTTCCAGCTTCGGATTCATCGCCATTTCCAGCTTCGGATACATCTTCGTATACAACGCAATCTCCAACCTCTAACAACATCTCATCGGAACGCCTATGCACTTCTGTTATCGACACTGTTAAGTGTGTAGTCTCTGGTATAATGATAACATGAAAAATAAACTTCACTCCATCTTCCTCCATATGACTTCCACCATCATCACCCTTCATCTCCACCACTTTCTTCATCTTTCTTCTCACATTGTTCGTCCACTGGCATCTTATACCTATAGATCGGACACGATCCATTTATCCCCAACCACTTGTCAATACAAATCGAATGAAAATGATGTTTACAAGGCATCTCCTTAGCTTCCTCGCTAATTTCAAAACCCGACAAACATATAGAACAATCAATCCCTTCACCTAAAACCTTAACCATCGGTATCGCTTCAATGGAAAATCTTGATGCAGGTACAACCTCTTCCAAAATAGGTTCTACATTAATAGGACGAACTTGGATGAAGGAGATTGAGTTGTTTATTGCATTCACCAGTACCACAACAGTATGTACAAATTCATGTCGTGAATTAGAGATGGCGAATCGGAAAATATAAGGAAGATTCATTGCTCTGGCTTCAGTTGGGGTTAGCCCTTCGACAGATGGAAATAACTCCGATGTCACCTCCATATTCGTACCTATAGTTTACTGAAAGTTGACGAGAGAGAGGAAATTTTTTTGTAGAAGGATGGTGTTTAATTTATAGGTTGTATTGTTAGCTTTGTGAGGAAGTTTCCAGAGCTTGGGACTAGGGCCCACATTGAGGCTTGATTTGGTCGTATTTACAGTGTAGGTTCATTTAAGGGGTAAATGCGTAAAAAACTCGTGAATCTCTTGTTTTATAGTAGGTTGTTTTGTTAGTTGTATGGGGATGGTTCCACATTCAAGCTCGATTAGTTTGTATTTACATGTCGGTTCATTTAAGGGGAAAATGAGTAAAAGTTTCACGAGGCACGTGTTTTATAGGTTGTATTGTTAGTTGTGTGTGGCCGATTCTACAGCTTGGACGTGGCTTGCATTGAGGCTAGATTAGTTCGTATTTGCATCACATAAGTCAATTTTAGGGGTAAATGTGTAAAAGTTTCACAAGGCACCTATTTTGTAGGTTGTATTGTTACCTGTGTACGGAAAGTTCTAGAATTTGGACCAAGCCCCACATAGAGGCTCTATTAGTTGGTATTTGTATTGTGTTGATCAAAATTAAGGGGCTAATATGTAGAAGTTTCACGAGGCACCTGCTTTGTAGGTTGTATTGTTACCTGTGTGCAGAAAGTTCTAGAACTTGGACCAAGCCCAACATTGAGGCTTAATTAGTTCGTATTTGTATTGTGTAGGTCAATTTAAGAGGCAAATATATATATATATATATATATAAAAGTTTCACAAGGCAGCTATTTTGAAATTGTCATTTAAGTTGTATCCAATTTTAGAATTGTTTAACGGGCACCCTCTTTTAACAAGCTTCAGAAAAAACTACTCCTTTAGCAACACCACCATTGCAACCACCCGTCGTCATATATGTTTGAATTAGGTCAACTGACAAAAAATAATCATTTATAGATAATCCATAAACGTAAAGTTAATACTTTTATCTAAATTCAGATACCCAAACAAAATATTATGTGCACTATTTAGATTTGGTAAAAAAATTTACAGAATTAGAAAATCAATCTACTTAATTAAAATTTGCACAAAACTTTTAGCGCTTTTTTTTTTTTTTTTGCTTCAATTGGCTTATTGAATTTCGATCACATGTGTATGAATTTGGGGCAAATACATGCCCTGACCTTATGCCAAAATATCTAAATTTGGCTTTCATTCAAGGGACATACTTCAGTAAAAATGTCTGGAACTAATCTTTACAAGCCATTATATATGTGAAGTCTTGCTAAGGTAATAACCTCAATCAAACATATTCGAAGTTTGATCTTCTCAGGTCCATAATTTAGTAAAAAAATCTCCACTGACCTCGTCAAGGACACAGCTTCGGTCAAAAATATCTAAAGTTAAGAATCACCCCATAACTCTAGAAAAGATCTCAAATTGGACTTGACAACTCATACCAAATTAAACTTCAGGAAAAAATGCTCAATGCTTGTCCTTCACAAGATCATAATTTAGACAAAAATATCTAAATTCATATGCGATCTTTTCAACCTAAATCACGTACGAGTGATGTTGGGTCTAAAGCGAACAAAGTTGCAAAACAATAAACCAACATTGAGTATAAATTAAATTGGGGGGCTAAGAATAGGTATTTTTCACTCACAGTATGTATGTTGTCAATTAGACAAGATTACTAAGTGATAAGATTAGGAAGGAAGATATTTGGGATAAGATGTGTGTGGCCTCTGTGGTGGATAAGATGAGGAGAGCGAGGCTTAGATGGTTCTTGTATATAAAGGCTTAAATGCAAGAGGTTAATTGTAGTGGATTTTATAAGATATAGGGATAGGCCGAAGAAGTATTGAGAAGACTTGAAACACTCATAGCTTACCGCGGACATAACTCTAGATAGGAGGATATGGAGGTCGAGAATTAGAGTAGAAGGTTAGTAGGTATGTAGTCTCACACTATAGTTTCTCTTATCAGTGATATAATTTTTTTTTTCCAACTTTCTTGTACTTTGATTCTATTATTACCAATTGTTTTCTTTGCTTGATTAGGGTAGCTCTTTCTACATTCTTTGGGAAATGCACACCCGTTTTACCCATTTTGAAATGAGATGGAGAACTCTTTTGTTCTTTAGAATTGTCTGGTTTTGGTTTTTGTAATGGTATTGTTTGGTTGATATCAAACTGTAAGATCTTTATTCTTTCTTCTAGTAAGGGGACATGTTGGGTCAATCTTTCCTTTTCTTTTTCAAGTCTGTCAATATTTTGATTTTGTCTTCTAAAACCTTCTGTCATCGAAGAACAATTATCAAAAAATATGATTTTGTCCGTGTCTTTCTTGATATTCTATTGTATAAAGGGACTTGTGGTTTGTCTTAATGCTGGACTTATGAAGTAATTTGGCCCCAAAGTTCCTCTTGCATAGTCTAAGGCTTCGTTTAAATCATCGAACCCTTTGAAGAGGGGGGTTGGGAAATATTTTATCGAGTCTATTACCTCAGTCCATGTCGAAAAAATACCTTCTAATCTTCCTTGAACCACCACATCGAATTTGAACTTTTTATTCTCAGTTTTTCGGTAAAATAATGGCATAGTGAATTTAGTACGGAAATGAAATAGTTATTGTCTCGTGGTATTTTATTGCAAGCTATCCATAGGTTATCTATTAAATATCTTTGAGGTCTATCTATTTTTGTTTCTGGTTTTACTCGAAAACTTAGGTTAGATGGGGGATAGAATATCAAATTTTGTTTTCCAAAATATAATCTTTCTATGCTTGGGGTATTTAGTCTTGCTTCTTCCAATTTTGTCTGTGGCTTAAACAAAGTGTTTCTCAACAGAGTCTGTAAATATAAGTCTTTGTCCTTTGGGTTGTAGCACTGCTTGAGCTTGAAGCTCTTGCTTTGTCTTTTCCTGTATTCATGCTGAAACCAAATAGTTAGTTTTTATAAGCCTGCTAAGTTGATCTGCTAAAGAATTATCCTTTCCTTTTATATGTTCTAGAGTAATATTATTTATTGAAGTAGCGTCTAGAAAGTTTAACCATCATCTCTTACTACTACTTTTCCCATTTACTTTTTGGTGAAACTTTACAATGGCCTCGCAAACAGTTCGTACTAGGATTTCTTTTTTATTTATAATGTATATTTTAAAACTGTTTAGACCGTAAATTATCGCTAGTATCTGCGTCTATACTGCTCATATTTCCATTTTCTTTGTATTTTCCGCTTTGATAAGCGCAGATTTTTTCATCTTTTTTGTCTTCATATTTATTTTTCTTTGTTTTTAATACCGCTCCCCATCCTTTTAAACTTCCATATGTTTCTACTATTGGATAGTCTGTTTCTGATGGGAGAGATAGATCTGGTATGTTTTTAACCATTTGTTTTAATTTTTGAACTAATCTTATATCTTCAGTATTGAAAGTCTTTTGTCCATGCGCTATTTTTTACTATAGAGGTCATGCTATCTTTCCTAGGTCTTTTATGAAGTTTCTTGCATAATTTAAGATTCCTAGAAATTTTTGTAATTCTTTAGTGTTGTCTAATTTATCTGGCATATCTAAGACTTTTTGGCTATATGAGGTTGTAATTTTATTTTTCCATTTCCAATTTCTAGCCCTAAAAATTTTATGAGGCTTTTCCATAACTCCAACTTTTTCTTACTAATGATTATTCCATTGTCTACTAATAGTTTAAATACTGTTTGTAAATGTCCTAAGTGTTCATTAATAGTATGACTAAATACTAAGATATCATCTACGTATACTAGAGTAAAATTTTTATATTCCCTAAAAATATTATCCATTTTTCTCTGGAAAATTGGAGGGGCTATTTTTAATCCAAATGGCATCACTAACAATTCGAAGTGTCCTTCTGGGCAAGTAAGCAGTCCATTCTATGTTGTCTTCATGCATTTTAACTTGCCAATATTCAAATTTACAATCAAACTTGCTAAAAAAAATTATTCCTTGTATTCGATTTATTAGTTTTGATTTATCTGGTAGCTTATAGCCATCCATTCTAGTATTGTCATTAAGTCTCTTATAATTTATTACCATTCTAGCCTTTCCTCTGACTATTTCGCTATGATTTCTTACCATAAATGTTGCTGACCTATGTCTTGAAGTTGATCTTCTTATTACTCCTAATTTTAATAATTCTTTTATCTGGTCTTCGAACTCTTTCAGGTCTGCATTCGTTGATTCTATCGAGGCCGTTTTAACAGTGTATTCTGGGTTAATGATGTCAAGTTTGCAAGTTATATGATTAGCTTCCCAGTGCTTCAGGGGTCTGTCTCCAATTATTTCTAACTTATCTAGAATGAAAATTACTTTATCTAGATCTTTCTGATTTTTTGTTACTCATATATGTTGTAAACCTCTTTTGAAATTGTAAAGTTCTGTATTTATTTCTATTAAATTATATCTTTTTTCTATATGTGCATCTAAAAGGCTCATCTCTAATAATTCGATTTCTTCAATTTTTTCTTTCTCATCTATAATATGTATCTTAATACAAGTGTATTCTTCTCCTTTAGTGCATTTCGAGGAATTTGTGTTAGGCTTATTTTCAAGATACCTAGATCTTGTTGGAATGGATTCCGTTGGTATTGCGGTCTGAGTAGTATTTTTAGAGAAGATTACTCCATCTCTAGTAAGGAGACAATCCATTGTTATGTAACAAGAAGTCTAATTCTAAGACAAAGTCTACTCTAATATTTAAATCTCTAACCCATATATATCTTTTCCAACTTATACGTGAGTTATAAAAGTCTGCACATGTGTTTAAAAAATTTATTTGTGCATTATTAGCATAATGCTTATATACATTTGAGGATCCATCCATTTGCATGGCGCTTTGTGGTTCTGAAAATTCTTTTATTACATCTAGATGCAGGATACTTCTATTTATTATACTTTTTGTGCATCCTGAGTCTACTAAGGCTAGGGTTTCTATTTCACAATCCTGAATCCTTATTCTAATTAAGATTTTTATGGTATTAATTTTCTTGTCTTCGTTACATATTAATCCTTCAAAAGACTTGTAGTCTTCTTTTTCATTTAGAAGTTCTATTTCTGATTCTGATGTTTTATGATTAATTTGGCTGGTGTCTTCCATGGTTTCTTCTTCCATGGTGTCTTCCAGGCCTTTTCCTATTGCTACATTTCCCCCTTTTTCTAGTTTACTCATTCTTTCTTCTAAATTATCTATTCTATCTTCTAATAATTTTAATGTTTTTTCTTTTGTGATTACTATCTCATCTATGATCTTAATATTGAATATTTTGTCAATGCACCGAATGCAACCTTCTACACAGCAATTTACGCAATTGGCTCTTTTGTCTTTACTTGGCTATCCTGTGCAATTAAAGTATCGTTGACTATCTAATCCTTTCCCTTTGCAAAGTTGATGATCACATTGTATATTAACAAAGGTATAATCTTTTATGTTTAAGTCTATCTTTTTTAATCCTATTTCGTTTATTAAAGTTTCTTCTTCTGAATCAGATAAGATCTTGTCTTCCTCCTTCTACGGCATCTATGCTTATTACCGAATATATACTCTCGTTATCTGACTTATATTCATCTACATTTATCAGGGTCTCTTGGAAGTCTTCTATAAGCTGGGCATTTCGTGTTCTACTGTTATTTCTACCTGGACAAGTACTAGCTAGATGTTCTTCCCTTCCTCATGTAAAACAAGCTAGTCTATTTTTGTAAATTCTATTATTATTATTTTTTCTTACATGTCTATCTTTATTTAGGTAAGGCTTTCTTGCCGTTGATTTCCTTAGATAGTACTTTTTCCTAGGTTTGTATTCTTAGGTATTTTGATATGTTTTTCTGTAATTTCTCTGTGGTTTACTTTGATCATAACTTTGTGTTGTATATATATTCTTACAAAAATCAGTCTCATTCTGTTTTAATTATTTTTGTAATTGTATATTCGTACATTTCTCCTGTAGTATTTCCATAACATGCTGTATTTTATGTCCTATGAACCAGTTTGCATTTGGATTTTGCATTAGACCTTCTCTTTTATTCCATCTTTCTTCTATATCTCTTCCTAAGGCTCCAGAGAGTTTATTGAAAAGCTTTTTTCCTAAACTCTGATCAAATGCATTTCCACTTATGGCATAATAGTAAAAGTAGTCTTTTAAGAAATTTTTTATATGGCTCCAATTAGTTATGCTAAGCTGTTCTAATTTTATTAGCGCATTCTTTTGCAATACTACCAATCCACTATTTGGGTCTGCTCCCGTTATTAAGCTATGTATTTTATTTGTAAAATTATACGTGTTTGGTCTCATGTTTACTAGTTCTTGGAATTATTGAGGGTAAGCTACTTTGTATGCTTCCCACACTTCTTTAATTGATTCTCCTAGAAAGGTCTCCATGTATCTATACATAGTTTACGCATCGGTTTCACTATAATGGTGTATATAGTATGCTACTACTATTCCTTTCCATACATCGTTCCATAATTGAGGGTCATGAGCTGCTATATTTAGTATTTTTCCTCTATCTCCTCCATCTTGGAGTTTGATAGGAGCTTCTATTGGCATTCTTATTCCTATGGGTCTAAATATTTCTGGTTCTGTGGCCGGGTCTTGTCTGAAGACGCGATGTCGTGGTAAATTACCTATAGTATATTCTACTGGTGGTACCAGGGTTGTCTTTTGAAAGGGGCTTGAACTTGTAGAAGCGGTTTCCATTAATTCTTTTAAACTACGTGTTGTTTCATCATCGCTTTCTTCTTGTGCATCTTCTTTTTGTCTATACCCAAAATTGTCTGTTCGAAATTTGCATTCTCTAAAGTGTTGTTCTACTATAGAAAATTATATTCCTCCTAATTTACAACCTTTACATTTAAATAATGTTGTTTTATCTGATTCATGTATTTCTTTGGCCTTTGCTATTGATATATCTACTTCATATTCTTCTTCTTTTATAATGTGAATGTTCATTCCTTTCATATTTATGGTTGTTTCGTTGTCGTCTAAATCTTCATCTATTTCTTTTTGGTCTGTATATTTGTAGTCAGTGAACCTGATTGAGGTTTTTCCTTTATTATTAGTATATGTAAGGTGGTCATTGGGTCTTAATACTTCTTTTTACATAATTTTTCTAAATTTCATTCTCTACCTGCATATTCTTCTGAGTCTATTTTTAAAGGTTTCATTAATTCTATCCCTTTATTTCCCATTAATCCTACTGCATCATCTATTTTAATTTTGAACCTTGAATTGCTATTAGTGGCTAATTATTTCCGCAGTTCATTTCTTCGTAACCTTTAGTCTGAATCCCTATTTTTATATATTTACCAAATTCATTTGAATTTATCATGAAGTTTGGACTACAGTAAAAAATTCCTCCATTGTTGGTCATATCTACTTCTGTTAAACCTATTATGGACCTTTTTGATTCTGACCATCTATTGTCGTATAGAGTAATTAATACTTTAGTACCTAAATTTTTCCTAGTTAATCCCTTAAGTCCTATTACTACCAATCCCATATGCATGAGATTCATTCGTCTTTTTTGTATTTCTTTCATAGATTCTTTGCTACTTAAACATATATTTTCACTATTGTTTTCTGATACACACAATTGTTCTTCCCTATAATGTCTGTATAACTGTGTTGTTGAAGAAAATAGTCATGTATTATACAGTACTTGTGGATTTAGTAGTCTTCATCTATTTTGTTGGAAAATTTCTATCTTTGTCTACGTCTATTATTTCATCTAATTGATGACTACTACTGGGTTTGGATGAATTCATTATTCTAGCTAACATATTGTTTCCTAATTTATCTTGAGAGAAACTGGCCCTTTGTCTTTCTTGGGAACTTCTATTCCTGTTTGAGAAAATGTCCATGATTTATCCTTTTTTGTTATTCTTGGTTTATCTTTTTGTGGAGTTATTTCCATCTTTTAATTTAATTAGTTCTTTTCTAATTTCTCTACTTTCTAATTTAATTATCTTCTAGAATTAACCATTATATCCAACAAATTAGATCAGAACGATACAATAGGAAAGGTAAAACCTTGTACTTAGCATATATATATATATATATATATATATATATATATATATATATATATATATATATATAATGACGCATGATCTATTCGAAATAGCACAATTTTATCTTTCATTTTATTATTTTTGACAAGAAAAATATCGTTGTCTTTAGCCAACTGGTTAAGAAAATGCAACAAAAAACAATGATCTATTTGAAAGAGTTTAGAAATAAAACTATAGTAATTTTAAAAAGTTGTACTGGGATACATGTGCAACGAACGTATTCAGAAATTAGTCTTGAAAATTATGATATTCATTTATATGTAAAAGTAATTTGATTTGATAAAAATATTAATTTTATCATCAATACCATGATATCGCCATATAGGGATGTACAAAATCGAACCGAAAAACGAACCAAACCGCAAATCGAGTCAAACCGGAAAAAAAACCCGACTATATTTGGGTTGGTTTGGTTTTAACTAAAAAAAACCAACGTGAGACGAAACTAACCCGACATTATATATGTAATTTTAAAATTTCATTTTATACATAAAAATATTTACTTTGATATAATTTTAAAATATTTCTTATACTATTTCATAGTTTTTATCTTTTAATATATTATTTCAAGTTTAAAACTTAGAATTCGGAATGGTCCAATAAAGATTATAGTTCATAGATGTTGATAATTATAATAAAACTCAAATCAAAATCAAATTAATACTAAGACAAAAAGAAAATCAATTCAACACTAAGAATGACAATAATATTGAATATTTGTTCTTTAGTTTTACATTGGTTTAAACAATTAAAATACATAATCTAATTTTAATTTTTCTTAAATATTTAGTAATGTAACTAATACTTATTAAACTTATTTTAGCATGATTTAGTACTTTTAAATTATGATCATTTTCATTATGACTTTGCAATATATGATGATTTCATTATTATTTTTTATTGAATATTTTAGTGTCATCAGTACTCATCTCATATTTTGTGTTATTTTCTTAAGAAGCACCTTAGATAATTGTATTTTGGTTGAACTAAAGAAATATTTGGAGTACAAGTTAATTATATGTTTGTATGCAAACTTTACTGAAAAAATCCATAAATCTGAAGAAAAAATTCGAGGTTTATTAGTTTGGTTTGATTTATAAATTTAAAAATTTGACACAATGATTTGGTTTAGTATTTGAAAAACCCAAACCAACCCGAGGTTGAAAAACCCGAAAAAATCTGAATTTTATTAGTTTGGTTTGGTTTATAAATTTAAATTTTTTACACAAATGGTTTGGTTTGATATTTGAAAAACCCGAACCAACCCAATTATGTACACCCCTATCGCCATTCAAGTATAATGCTTTGTTTATATTATAATTTTAAAAATATGTATGTAAAATTTCGTACCCAATCAAATAGCATTATATAAAATGAAATAGAAAGTATTATTTGAGACAATATCAAATATGTGGAACAATAGTTTTGAACGCAAATTTAAAGGGGGGAATATAATTCTCATGAAAGGTAAAATATTCATTTGACCGCATGTTTATTTACTTTGATGCCCACTTAAAATAATTACTTGAAATGTCCATAACACCCTTTTTCAATCAGACGACGACATCGTGATGTGTGCTCTAATGTTGGTGAAGTCACGGAGAGCATGCATGTAATAAGTGTTCCTTCCATTTTCGCAAAATATTCATCTTGACCATGTTTATCTACTTTGAAAATGCACACTCAATATAATTACTTGAAATGTCCATAACACCCTTTTTCTATCTGAGGTCATCATGATATCATAGTGACATGTGCTCTAATTTGTTTGTGAAGTCACATGGAGCGTGAGTATGTTTATTCACTTTGATACATCCAAAATAATTACTTGAAGTGAAAAGGAATAAATTTTCTTTGAACTTGTTTTAAAAAGTCAGTTACAGGCTTAAACTATCATAACGATCTATTACACACTCAATTTTGTTTAAAGTGATATTAATTCCACCTTCGGTAAAGACAATCTTAGTTTTTTGTGTGAAAAAGTGTTATACACACATTTTGACACGCAAATAATATTATTTTAGTTTATTTAAACCTTTTTTTCTTAATATATTCTTAGACTTTTGCAAAAAAGTAGAAACCTATGTATTCTTCCTCTTCTCGCCATACATTAATATTTCTTTCTTCTTTATTCTTCATTATTCATAAATTAAAGGGAAAACAAGAAATTTGAAAAGAGAACAAGAGACAATAAGAAGATTATGAAGTTTAGTGATGTTAACGGCGGTATTAGGTGGTGGGGAACAATATTGTTGCCGGTAAAACAAATAAAAACTTTTAGATTTGTAAAAGTTCTTTTGAAATCTTGATAATTATGGATGAAAATAAAGCATTTCATTGGTATTTTTTGTGTGTAAAATCAAATATACTACTGATGGCTTGAGACAAAAATAACATTGTGATGGTTGTAGGTGGTGCTCCGGCGAGAATAAAGAAGAGAAAGATAGGAAATTATTTTCTTCGATGGATTTTTGAAAAATTTAGACAATGTAATCATGAATTTTATGCATAAATGTCATAAGATTTTCAATAGAAGTCATTATCTTTCTCATATTTTTTCCCGGTGAATCCTCCGGCGAGTTTGAGTAAAAATCATGAACTTTAAGTTAAAATTATTAACTTTCTAGTGGAAATTAACATCTTCCCCACTATTTTTTTAATTTCTTTTTAAGGTAGAGTGATGGATATGCTTCTATGAGGATAAATTGAAGAAATCATCAATGATGACAAAAAATTGTTGAAGAAGAAGAACTCCAAAAAAAAATTAAAAATGTAAAAGCTTTAAAAAAATTGGGGTCACAAATAAAAAGAAAAAATTTTAAAAAAAATTACATAATTAATGTATTAGAAATTATAATTTAATTATATAATGACCAATAAAATAGTGTTACGTGTTAAATTTGTCATTTTACCATAAATTTTCTTTTTCTCATGTACCCTTAAGGAAGGTGAAGACACTCTCTCTGCCATGACACCTTCTAAGAGGGTATTAATATCACTTTGAATAAAATATGGTGTGTAATAGGTCACCACAATAGTTTAAGCATGTAACTGACTTTTCAGGACAGGTTCAGAGGGAAATTTATGCATTTTCCCTTGAAAATTTTAAATTATCTTGATCTGATTTAAATTATTTTGAGCCAATTCATTTAATTTTGGATCGATTAAGCAGGTTTATATTTGGATTTATTTTGATAGTTCTACTTAAAATACCATGACACTCTTTTTGTAGCTGACGTCATTCTGACCTCACCAAAGCACATGTGCCATGATTTTTTAGTGAAGTCACGTGGAGAGTATAGGTAACTAAGGAAAATAGCAAATCATTTTGTTTTGTTTGTTTTTCTTCTTTTTTTAACTTCATTTGTTTACAAATTATCTTTTTTTCCCTCTTTTTGCTTTCTTGGTGACTCAAATCTACAATTTTAAGACTAGAGTTTGGAGGTGGAGGGTGCTTGTCATCTGAGTATCCCTCTTGTCGTTTTCATATTATCTTATTTTTTATTTTTTTTCATAATCTAATTCTACATACTTTTTATCTTCTTTATTTTGATTATTTTCCTTCATCAATTAAAAAAAATAGATGATACAATAATTATAAATTATTTTTTTCGATATTAAATATTAAAAATCAACTTAGTTTAGCATATGGTATATCAAATTAGAAGTAGTGAAAGTGTTTTGTTGCAGTATATCATGATAGCAAATAGTATATATTATATTCTGGCAAAGTATCATAGATAATAAGTTTCTTTCTTTAGCAAGAAAATCACTTGTCAGTACTCTATAATAAACAAATGGTATATATCAAACAATGATGATATCATTAAAAAACTAACAATTTATTCCTTCAGGAAAATTATTTGGTCTTCTATGATACCAACATATTACATATTATATACTGACAAGTTATTATAAATGCCAGATTAATTCCTTCAAAATATCACTCAGTCATCTATGATGTCCACATGAAATACATCACATACTAATTGGGTATCATGAAGGACTGTTGAGGGGCATCATAGATGACTGAGTAGTATTTTTGTACCAATTCGAAAATGATTTGACTAAGAACATGAATAATAGTGAAGAAATCTTGACCACCTAAAACAAGAATCAAGTTCTTGTTGAATTAGCAAAGATAAAAACTCAACAAACTAAACAGAGATTTTATCGTGAAAAACCTTGCTCAAGGGAAGAAAACCCATGACCTACACCTTGTAGGATTTTCACCAAAACTTCACAAACTTAAAAGAGCAACTTTAGATTACAACTCTATAATACTCTAGTACCTCACCTCAACACTCAAACTATTCAACGATTAGCTATAATCATATACTCTACTCTCCAAAAAGCCAAACCCACTTTTTGTTACAAAAACCTCACAAGCACACTTTCACACTTAGGACAATTATCCCTATATAATGATTCTAAGGTGAAACAACACAAACTAAGTTTTAGAAATACAACCCAACTCTAATTCTTCTTTCTTCTGTCCTTCTTTTAATGCCGCACTTGCTCTTGCTACAAAAGTTGTCTCAATTTCTGGATTTGCAAAAGTTGTGGTTCTTTGCCTCGATCATCCTTTATAAGGGTGGATTAAACCCTAGTTGTTATTTATAATTTTATAGCCAAACATCATGAAGATACGAGACTTTGCCTTAATGAACAAGAATCAAAGTTAGAAAAGATATTATGCTATTTCAGTTCATTCCATCAAACCAAGCACCATGAAGATACTTGACTTTGCCTCAATGAAAAAAATCCAAATAAGAAAAGATTGTTAAGCTATGCAATACAAGCATTTTATGCTGGACAGATACCATTGCCTGCCAAAATGGCAAGGAGAACTACAATCCTACTGTTGCTGATTTTTGAATGATCCTTTCACAATCAAACTCCATCTCTTCTGATTGTTCTTATGACAGAAAATTGGATGTGTCAATCACATTATAGGCATCTCCAAAGTTTGTAAAACATCTTTAAACTCGAACTCACTTGTTTCTCTGTTAAAGCGCTCCACTAGTTTGTACCTGACATCATTCAAGTAAAATGATTGTACAGTGTCCAAAAGCCATTTTGCCTCCGAGTCCGTGAGCTTGCTAGTAAAGACAATGTCCCCTCGAACAAGAACTAGATCCTTGCTTTCAGCAAACTCAGTGTAGTAAGAAACTGTGAAGTATGGAGCAGCTTGAGTTCCTCTTGCTTTGTAATCTTCAAGACCTGTGATTAGAATGTGGGGTGCCTGCACTGCATGATGATTTAATGAATAGTCATGAAATGACTGCAGATGATAAACGGAATCTTCTTGTTACTGATGGAGTCTCTCACCCACCTGTCTTGATGTTTACACAGAGCACTAGAACTGATATCACACAGAACAATGGCCACTAAATTATAAGCATAAACAAATTTGATTTATGCAGATTCACCAGAAAAGTAAGGTTCAGTTGGTGAGAACAAATATTCTGTGAAATTCTCCTTCTTTGTCACAACTACTTGTTGATTCAGTTTGGAATGGGGAGGCAAGGTGGGAGGAGTTGATCTCCATACACAGCTTAAAGTTCAAGAAGGAACAAATATGATATTCACAGATGTCCAAAGGAAAGCCAGCTAACTAACCAAATACATGTACAACTAGAGCCATCTATGTTCAGCTGTCATAAAGGTTAGAAAACTAGGTGCAATCCTACACACTACAATAGTACATCTTGTTTTTTTCCTTTTCTAAAGTATGTTATGTAGAAATGATATTGTTAAATTTTGGTTACTTGAAACTTGTACAGGTAATCTATAATTAGTAGAAATTTGTCAAATATCTTGGACTGCAGGCAAAAGTATTGACCTGATATTGGATGACGTACTAATCAGTAAGGACCTGAGTACTAGAAGTACTGAGAAAATAACAACATATCATCGGCTACAGTCTTAAAAAAGCATAGGTATTTTACCTATAAAGAAGCATCAGAACAAGGGATTCCCTACATGGGTCGACCAGCCAAGGAATAGGTAACGAAAACATGAAGAGAAGATTCTTTCCGAAAAAAGTAAACAAGAAAAGTGATCAAAATCCATAACAAGAAAATAAAAGCAAACTAGGGATGGCAATTAGAAGTAATCAACCCGACTGAGAAGTATCAAAAACACTAGGTGAAAGCTAGCCCAAGCTTACTCAATTGAAGAGATCAATGTAAATCAAGTTAAGGAATGGTTTGCAGTTGGAGTCTGTTTTCTGCATATTTAATCAGAGAAACAGCAAGGTAATAGTAGAAGTGAAGCACTAAATAATGAGGTAGGGACACGATGCACGTGAGGAAGTACAACTGTTGGAGGAGGGAACTGATTGTCTAAGAGAATGTTGATGACATAAACAAAGGGCTAAATAAGTCAATGCACCAAAACATTTATACATCAGCTACAGTAAGCTGTTTTTGGGCCCAGATTGCTCCATTTTGAGACATTTACAAAGGTATCCTCCTGGGCCCATATGTCAAAAGGCAAGACACATCTGTCATTTGAGCAAAAGAATTCTAATTTTTTCGTCATCCACAAGAAAGAATTAAAGCCTACTGGACCAGCAAATAATGCACAAAAATAAGGCAAATTGACCAGAATTCCTTCAAATTGGATTTTTTTAAACACGAGTAAACATATCAACAGTGAGGTGCTTAACTCCCACTTGTCTAATAGTAGAAAATATTAACTCAGGATTGAAGATTATAAGACAGGTGAACTATTGGAAATATTGATCTCTATTTTGGTTATTGTTCAATCACCAATAATATGATCTAAGTTGCTCGGACTCGGGTGTGGGTGTCCAATATTGGTACGGATCTAGAGGTCGAATCCTTCATGATCTAATTTTTAAGATTCGGGGATATGGATCCATGTATGGATACGGGTGCAGAGATTCACCTAAAAATAATTAGGATAATATGTTGATACCCCACATATCAAGGCATCTCATTTATTTGGGATAATGGCAGTGCTTAGTTTGACTTGCTACCTCAACTATTTCACGGATGCTGATAACTCTGTCCATCAAGACTAAGAAGATGGGAAGAAATCACCTTAATTTTTTCACCTCTACTGAAATTCCAACCTTGGTTTATATGGTCATTTCAACTTCCTTGACCACTAAACTTTTAAACCCTGTTGTTACGATTCTTCAAACCTGTTGTCGTACCTGTGTTGGATCATCCAAAACGTACACTACTTTTGGAGGATACTACCTGTGAGAAATATATACGAAAAATATTATTGAATTGTGTATCTAAATAGTTACATTGAGACTCTATTTATAGACACTACATTGGAATCCTTTTCCAACTAGGATTCCTATTCCTATTTCTATTCTAAGTAGGAAATACTTATTTCTATTCTAACACTCCCCCTCAAGCTGGTGCATACAAATTATATGTACCTAGCTTGTTACAGATGTAATTAATACGAGGACATGTGAGGGACTTGGTGAAGATATCTGCAAGCTGTTCATTTGACTTCACAAATTTCGTAACAATATCTCCCGAGAGTATCTTTTCTCTGACAAAGTGACAGTCAATCTCAATGTGCTTAGTCCTTTCATGAAACACTGGATTTGATGCGATATGAAGAGCCACTTGATTATCACACACAAGTTCCATCTGATCAACTTTGTCAAATTTTAGTTCTCCCCGCAACTGTTTGATCCAAACTAGCTCACAAGTTGTTGTCGCCATTGCTCGATATTCTGATTCTGCACTAGATCGAGCAACAACATTCTATTTCTTACTCTTCCACGACACCATATTACCTCCTACTAAAACACAATATCCGGATGTCGAATGTCTGTCAAAGGGTGATCCTACCCAATCAGCGTCTGTATATCCAATGATATGCTCATGGCCTTGATCCTCAAAGAGTAGTCCTTTACCGGGAGCTGACTTTATATATCGCAGAATACGAACAACTGCTTCCCAATGACCATCACAAGGGGAAGTCATAAACTGACTTACAACACTCACAGGAAAAAAGATGTCAGGTCTAGTCACTGTGAGATAATTCAACTTTCCAACAAGCCGTCTATACCTTTCAGGATTACTAAGTGGCTCCCCCTGTCCTGGAAGGAGTTTAACATTCGGATCCATAGGAGTGTCAATAGGTCTACATCCCATCATTCTTGTCTCCTCAAGAATGTCTAAGGCATACTTGCGTTGAGAAATAACAATACCTGATCTAGACTGAGCAACCTCAATACCTAGAAAATACTTCAATCTGCCAAGGTCTTTAGTTTGGAAGTGCTTAAAGAGATGTTGCTTCAAATCGGTGATACCATCTTGATCATTACCGGTGATAACAATATCATCAACGTAAACAACCAAATAGATACATCGACTTGGTGTAGAATGCCGATAAAACACAGAGTGATCAGCTCCACTACGAGTCATGCCAAACTCCTGAATTACTGTGCTGAACTTCCCAAACCAAGCTCGAGACTGTTTTAGTCCATAGAGTGACCTGCGCAACAGACATACAAGGCTACTAGACTCCCCCTGAGCAACAAAACCAGGTGGTTGCTCCATATAGACTTCTTCCTCAAGATCACTATGCAGAAAAGCATTCTTAATGTCCAACTGATGAAGAGGCCAATGACGAACGGCAGCCATAGATAGAAAAAGATGAACAAATGCAATTTTAGCCACAGGAGCGAAAGTGTCGCTATAATCTAGCCCAAATATTTGAGTATACCCTTTGGCAACAAGGCGAGCCTTAAGTCGATCAACCTGACCGTCTAGACCAATTTTGATTGCATAAACCCAACGACAACCAACAGTAGATTTACCTGCAGGAAGGGAGACAAGCTCCCAAGTACCACTCTTATGTAAAGCAGACATCTCATCAACCATAGCCTGCCTCCATCCAGAATGAGAAAGTGCTTCACCTGTAGTCTTAGGAATGGAAATAGAGGACAAAGACGACACAAATGCATAATGGGGTGATGATAGACGATGATAACGTAAGAAGGTATAATGTGGGTTAGTATTTTGAGTGGATCGTATACCTTTTAGAAGTGCAAGCGGTTGGCTAGAAGGAGGCAAGTCCGCAGTAGGAGCAGGGTTCGGCGCATGACATGAATCATCTGGGACTAGGGTTGGACGTGGACGGCGATGATAAGTTAGTAGTGGTGGCACTACAACTGGAGATGTAGAAGTAACCGTAGATTCCTCAAAGGTTGGCACAGGTAAAACCTGAGGTATGGGTAAGACCATAGAGACATCAGGATGATCAGAAGATGTATAGTAAGGCTGAGACTCAAAAAATGTAACATCAGCGGACATAAGGTATCGATGAAGATCATGTGAATAACAACGATACCCTTTTTGGACTCGAGAGTAACCAAGAAAGACACATTTGAGGGCACGAGAAACTAATTTATCTTTTCTTGGGGCTAAGTTATGAACAAAGCATGTGCTCCGGGCCTATCTAAATAGATACTATGTTTACATATGGATCCCTACATCGTTACATTCCATTTAGGATTAGGAATACGCGTAATCGGACCTGCTTTTTACATATCTCTATTGGGACCGTATTCACCTCTTTGAGTGAATCGAGAAATAGGTTTGATTGTCCATCTTTTTGATATATATCAGGCATTGCATTCTCCGGATAATTCAAATCGAAGCAATTGGATGTCCAACTCGGGCTCAAAGACACGAGGAGGGATAGGATAGAGATGTGACTGAGGAAACAGTATAGAATGTGGAACCTGATTCTGAATAGAAGAAGAGGGCATTTTATTTATCAAATAACAAGACGTAAGAACTGCATCTCCCTAAAAACACAGTGGAACATTGGATTCAAGGAGAAGAGTACGAGCGGTCTCAATAAGATGCCGATTTTTTCTTTCAGCTACACCGTTTTGTTGAGGGGTGTATGGACAAGTAGTCTAGTGAATAATGCCTTGGTGAGTCATAAACTCCTGAAATTGGGAGGATAAGTATTCTAAGGCATTATCACTACGAAAAGTACGAATAGAAACACCAAACTGATTTTGTATTTCAGCAAAGAAACTTTTGAAAATAGAAAATAACTCAGAACGATCTTTCATTAAGAAAACCCAAGTACATTTTGAATAATCATCAATGAAACTAACAAAACAACGAAATCCTAAGGTGGAACTGACTCTACTAGGACCCCAAATATCATAATGAACTAATGAAAAAATAGACTCAGTACTACGAGAAAACGTAGCACGAGTGTGTTTCCCAAGTTGACACGACTCACAATCTAATGTGGATAAACTAGACAAACTAGGCACCATCTTTTGCAGTTTGGATAGACTCAGATGTCCCAAACGTTTGTGAATTAGATCTGGGGAATCTGTAACGGAGCATGCTGCTAAGGAATTTGAAGAGGTAAGATAGTAAAGGCCTTGTGATTCATGTCCTGTTCCAATCATCTGTCCCGTATTGCGGTCCTGCATGAGAAAAAAATCATCGAAAAAAGTTATGCTACAATGTAGGGCTTTCGTCAAACGACTAACAAATGCTAGATTAAAAGGAGAACCAGGGACATAAAGAACAGAGTCTAGGGTGACAGAAGATAGGGGTTTGGCTTTTCCAACCCCTTTTGGTTTTGTTTGGATCCCATTGGCTAAAGTAATAGCTGGAAGAGATTGTGAATAAACAATATCGGATAAAAGTGATTTATTACCAAAGATATGATCAGAAGCCCCAGAGTACATGACCCATGTTCCAAGAGTACTAGATTGCGACACACAAGCAAAAGAATTACCCGCAACAGAGACATTAGGTTGTGCAACCGAAACTACTTGTGGAGACGTTTGCTTATTTGCACGATACTAAAGGAACTCATCATATTCTGTCTGAGCAATATGAGCATTATTGGATGGTTGATTAGGTTGAGCACCATATGCTACTGGTGGAGATGTCTGTTTACTTGCGCGATTTCGAAGGAACTCATTATATTCCTTTAGAACAATAGGATCATAACTGGGTGGTGGACCATGCAAAATATAACATATATCACGAGTGTGTCCAGGCTTATGACAACGACTACACTTGGATCGAGGTTTCCCAAAACGCCCCCCCCCCTCGCCGATTCTCCATAGATTGATACGTACGTTTTTCAAAGGTTTGAGATGCGAGAATAGATGAGTCAACAGTGGGTGATGAAACTACCTTGTGACTGGGAGGTGCCGCAAGACGAAGGAGACGAGAGAATAATTCATCGATTGTAGGAACTGTAGGGCTCGCTAAAATCTGATCACGTACAGAATCATGATCAGGAGAAAGTCCAGCAAGAGTAAGAACTAGAAACAATGTTTGTCTGTGTTCTTGTTGTTTTTCCACATTCGTAGTAACTGGCATCAATGTGTCAAATTCCTCCATGACTGCCTGTACCTGTCCCAAGTAAGTAGACATATCGGATTCTTGTTTCTTTAAGTTAGTCAATCGAGATATCACATCATAGAATCAAGAATGTCATTAGTGTATAAAGCACGAGCCTTTTCCCAAACTGTATAACACGTCTGGAATGGGCTAAACAAGGGCATCAACTTGGAATCAACAGAACGCCATAGGAGACTACATAATTGAGCATCTACTTTCTCCCATTGTGCTTTGGCTTTTGCATCTCCCTCACTAGTCTTTGCCTTTACATCTACCACATAAGCCTTGTTCGTTAAGTGATCTTGGACACCTTGACCCTTGCACCACAGCTCAACCGAGGAAGCCCAAGATAAATAGTTTGAACTTCCCAATAAAAGTTCTGAAGTGATTATAGGGCTAGAACTTCCAATCCCCATATTTTTAGAACCAAAAACATCACACCCAAAAGACATTATGCTAAATTTGTCTTGGAAACAAAAAAAAAACTTGATTATTGAGATCTGATTGTCGGAAAATTCAAATCTCGAAGAAAAGTCGCCGGAAACTGCCTGGAAATAGCCGGAACCCTAATTCCGGTGATCGGATCTGGTCAAAAACAGTATGGGCCTGGTCGGAATGGCTGGACGACCTCAACTATCAAAAAATATGATCAGAAAAGCCCTCACGCGCCGGAGCGTGAGCCAGATCTCGCCGGAAACTACCACCTCCGATCGGCGCGTGAGAGCGCGTGGGGTGATGTTTTTCGGTGGTTTTGGCTGGGGTTTGGTCGCGAGGGCTTTCCGAGCCTCGTGGTGGTGTTGGTTTTCGCACAACACCCACAGAAAGAAAAAAGAATAACAAAATCAGACCTAACAATTACCGGAAATTGACATAGACATACGGTGACTTGTTTGTTCTCACCAATGCTCTGATACCATGTGAGAAATATATACGAAAAATATTATTGAATTGTGTATCTAAATAGTTACATTGAGACCCTATTTATAGACACTACATTGGAATCCTTTTCCAACTAGGATTCCTATTCTTATTCCTATTCCTATTCCTATTTCTATTCTAAGTAGGAAATACTTATTTCTATTCTAACACTACCCGCGCCCAGCAACATTTTTGGAGAGCCAAGCAAAACATTCTTAATGTAAATAAAGGATAGGAGGACAGAGAAGAGGGAAAAAAGGATCTTTCAAGTGACATTGCCATTGACCCCCTACATAGAAAAAAGAAGTCTACAGCTGCAGACTCTTTCATCAGATAATACGGAGATGGTAGACCATTAAAGTATTATATGTTCCCTTATGTATCCGACTATGAATAGTAATATTATTATCTCAATAACAAGCTCATCCAACAATGAACTTAAAAAAGATGGAAAGCATTTTCTTTTGTGAGAATAAATAAAGCTGCCAGCAGTGACAGCATCAGAACTAGAGAGAGGAACTCTTCGAATAGTTTTTTGATAAGGACTCTAACATATAGTGTCTAAATCATCGTAGTAGGTTTTATAATGCAAATCAGCAGAGATTGTTAAAGAATAAAAGGAGCAAGACAAGACTAACCTTGCACAAACATCGTTGTGTAACCACCTCCCTTCCATAGCGGAATCACAAAATACCGGCTACACATGAAAACAGAAGTAGGATGTCAAAGATAATGATGGAAGAGTGTATTAAACAGAGAAACTAATTATAGTCGAGAAAACAAATGAAAAAGATGAAGCAGCATATTTACCAACTTGAAGCTCTTTGCTCCAAGAGCTTATATAGCTTAGATTTCATTGATGCTGCAATGTGACCTCTTCCCAAGTGGTACTGAGATAACATAATCATGCAATGAAAGGGGAAATGAGACAGAAAGAACAGGATCATTCAAGTATCACCAACACTTTAGGAAAGTAAAAGTTGCGGAACATATACTGCAGAGTGCAGACCATGATCAAAATGTACAAAGTATACAACTTAATAAATAAGCAGACGTAAAGGTACATGGCTGATCGTAGCTAAAAATACTTGAATGGATTGTGTAAACACACATAAAAATAGTCATTTTCTCTAAACTTCATAAAGAATTTTCAAGTCTAACAAGCATTTCAGGAGGCAAGTCCTTTTGCAGGAGATCAGCTCCCAAAAAAAAAAAGATGACAAGGTAATCCATGACCAAAGCATCTCTGAATCATCACATTTTAGAATTGAATGGCTTAAAAACACTAAGTTCCATAAGAAAATCTGTTGAAGGGGTAAATTTAGACCAAAGATCAAAGAATTCATGGGGTCCTCTAATATTTCCAGCAAATCCTCATTCCATTTGCAGCAAAGTGATATTAATAGTAGTCATCTACAAAAAAATATTAATGCAATCATAAAAAACCAGACTGTATATTTTTGGCTGCATGAATTACTTTTACAAGTTTATCAGAAAGATCAGATAAACCTTAGATGACATCAATTTCTAGTGATGTAAGCAAGCTAACCTGCTCATTTCTATGACAAAAGCTTGGTCTATTTGTGTATTGTTCATCATAGTAAGTGACTAATGTAATTTACAACTGTCCAGAATAAGAACTCAAGGCTGAAAACTATCTCAAGAAAGCCAACTATGCATTTGAAATTATCAAAATTTAATAAAGTGTTGAAATATTACATCATCCCAAATGTCAGCTAGCTCTTCAGCTGATTTTTCCTTTGCCCTCTCCATGTCAATAATAGAGTCCAAGGGCTTTTGCTTCAACGGGCTGAAGCCAGAGGCAAATTTTGATGTCCTAATGAAACCAAGCAAGCGCCATTTCAAGAAATCACTAGGAATAGCATTTTGTGGTGACTTGTCAACAATCTGCTGCAGAGTTGAGCTTCTGTATGCTTGTCTTGAAACCATAGAGAAAGAAGAACCATTTCTATAGAAAGCCATGGCAGAAGAGAGTATTCTCTTTGATACACTACTTGACAAATGGTGCATCATGATTATCTGCAATAACACTGAAAATCGCAGACATCAACATCTCATCGCACGCACAGACAAAACCTAGAGATAGAACATGTACATTGAGTCATTGATACATTCATTCACAAATAGACAGCACATATGAACATGAAGCCTCAGGATATGTAATGTGCCTGTAGTAAATCAAAGAGAGAGGTAAATATAATGGCTACTAGGG
This sequence comes from Solanum verrucosum, assembly GCF_900185275.1. Lineage (NCBI taxonomy): Eukaryota > Viridiplantae > Streptophyta > Magnoliopsida > Solanales > Solanaceae > Solanum > Solanum verrucosum. The sequence continues at coordinate 111,857 of NW_026020233.1, forward strand.
GGTAACAACCTGAAGATCCTAAGTCTGAATCCCAACTAGGACACTTGGTGTGAGCCCATATGCTCAAACTTCTATGGGCAAGTTTTTCGTCACCTGTGCTTGTAGGCTGTACAAATTGTCTAGTGGATTAATCGAGGTGCATTCATGTAGCCCAAACACCACAGGAATAAAAGAAAAAAATAATTGCACTTAAGGAGCATTAAATATGTCAATTCAACATCAGGGATTATTCAGGACTCAGAAGTAGGCAACATGTATGGTCAGCTTGGTGCTTTTCTAAACTGGTATAGGTCAGGCAGAAGATACAACAACAAAAACAACATACCCAATGAAATCCCACTAAGTGGGGTGTGGGCAGGGTAGAGTGTATGGAGACCTTACCACTACCTCGTAGAGGTAGAGAGGCTGTTTCCAAAAGACCCTCGGCTCAAGTGCATCAAACCCAAGTAATAGAAGAAGAAAACAATGAAGAAAGCATAGCAGTTAATAAACAAACAGTGTAAAGTCCACAAGAAAGAAACAATAACAACAACAAACTAGTGTGATAATCGAAATACAATAAACAACATATGGAAAGAACTACAACAAGGGCATGACGAGTACTACATCAGGCACTAACAAGCCTAAGCAAGACAACAATCTATCTCTACTAACCTTCTACCCTAATACGTGACCTCCCCTCCTTCCTATCTAAAGTCATGTCCTTGGTAATATGAAGTTGCGACATGTCCTGTCTAATCAACTCTCCCCAATACAACGCATAGCAATCACGTGAGTGACAAAAATGCTGAAGATTTGCTAGAACAGAAAAATTGAGGTGCCAAGATCCTTTAAGTCTTCAAATTTTCTCCCATATGCTATTTTTTTTTTTTAAATCACATATGCTATATTTACTGGTTGAAAACCTTCTACATCACCCTTAGCTACTTTTTCTTTTGATTGGTAAAGGGTATTGAATCAAAAGCAGCAAAACTGCTGGCAAGTATTTACATAGGAAAGTCTCATTACAAGTTGTGTAATGAACTCAAAAAGTCAACCACGGCTTCTGTATCATTAGCTATTGCCATGTTGCACCAAAACAACAGAAGAGAAATAAATCTGTGCTTTAGAGTCTAATTACAAATTCTTTACTTTAATAAATTCTCAAATTTCTTTCCTTCCAAATACAGAACCAGATGGCAACAGGCAGTAAGTTCCATGTTCTTAGTTTGACTTTTTCCAGTCCTTTCATGTACCACCATTGCAGTAGCTCGACTATCGTCTTAGGCATCACCCAACTGACCCCCACATTATTTAAGAGAAAATAACAAATTTGTGAGGTGTAGGGGCAATGTAAGAAAAGAAGATTGACACTCTCCCCTTCCTTCTCACACAATGAACATCCCCTGCAGATTGTAGTCCTTCTTTTCTGAAGATTATCACGAGTTAAACATGCCTCGTGCGCCACCAACCACTAAGAACAATTGACCTTCAAGGGTGCCTTACTTCTCCGGAGGATTCTCCAAGGCCAATCAGGAAAGCTGTCTGATAAACTCCTCAATAACGTCTGACCTTGAATTTCCGTTTCGCATCTCTATTCCATATTAAAGAGTCAATTTTGACTGAACCAGACTTTGGCTATGTAGCTAAAGCATTAGAGAGGACATGCTATCAAAATCCCAATCATTTATATTGCGTCTAAGCGAAGTTCTAGCCAAGTTTTGACCAATATTGCGAGATAGTGGCATCACTGTGTTGTGCTATATTGAATAATACTGGGAATTGCTTGTTTAATGGAGAGTGCCTGAGCCAAATATCTGACCGGAACTTTACCTTTTTGCCATTTCCAACTTTGAGAGCTGAATTTGCATAAAAAGAATGCCAATGTGCTCTGATGTGTCGCCATATACCAGATGTACCGGACGAAGATGGTAATTTGGTAGTCCAGGGATTAAGGAGACCGTATTTTGCACTAATAACAGTCCTCCATAATGCTTCCTCCTCTTGACTAAACCTCCAAAGCCACTTATGCATCAAGCTGATGTTATGTATCTTCAGTTTTTTACCCGAGGCCCCCAACTTCCCTGTCTTGGGTTACTCCCCCCCTTTTCACCAGATGAAAATCTTTATGTTCCTCGCTAATTTGCCACAAAAAGCCCTTAAAATTTATCTAGTCTTTTAGCTACATCGGCTGGTAAGGAAACAAGGTCATAGTGTAGGTGGGTAATGAATCGAGCACGCTATTGATCAAAACAAGTCTCCCTCCCTAGGAAAGATACTTCCTTTTCCAGCTAGACAATTTTTTTTCACAGCCTTCTACTATATCATATGGTTGCAGCTTTTGCTTGATCCGAGGGGTAGGCCTAGATATTTAGCTGGAAAGACTCCAACTTTACAACCCATGATGTCTGCAGCTTCCTGAATGTTGTAGATTTCATTGACCGGATAGAGAACACTCTTTTGCATAGTTTATATGGAGCCGTACATGACTTCAAAGAGAAAAAGAATCAGTTAGATTATCAATTTGCTCCCTTTCTGGTTTGCAGAAGATCAAAGAATCATCCCCATATAGAAGATGAGTGATTACCAGCTCCCAATGATTTCTGATACATGGATTAAAACCCTTAATAAACCTATGTTGTTCTGCTGTGGCAAGCATCTTGCTTAAGCCTTCCAGTGAATAAGAAAGGAAACAACATCACCCTGTCTTAAGCCCTTTTGTGTGACAATGATTCGTTTAGGAGAGCCATTTATGTTGATGGATAATTTCACTGTAGATATGCAGTAGAATATCCATTTTATCAATTTCCCACCAAATCCATCAACTTTAGCATGTCTAAGAGGAAATCCCAATGAAGATTGTCGAAGGCTTTCTCGATCTCTAGCTTACATAAGATTCCCAACTTCCGTTGCTTCACTTCGGAGTCTATACAATCATTTGCAATTAATAGGATACTATTTAATTAAGGGTATGTGAGTAAGAAACACTTCTTACTTTCTTACTTTTTAGGAGTGAGTAGATTTCATAAGGGGTTAGCCCAAGCTAAAAACACCATTTAATATGAACCAAAAGGAGTATACTTTAGCAACCTCTGAACTATCATCGATCGTGAAATAATTCTTATTAAAGAAAACTTTTTTTAAAAATAAAGCAGTTGGGCGCATTTGAGTAGTTTTTTTTTTTTTTTTTGAAATTGGTAATTGTATTCATCAGCATTAAAGGTATGCTGGCCTCCTCCAAAAGTGAGCAATTACAAGCTTCCTATTAAATCTACAATCTGATCTACATCTTCTATACAAAGTAGTTTACACCAAAGAAGTAGAGCTTCAATACAATTCCATTTTACTTTATGTATGGAATTGGATCTATCTTTAAAGCATCTCCCAATTCTTTCCTTCCATATTGACCACCATATACATGATGGTATTAATCTCCACCATCTCTTTTGACTTTTACTTCCTCCCCTCCTAATCCAGCAACTCAAAAGATCCGATGTGTGCTTTGGCATTGTCCAGCTAGAGCTTGTAATGTTGAGGAAAAGGTTCCATAGCTGAGTGGTGAACTTGCAATGTAAAAATAGATGCTTATTGGTTTCCCCTATTATGTTGCAAAGAAAACACCTGGGAACCAGTTGTCTACCTTTCTTTTGTAAGACTTCTTGAGTAAGACAAGCTCTCCTAATCACTAACCAAGTAAAACCTTTCACTTTGGCGGGCATGACACTCTTCCAGAAGTACCTCCAAGGATATTGTGTTCCCCTAGTCATCTCATGTAGTCCGCTGTTATATGAACTTTTGACCGAGAAAACCCCATCTGTGCTGAGTTTCCACAAGACCCTGTATGTAGCTGTTGGGGTAATGGAAATTCCACCTAATGTTCCCAACAGTGCTGCCACCCTCTCTATTTCCCAATCATTAAGCATTCTCCTAATGATATGTTCCATCCCTGCTCTGTCCAACAATCACACACTCTATCTTCAGGATTCTCACAAATGAGGAACAGCTCTGGGAAAAGATCCTTGAGAGAGGTTTGATTAACCCATCCATCCTTCCAAAATTTTGTTTTGTTTCCATTCCCCACTTTGAGATATAAATTTGCTTCCATCTGTGGCCAAAGATTTCTGATTCTTCTCCACACACCCACACCATAAGGTTCAGAAACATTCTCTGTACACCAGGGGTTTACTTCACCGTACTTCGCTACTATAACCTCCTTCCATAGAGCTCTTTCCTCACCAGTGTATCTCCACAGCCACTTCATCAGTAGACTCTCATTTTGCAACCTCAAATTTCTTATTCCCAGACCACCTCTTTCTTTGCTGAGAAGCACAGTCTTCCAGTTTACTAGACAATAACCTTTCCCTTCTTTATTTCCATGCCACAGAAAATTCCTCCTTAGCCTGTCTAACTTTTCCACAACTTTTTCTGGGATTGGAAATAAAGACATCACATAGGTGGGTAAGGAATCTAAAACAGAATTTATCAAGACCAGTCTTCCACCTAAAGATAAATACTGAGCTCTCCACCTAGTTAAATTCCTTTCAGTCTTTTTCAGGATACCATCCCAGATGTCCAGTGCATTGTGATTGCTACCCAGAGGCATGCCCAAGTAAGTGGTAGGCATTTGATCAACTCTACATCCCAAAATATTTGCCTAGTTTTGAATCTGCTGGACTTCATTAACAGGAAACAAACTGCTTTTTCCCCAATTTACTCTCAACCCTGATACAGCTGCAAACAAAACCAGAATCACTCTATTGTAGCTAATTTGTTCAGCTACTGGCTCACAGAAAATGAGGGTGTCATCTGCATATAGCAAATGACAGATTTCCTTCTCCTCCCCCACTCTTCCTCCAACTTGGAATCCTCTAATCCACCTGTTTTGTGATGCAATCCTCATCATGCTATCAAAACCTTCCATTGCTAGAATGAAAAGGAAAGGAGAAAGTGGATCACCCTGTCTCAACCCTCTTCTCAACCCTCTTTCTGATGTAAAAATACCCACAGGTTCTCCATTTACTAGAACAGAGAACCTGACTGTTTTGATACAAAATTCAATCCACTTCACCCATTTACTACCAAATCCGATCTGTTGGAGAGTATTCAAAAGGAATGTCCAATTAACATGATCATACGCTTTCTGTATATCCAACTTACACATTATACCAGATGTTCCTCCTTTCGTTCTTGAATCAATGCATTCAGTGGCTATGAGTGCTGCATCCATGATTTGCCTCCCTTTAATAAAAGCCATTTGGTGTTTGTTGATCAATTTACATACAACCTTTTTCAGCCTTTCTGCCAATAATCTGGCAATAATTTTGTATACTCCTCCTACCAAGCTAATTGAAGGAAATCTTTCAACTTTGAGGCTCTTGGTTTCTTAGGAATCAAGGCAATGAAAGTTGCATTAAAACTTTTCTCAAAAGTTTGCTTGGAGTGGAAAACCTTAATGGTATTAATGATGTCTTCCTTCAGAATACCCCAGAATGTCTGAAAGAATACCATAGGAAAACCATCTGGACCTGGTGCCTTCTCCATAGCACACTGTTTAAGGCATTCCATTATCTCTCTCTTCCTCAAAAGGCCTCTGGAGCCATATTTGTTCTACCTCAGTAATCCTTGATACATCGTGAAGTCTCAAACCAGGCCTCCATTGCTCAGTCTCATTATAAAGGCCTTCATAAAATTTCTGCACTGCATTCTTAATAGAATCAGGATCCTTGATGGTAGCTCCATCCACCTCCAACTGTTCCAAGGAATTAAACCTCTTGTGAGAAGTTGCAATTCTATGGAAAAATTTGTGTTTCTGTCCCCATGTTTTAGCCATTGGATCCTTGATCTCTGTTTCCAGGCTATCTCTTCTTTTTTAGTTACCTCTTCAAATTCCATTGCCAGGTGAGTCTTTTGGATCAACTCATTATCTGTGAGTGGTCTCTGTTCTTGGACTGTTTCCCATTTTGAAATCTGGTTAAGAATGTCCTATTTCCTTTGTTTCCAATTCCCTCTATTGACTTTGCTCCACTCCTTGAGCTTTACTTTAAGCGTTTTTAGTTTCTCAGCCAAAATATAGCCTGGCCTGCCATTCACTTGGAAGGATGCCCACCATTCTTTCACCCTATCTTTGAAACCCTCCACTTCAAGCCACCATATCTCAAATTTAAAATAGGATTTCTTCCACTCTTCACCTCCATAGGACAAAATAATAGGATTGTGATCTGATGCCATTTTGGGAAGGCAACTTTGTTTGATATGGGTAAAATTATCCCCCCACTCCGCACAATGTGAAATTCTGTCAATCCTAGATGCACAACTATGATCCTCCCCTCTTCTCCATGTAAAAGATCCTCCCAATAAAGGAGGATCCACCAGCTGTAGTTCTTCAATACATGATGAAAATTCTTCCATAGCACCACTCAGTCTGTGACAATTTGTTCTCTCCGATGGGTATCTGGTGATATTGAAATCACCACACACTATCCATGGCCCATTGAGACTGTTTTTCAATACTAACAGTTCCTGCCATAATGCTCTCCTAGCCACTCTGTTACAATCTGCATAAATTGTGCTAAGATGCCAATAGAAGTCCTCATTTACTCCTGAAAACCTTCCCGTTATACATTGCTCTCCATTCAACACCAACTCCCCATTCCAAACTCTTTTGTCCCATAGAACTAGTATCCCCCCCACTGCTCCCCTGAGCTTCTTTTTGAGTTACCCCCATCCATCTGTTGCTCCATATGCTCTGCAATATGTTATCGACTGATCCCTTGAGTTTTGTCACAACTAAAACTATGACATCACCCCCCATTGATTTAGTAATTTTCTGACGATCTCTCTTTTACTACCCTCATATAACCCCCTTACATTCCAAGAGAGAATCTTAACTCTCATTGATGACTAAGAGATAGAATTCTCCCGCTGGACCTTGGTTCTCCATCCTTGAAATTCATGTCGAAAAATAAGTTTCTGACCTCTTTCAGTACCATATTGCTTGTATTTATGACCATCTGGTTCTCCCCCAATCTCTTATCCTCTTCTCTCCTCTGGTCTAGCGTCATCAACAAAGTATAAGTTTCCCTTTTGCTTCCCTTGAGATCAACTCCGAAGTGCTGACTCAATTTCACCATGTTCGATTGGACCCCATGCAGTTGCACTTGCTGCTAAACTTTCCTCATGTGACCTGCTATCAATCTGTAAAGGTACTGGATCCACCTCAGAGTACATCAATGCTAATGTATCTGAGAAATCTTCTTCCTCCTCTGTCCTATGTTTTTGTTGTTCTGAATCAAGTTGCTCTAACAAATTGAAGAACCATTTGCTCACATTTAAAAAAAAATAATGATGGGGTCTGGGCTGAAAGGCCAAGCATCTCGGTAAATCCACGTCACTTCAACTCTTTGCTATGTCGCCCCCTTGGAGCAACCATCTCCTCACAATTCCACTTAATTTTTTATAGTTGGTACAATTCCACTTAATTGTTTTTAGTTGGTACAACTCCACTTAATTCTAAATAACAAAGTAGAAAACTTTTCTAACATTGGCAAAGGTGGGAGCTGAAGACCATAGAAAAGTTGCAAGGTTTGTTGCAATTTCAGCTTTGGTAAAGAAAGTGCTACCTGAGTGAGGCAAAGTGGCCAGCCTAAGATGCACCTAGCTTCAGGGTTAGGGTGATCCTTGAGCAAGCATAACAAGAATGATTGTTCATATTAGAGATACCATATCATTTGCGACCAACAATTCTGTAACAACACCATTTTAAAACCACTTATATGATACTACTAATATTTCAGCAATGCCTTATACTCTATCATTGATGTGGATACTACCTCTCTAATTGTACACAAATTTATCCCCCCAAAAAAATGCTTCTAGGAGACAGAAACACCCATTTTATGGAACTTATTCGCTGAATTAAGGATTTGAAAGCACAATATTTCTCCCTACGCATCTTTTTTTCCATCAAAAACAGGACGACAAAAGCACCAACTTCCCCCTTTGTGATCAAATTCAGTGTGACCCCAATATCAAAATTTCATTGACAATTTCTTCCTCTTCTCCCAACACTCACCCATTCACTTCTACCTTGTCGATATGAATAGTTCTCTTGAATGCATTAGCCATTTTTGGAGTGAGATTATAGAATTTATAAACCGCAATTAGTATTACCTATACATTTATTTGTCACTAAAAGTTATGAAAAAAGATGAAGTAGGAGTATCAATCAAATTAGATGGGAACAAAAATCTTATTTTAAAAGCTAAAACTGAAAATATGGGATATTAGTAAAGACAAAATATTACATTTTTCAGGGACAAAATTAGAAGCTGAAACCTAAGAATCATCATTAAAATTACATTCACGCAGTTGGACAAAAAAATAAAAAAGGCAAGGAAGCCGAAAAAGGGAAATGAACCATCTTTACATAAGCTATTGCCACTAGCGGATGAAACAGTTGCCCAATCAAATGAAAAATAATTTAAAAAATGAAACAATAAAGAGAAGAATTGATGTATAATAGAAGGCACACCTTATTACAGGGTGAGTAGCAAAGATTGGAGTCGTCAGAGAAGATAGTATCAGAGTCCACAGTTGCTGCAACAGGAAACAGTCATAAAGAAAGTTTTTTTTTGAGAATGGTAAATGTACATACATTTCCTTTTTTAGAAAAATGACCTTTAGATTAATGTCATTAATTCACTTTCTTACGGGGGGTAACACACTCCCGAAAATTCATTTTTTTTGGACCGAAGAGAGTAATAATGATTGAAAAACAAAAAGATAATTTTTAACAAGTCTTCCTCTTAAATTTCTTATACCAAGAAAGTATAATGTATTCTACTTAATTGCTCAATCATTTCATATATGCCGAGTTATTTCATCACTTAGATGCACATATATTAATTTGGGTGAGCTTATTAATTGAAAACAAAAGCTCCAGGACATACGACACCACTCATGTATGTGCACAATAATTCTCTGTATCTTTCTTCCGCCTACATCCATATCTGATTAGCAAAGTGTTCAAATCAAACTGATTACAATCAATATAATTAGCAGGTTGAGATTAACCAAGTGAAGTTTAATACCCTGGTCTCACTCAAAGTTCAACAGAGTCTAGACTGAGGTATTCAGTTCAAAGCTCAAGCATTACATAAGTGGCAAGAGCTAGCATGACAACACAACTTCAAAACAAACTACAATAAGCGAAACATCATGTTTAACTATTTTCAGCAACTGCCTAATCCCACATTTTGGCTTAAGAAATTACCCATAAAGCCTTTAGACTTCACCAAATTTAAGTGTGGCAAATTATCAAATACCTTGTGAGCGCATATCAACAAGTATATTCCCAAATGTGCAGAAAATATAGTTGATAAGCCAACTAGAACAATCATCACTGATAAATACGCAACACACTTCACAAAACAAATCCACCATTGACACTAGAATTTTGCATTCAATTCACATCAGCAAGGGATTGGGGATTTAGGACGGGATCACGAGGGAGAATCATGGCAAGGAGAGACTTACGTGAAGTTAGGCAAACAAGTATCCGATGCCAGAAATCAGCAGAGTGCAGTTAGATCGAATGGGGGAAATAGGACGGGGTTGTGCTTTTTATTTTTTAAGGAAAACTCAAACTCAAATGGGTAAGAGCCTATTTAGATGACTTTTTTTAAAACTATTTTTAAGTCAAAATAGTTTTTAATTATATTTATAGTATTTTGATGTTTTTAAACATTAATTTTAAGTCAAAATAATAAAAAAAATTAAAAGTATTTAGACACACGTAATAATATAAATTAGATGAGAATTGTACGTGTTGAGCACAAGCTCAACAAATTAGATCCTGATTCATTTTATTTTTACCCACTGAAGTAATTTCTTTTTTACTCGAAAAAAAGTAAATGTCACACCCCAATTTAGAAATGTAATTGATCCCTAGTGTCATATTTGATTCTGAATCGCTTCTTGCTTGATAAATAAGTTATTAGTGTAATACTAGTCATAAAATCAAGAAAATAAATAAGTATATATCGACTTAAAATAAACATGTGGCTGACAAGCCCCTATAAACATAATTTGAAGTGAACTCAATGAATACCTTCAATTCATATAGAACATTAACTAAATCTTGTGTGAGTTGTCGAGGCCACCATGATATCTAAAAACATATATACATATACGATTACATGTCATTGTTCTAGAAGGGCAAAATAGCAGGGCCAACACGATCGACAATGCACATATATACAACCCAAAGTCTACAAGCCTCAAGGAGTAATATACTTGGTCAGGACAGGACACCGACCTACTATCAGTTGTACGTCAAAAGATTGTTAAACCTTTGAACATGGTAACTTCGAATGGAGTGAAGCTTACTAATTTACTACAAACTCAACCACACTACCACAAACTTTTTGTACCTTTCTTAAAGAACCTGCAAACAAGTATGCAGCGCTTCCACGCAATGGAACGTTAGTACGAAATAGTGTACTGAATATGCAATATGCAAGAAAACTAAATAACTGGTCATGTATCATGCAATGTTGATAAAAAATCAAAAAAAAAGAGTCGAAGGTGCAGATTAGTACGCTCAGTTTATCTTCGACTCTTTTTTTTTTTTTTGAGAAAAGGGTAACCTTGTATTCACACCAAAAGATTCATCATCCAAAAAATGATGAATTGGAAACTTACATCCCACATAGGGTATTCTTTACAAGTTTCCTATAAAATCAACTAATTCTATTATATCTCCCCTATCAGATTTTGTTTACACCAAAAAAATAAAAGGCTTATACAATTCATCCTAATTTTCTGTAAGTTAGTTTTTTGTCCATCAAAGCACCTTGAGTTCCTTTCTTTCCAAAGAGTCCACCATATGCATGTTGGGATTGTTCTCCACCAGAATTTTTTCTTCCTCTGTTGTCAATACCTTTCCAACTTCTTAGGAGTTCCATTGTCGTGTTAGGCATAACCCACTTAACTCCTAACAAACAAAAGAACATGTTCCATAGGCTCAAAATTGCCTTACAGTGAAGGAATAGATGATCATTGATTTCTTTGTCCTGCTCACACATGACACATCTTGATCAAATCTGCCAGCCCCTTTTCTGTAAAGCCTCATGAGTTAGGCATGCCTTTCTACATACCAACCAAGTAAAACAAGCCACCCTTGGAGGGAATTTGGTCTTCCAAACTAGCTTCCAAGGCCATTTGTCTAGCTTTGTCTGTAGTGTGTTAAGGTTCCAATAACATGATTTCACTGTGAACACCCCCTTGTTGTGTCGTTTTCTTCTAGGTTTGTCATGTCTCACAGATAGAGATGGATGTGAGTTTAGAACTTCCAAGAAATTGTCAACTTCTCCAATTTCCCAGTCATTAAATGCTCTTCTAAATAAGAGATTCCAACCCTGTTGGCTCCAAACTTGGGCTACCTTGGCATTCCTTTGAAGACTTAAGGTATAAAGGTGTGGAAAAGAGTTTCTAAGAGTATCTTCTCCAATCCACACCTCATTCCAAAAGTCAGTTTTTAAACCATTACCCAAAGTGATTGAGATGTTATTGCTGAATTGGGGCCACAGTCTTCTTATGGTTTTCCAGACACTACACCCAATGGTTCCCACAACTTCCTCAGTTGTCCATTGAGTAAATAAACCATAATTCCCTGCTATAAATCTTCTCTAGATGGCTCCCTCTTCTGAGCAGAACCTCCAAAGCCATTTTTGCAAAAGAGAAATGTTCTGTTTTTTGAGGTTCTTCAAACTAAGCCCCTCTTGCTGATGTTGAGGGTCAAAACATCCCATTTCACCAGATTGTAGCCTCTCTTCTCCTTGTTTCCTTGCCATAAATGGACCTTCTCACCCTGTTTAATCTTTTCTCAATGCTCTTTGGTATTGGGAAAAGGCTCATCATGTATGTTGGGAGGCCATCCAGTACTGACTTGATGAGAGTCAATCTACCCCCTAATGATAGACATTGACTTTTCCACCTGGATAATTTTTTCTCACACCTTTCCATCACCCCACTCCACACTTCTAGTTCTTTATTTTTGGCACTTAATGGCAACCCCAAATATTTAGTTGGTAAGGGGTCCACTTGACAACCCAAAATAGCAGCCAACTCTTGCAAATTCCCAACCTGGTTGATAGGGAGGATGTGGCTTTTCAACCCGTTTACATGAAGACCTGAGAGTCATTCAAAAATAGTTAGGATGGCTCTTAGATGCCTGATATGACTTGACTCTGCTTCACAGAAAATTAAGGCATCATCTACATATAACAGATGTGATACTTCCAGATCTTCCCCTCTTCCTGACTGAGCACTGAAACCTTTCACCCATCTATTTGCATTTGCTATCCTGAACATGTGATTTAGACCTTCCATAGCTTGCAAAAATAGGAAAGGTGTCATGGTGTCACGACCCAGACCGTCGTGATTGGCACCCACACTAACCCTCCGGTGGGAGAACCACTAATACAACCCAAACCAAGCAACTAAACAAAAAACTAAAGCATTTAAGGATACGAAAATAGGAATAATACTAAGCAAAGAAATAGGAAGTTTCCATAAACTCCAACAAAAATCTAACAACTAAACAAATGCGGAAGAAATAACCTAGAACCTGAAAGTCAATGTACCAAAACATCTAAAGTTCAACTAGTCTAAACAAGAATAGATACAGCCCCAAACTAATGCACTAATAACTAACTAGAAAGTCTAAGTTCGAAATGGTGGACATAGACGAAAGAGAACCCATGGCAGCCCAGAAGAATTGACTCACCTTTGAATTAAAATGATCAATGATCTTTTAAGTGAGGTGTGTCAATAGCTGCCGGAAGATGCCTTGTACTCAACAAAAATAAGAGAAAGTGCAGTATCATTACACAACCACATTGTTCTGGTAGTATCACGTGGCTATCCCACTAAGTGTAACATAAGCAAGTCAATACAACATTATAAACACATGCATATATCGAACATATACAATATTATCAACATTTATGAACAATGAACAACTTCACATTTCTCAAGTTACACAATTATGGCAAGTCATTGGTCCTCTCAAGGAACCCAAACCCAAACAGTTAGCATACCAAAACGCGGTACCCGATCCAATGTTTATGCCAAAACGTGGCAACCGATCCCAATTAGTTATGCCGAAATGTGGCAACCGATCTATTCAACACACCACAATCACAATCACAAGTATCTTCTCAAGTTCATACAATTTAGTCATGATTCATGGCATTCATCATTCCTTTATCTCATTTACAACAAGCGTGATCAATAATGCAACATTCACATACATACATTTATCATAATGAAGCAAGAACACACATACATCACACAATCATAGAATCACAACCATCACTTACCTCGAAACAAGTTTGAAACCCTAATAAACGTGATCCTTCCCTTTCTGGATTCGTTTCGCTTGTTCTTGGTCTACAAACAATCATAATAACACGGGAATCAATAAACAATCACTAATTACTCGGATTACTAACAATTCTAACAACCCTAGATCATACTCATGATCCCAAGCATCCAAAATAGGGATTTTTCCACCATGGTTTCCAATTTCAAAACCCTCCCCTATCGATAATTACCCATTCCATTATGTTCTACGGATCGAAAAACAGATTCAGGGAGTGAAAAGCTTACCTTTAGCCTCAAGAATGGTGGAAAACTATCAAGAGTCGCCTGGGGTTCGTTCCTTAGCTCTAAAAATTGAAAAGTGCAGATTAAAGTCGTTTAGGGGTTTATTTACGACTTTAAGTCGTGTCTGGCCCACCACATTGACCCTCACCCCGCTTCAACGGCACCGCCAGAGTGACCAAAATCATCGCCAAAGCGGCTTGCACAAAATAGTGAGCTATTTTAATAATTCCAAGACCCACATTTCACAACACAACTTTAATCGACGACACTCAGAAAATATCGTTCACGCTAAGATTTATTTCGGGAGTTCTACTCACCCGAATTCAATTTCGTAAAGTCGTACGAATTCCTTAACGACTTACCTAACTACTCATGCAATCAAAATCATAATTAAATCACCCGATTGCTACTATATTTCCCTACACCTCAACGGCTCTGATTTCGTCCAAATCTGGACTAGGTTGGAAAATTCCAAGTTACTATGAAAAGTTTTCCGACCCAAAATTTTTCCCCGTTAACTTTTCTATAACGACGAAACCCGGTCGTTACAATAGATACCAATTTACCCATCATTCGTCTCTGAGCGACAAACTTAGGAAAATAGGCTAAGGAAGGAATGAAGTAGTACCTGAATCGACGAACAATTGAGGATACTTGTCTCGCATGTCCCTTTCGGTTTCCCAAATAGCTTCCTCAACTGGACGATGCTTCCATTGAACTTTCACGGACTTAATCTCTTTGATCCTCAACTTACGCACATCACGATTACGAATTGCAATCGGTTCCTCCTCATATTGGAGGTCTTTGTCTAACACAATTGAGTCCCATTTAATGATGTAATCCTCGTCACCATGATATCTCTTCAACATGGAGACATGAAATACCGGATAAACACCCGATAAATTAGGAGGTAAAGCCAATCTATATGCTACCGGTCCCACACACTCGAGAACCTTAAAGGGATCAATGTATCGCAGACTTAGCTTACCTTTCTTGCCGAATCTGATCACCCCTTTCATGGGTGATACCTTAAGAAGAACATTTTCACCGATTTGAAATGTCATGTCTCTTACCTTATGATCTGCATACTTCTTATGTCTACTATGGGCTACTAGAACCTTAGCTTGAATACTCATCACCTTATCTTGAGCATCCTTCATTAAATCAACCCCCAAAGGTTTCACATCCCCAACCTAGAACCATCCTATGGGTGATCTACATCCCCTCCCATAGAGTGCCTCAAATGGTGCCATATCAATGCCGGAGTGATAACTATTATTATAAGAGAATTCACACAAAGGTAAGAACTTATCCCAATGCCCTCCAAAATCAATCACATATGCCCTCAACATGTCTTTTAACACTTGAATAGTCCTCTCTGACTACCCGTCTCTCTGTGGATGGAAAGTTGTACTAAAATTGAGTTGTGTGCCCAATTCATCATGTAACTTCCTCCAAAACTTGGATGTGAATTGGGTGCCACGGTCTAAGATGATAGAGAGGGGCACCCCATGCAACCTCACTATCTCTTTCACATACACCTTAGCCAATTGTTCAGTATTATAATCTATTCTTATTGGAATAAAATGGGCTGACTTAGTCAATCTATCAACCACTACCCAAATAGAATCAAACTTCCCCAAAAGTCTTGGGAAGACCTACCACAAAATCCATGGCCATCCTTTCCCACTTCCATTCCAGAATTGACATTCTTTTAGCAAACTTGCAGGCCTTTGATGTTCATACTTCACTTGTTGGCAATTGATAACGTTCAAATATACTTCTTGAAAAGAAATATAAACGATCGTATGCAATATATTTACCCAACTATGAGTCGGGGTCGATCCCACAGAGAATATGGAAGAATATTATCAATAGTAAATATTTAACTCGATAGTCGTTATAAAAATGGGGGATTTAAATTGAAATAAAATAAAATAAAAATAATAAAAAGATAGCTTTGAACTAAGTATTTATTTATATTCAGATTATGAAAAGTAACTACGATTGTGTTCCCCATAAGCTCATAACGCAGTAATTCTAATAATAGTAATCCTTTTCTAGTGTATTACATGCAAAGTGATAAGTTAGGTATCTCTAAATCCTTGGTCCGACATCTAGAGAATTTCACCCCGCACCTTGGTCCGGCTACGTGTGTATAATTTACTAACCCTTACCTTTACCTCATATTAGACATCATAATCGATGTTTGGCTTAGTTATTACTTCGCACCAATCGACACTAGCCTATTAGATAGTATCACACTAAATCTATGTTGATAATTCTTTTCTTGTTAATTACCTCCTTGGTCCGGCAAGTAGTAACAAGGCGAGTTCTAACGTTGGCCATCGTTAAAAAGACTTCTAAACGAAAGAATTATCAATGCATGCAAAATACTAGTCAAGAATTGCTTATTTACTATTCATACTTTGTTAATCGCTCATGGTTCCCACAACCCTAGTTATGAAAGTTAGCTACTCATTATCTCAAAAAACACAATCAAAATTTATTAAAATAAATATGTTTGTGTTAATCATAAAAAGTTAAGAACAATAGCTAAACTATATTTTATTAATCACGAATACAAATAAATAATAAAGGAGAAGAAAGAATAAACCACAATTCTCCGGCCTCCACGGCGGCTCTTCCAAAGTTCCTAAGCTAGAAGAAAATTTATATTGTATCTTGTATCTTGGTTCTTGGTTCTTGGCTCCCTCAAGAATAACTTTTCATGCCCTATTTATAGATATAGAAACCCTAAATAAAATAATTGAGTCCATCTTAAATTAGGAAATCAAAACCAAAAGGAATCGAATTCCTTTTTATTTTCGGTGAAGCTGTCCGCGTCAATTTTCTTTTGCTGTTGTAGCCTTCCATTGTGAGACGTGTACAGTAGAGGTAAATTGAAAATTTCCAATTGCTGCCGCCTTTCCTTATATACATAAATATATTATTTTATTCAATTTAATCCATTAAGTTGTCTGCTTGATTTCCTTCTTCAACCTTCCATCTTTAATTCGTTTTAGCTCCAAATTTCTTTAGTTTTCCACCAATTTAATCCTACAAATAAAATATACCATTTAACACAATTCATAAAATTCATGCTCATAAAGGACATATATAAATAATAAATGTGAGGAAATAATGATTAAAAATATGTATTTTTAGTCTCACATCAACACCCACACTTAAACTTTTGTTCGTCCTCGAGCAAACACTAAAACTCATCCCAAAAAAAAATCATACTAGCAATGTCATCACTTTGGTTAATACAAACAATTATGTCATATACCAATTTCAAAATATCAAGTAGACTTCTCAATCATTATGCAAGTCATCCAAATAAACAACAAACCTCCTAACCTCCTAACTTCGAGGAAGGACTTTGAACTCATCAAATTTAAGTTTTCTCTCCTACTCTCATCAAAGAAAGTTAATAACATCACCTATCTATCATGAAACAAGTGCCCTCACAAGAAGAAATAGTCCACACACTTGAATCAACAGATTGAATATAAATTAAGGACTTGGCATCAAAGAACACTCTCACACTCACAAAGAAAATTCACATGTATGCACAAAGAACCATATGCTTGCCCATTATGTACATCTCCACTAATTAAGCATGCTTGAATAGAATCAAATAGGACTTTAATGGATTGTACTGTAGGCTAGGGGATGGGTAGGAAAACTATATAATAGTGACTTACACTTCCTTAAGCACTTTGCAATTTTAGACTTCATAACCCATTATTTTCTTCTCTTTATTTTCAGCCCTCTCTTCAACAATTATTTCACAAGTAATTCTCATCCTCTCAAAAATGTTTTAATCCTTTTTTTTAAAAAAAGAAAAAGTTTCCCTTCATAATAGTCACCCTCAACTTACGTATTTTACATGCGTTAAGGTGCACAATATCCTTGGAAGGACCAGGGCCATCATCAAAGTAACTTTTTTTTTTCGTGTCACATTTTTTTTTTTTTTTTTTTTTCAAAGAGGGCTTATGCACTTTGTAGCTATCATTGATTACTCAATCATCCCTTTTTCTCATAATTGATAATTAGAATAAGTCTATGCTATAATGCTCAAGGAAGCAAGGTGCAAAAACTAGGGATTCAACAAAATAGTTAAGGGCAAAATATGGCTACCAATAAAAGGCTACAGGCTCAAAAGGGCTAACTAGTGATAAAATATCTGAAAAGGCAAAACTTTACTAGACAAATCAAAGAAAGCCTATTATCATCTCCTAAACAAAGCAACACTTTTTATTTCGTTTCAATGACATGCAGGGCAAGTTCTAGACTAAGATGCAAAACATAGAATAAACAAAGTCTCACCACACATGGCATAAGTATCAATCAAGATGGATCAATTCCACTTCTAAGAGAGACAGGATCGTAACAAACTACAAAATAAAATAAGCTATATACAAAGTCACAACCATGAGCTTAGATATCAAAGAGTCTGTATTTTTTTTTAATCAAGCATTCACAAGAAAGTACTACTAAAAAATTAGGCCTAAATAGTAAGTATCACATAACTCAAAAGGGTCTTTTCTTTTCTCTCCAAAATAAAAAAATAAAAAAAAATTAAAAATAAAATTTATTCCTTAAAAAAAAAAAAAAACACTCGATTCAAAGGGACTATCCTCAGGAAAAGAACAGAAAACAAAAGCCAAGGAACCCATCCTAAAAAAAAAAAAAACTCAATAAAACGGTAAAAACTAGGAATTCATCCCTCCACCCCACACTTAAAAAGATGCTATGTCCCCAAAGCATTAGATAAAATTTAAAACAAGGGTTAGGAAAACTCCCTGAGGCCTTAGGCCTAGCTAGTAGCATGTTCTCTTAATTTTCATCAAGGGTCGTCACCCCACACTTAAGCTCAAACATGCTCCCTCTTTTTTTTTTTTTTTTTTTTTGATACTCAAACTTCCCCTAATTTGCAAAAAAAAAACAAGAAAAAAGAAAAAAAAAATGATACTAATAAAATAAAATAAGAAGTTACACTAATAATTGGGTTGCCTCCCAATAAGCGCTTAATTTAACGTCGCGGCTCGACACCATCAATTTTACTATTTTTCCTTCCACTTTGAAGATATGAATTGCACCCCTAATTTTACATCAATTTTTCTATTACGCTCAAGGGGTGGTGGTACAAAAATAAAGGTCTCAAGCAATAGATATCGCATTATGCACTTCTTGGATCCTAAGTGAGGAATGTAATTCTCCGAATAATAAATTCAAGAATATAGACACATTGTTCCTCCTCCATACACTCTTCTATAGGCTCAGATGGCTCGATTAATTTCTCATCATCTAAACATAATGTAGAAAAATGATTGGAATGAGGTCCAATGCGCCCTACCTTATGAATTGCATTATTTTTTACATCCTCATATTTACACATACTAGAGTTTTTAAAAATAATATTATCTACTTCATTACATAACTCTAGTGCACTCTTCTCAACAGTGACAACATCAATAACAGTATAATCAAGCAATTGCCCCTCCACTCTTAGCTCTTCAAGTTGACTTATAAGTATTTTTTCTTCCTCACACATATTATTACTAAATTGTTGGGTTTCATATGATTTAATCTTTGCACTCAACTCAATATCTAAATAATAGAGATTAAATTCAAATTTATATTCAGAATTGCGCTTACATATTGATTTATAACAAAGTATTAACAAATCTTCCATGTCCCCATACAACTCATCTAGTTGATAAAAAAAAACTAACTTATACGAACCCATAAAATCAGAAGGGCGAGAATTGCAAGAACACTTTTCACTACATATTTTTTTAGATGACATCTCAAGAAGAGCAAAAGAAATATGATAATAATAATTTAAAAAAAAATAAAAATTTTAAACTAATCCTAAGAAACAAAAAAGGACTACAAGTCAAAATAAATACTAAAGACAATTTCTAAGCCATATTCCCCGGCAGCGGCACCATTTTTGATAACGTTTAAATATACTTCTTGAAAAGAAATATAAACGATCGTATGCAATATATTTTATCCAACTATGAGTCGGGGTCGATCCCACAGAGAATATGGAAGAATATTATCAATAGTAAATATTTAACTCGATAGTCGTTATAAAAATGGGGGATTTAAATTGAAATAAAATAAAATAAAAATAATAAAAAGATAGCTTTGAACTAAGTATTTATTTATATTCAGATTATGAAAAGTAACTACGATTGTGTTCCCCATAAGCTCATAACGCAGTAATTCTAATAATAGTAATCCTTTTCTAGTGTATTACATGCAAAGTGATAAGTTAGGTATCTCTAAATCCTTGGTCCGACATCTAGAGAATTTCACCCCGCACCTTGGTCCGGCTACGTGTGTATAATTTACTAACCCTTACCTTTACCTCATATTAGACATCATAATCGATGTTTGGCTTAGTTATTACTTCGCACCAATCGACACTAGCCTATTAGATAGTATCACACTAAATCTATGTTGATAATTCTTTTCTTGTTAATTACCTCCTTGGTCCGGCAAGTAGTAACAAGGCGAGTTCTAACGTTGGCCATCGTTAAAAAGACTTCTAAACGAAAGAATTATCAATGCATGCAAAATACTAGTCAAGAATTGCTTATTTACTATTCATACTTTGTTAATCGCTCATGGTTCCCACAACCCTAGTTATGAAAGTTAGCTACTCATTATCTAAAAAAACACAATCAAAATTTATTAAAATAAATATGTTTGTGTTAATCATAAAAAGTTAAGAACAATAGCTAAACTATATTTTATTAATCACGAATACAAATAAATAATAAAGGAGAAGAAAGAATAAACCACAATTCTCCGGCCTCCACGGCGGCTCTTCCAAAGTTCCTAAGCTAGAAGAAAATTTATATTGTATCTTGTATCTTGGTTCTTGGTTCTTGGCTCCCTCAAGAATAACTTTTCATGCCCTATTTATAGATATAGAAACCCTAAATAAAATAATTGAGTCCATCTTAAATTAGGAAATCAAAACCAAAAGGAATCGAATTCCTTTTTATTTTCGGTGAAGCTGTCCGCGTCAATTTTCTTTTGCTGTTGTAGCCTTCCATTGTGAGACGTGTACAGTAGAGGTAAATTGAAAATTTCCAATTGCTGCCGCCTTTCCTTATATACATAAATATATTATTTTATTCAATTTAATCCATTAAGTTGTCTGCTTGATTTCCTTCTTCAACCTTCCATCTTTAATTCGTTTTAGCTCCAAACTTCTTTATTTTCCCACCAATTTAATCCTACAAATAAAATATACCATTTAGCACAATTCATAAAATTCATGCTCATAAAGGACATATATAAATAATAAATGTGAGGAAATAATGATTAAAAATATGTATTTTTAGTCTCACATCAGCAATTCTGACACTTAGCCATAAATTCCGCTATATCTTTCTTCATGCTCGACCACCAATAAATTCGCTTTAAATCTCGATACATCTTGGTCACTCCCAGATGGATAGAATATTGCAAACAATGAGACTCTATCAATAACTTTTGAATCAAATCATCAACTCGGGGAACACAAATTATTCCTTTGAAACTAAGTACACCTTCCGTATCAAGAGTGGTCTCTTGTGCCTTACCAATCGCAGTCTTCTTTCTAAGCTCCTTCAAATTTTCGTATTCAAATTATTTGTCCTTGATCTCCTCAATGAATGTGGCCCTCGCTTCAATGCTAGCTAACACCCCACCTCTTTCTGAGATACCCAACTGCATGAACTTAGATTCTAAGGTTTGAATTTCCTTAGCCAAAGATCGCTTGGATACACTCAAGCAAGCTAAACTACCATACTCACCGCTTTTCGACTCAAAGTGTCTTTTACCACATTAGCCTTGCCCGGATGATATTGAATGGTCACATCATAATCCTTGAGTAAATCCATCCACCTTCTTTGTCTCAAATTCAGATCCTTTTGAGTGAACACATGCTGCAAACTATGATGATCAGTAAACACTTCACACTTAACACCATAGAGGTAATGCCGCCAGATCTTAAGAGCAAACACTACCGTTGCCAACTCCAAATCATGTGTTAGGTAATTCCTCTTGTGCACCTTTAATTGACGCGAGGCTTAAGCTATAACATTCTTATCCTGCATCAACACAACACCCAAACCAGAATGTGAAGCATCATAACAAACAATAAAATCTTTACATTCAACTGGTAATGCTAGAATAGGCGCGGTGGTCAAGAGAGTCTTGAGATTTTGAAAGTTCTCCTCACATTTTCCAGTCCATTCAAATGGTATCTCCTTTTTGGTCAAATTAGTCAAATAGGTGGCAATCTAAGCAAAGTTCTTCACAAATCGACGATAATAGCTAGAGAGCCCCACAAAACTCCTAACTTCCATCACAGAACTTGGTCGAACCCAATTCTTAACCGCCTCAATCTTTTGAGGATCTACTATTACTCTTTCTTTCGAAACTACATGCCCCAAGAATGCAACCGAAGTCAACCAAAATTCATACTTAGAGAACTTAGCATACAATTTTTTTTTCCCAAGAACACCTAAAATAATACAAAGATGGTTGGTATGCTCTTCCTCACTTTTCGAATAGACCAAAATATCATCAATAAAGACTATGACAAAAGAATCAAGAAATGGCTTGAACACCCCATTCATCAAACTCATGAAAGCTGAAGGCGCATTGGTCAAACCAATAGACATAACCAAAAACTCAAAGTGCCCATAGCGAGTTCTAAACGCCGTTTTGGGCACATCCTCAGGCCTAATTTTCAATTGATGGTAGCCAGACCTTAGATCAATCTTAGAGAAAACTGATGCCCCTTGCAATTAGTCAAAAAGATCATCTATTCAAGGCAAGGGATACTTGTTTCGAATAGTGATCCTATTCAATTGCCGGTAATCTATACACATTCTCATACTACCATTTTTTTTTCTTAACAAACAAAACTGGAGCACTCCATGGGGAAGCACTAGAACGAATAAATCCTTTATCAAGAAGCTATCGGATTTGCGCCTTAAGCTCTCTTAATTTTGCTGGAGCCATGCGATATGGAGGGATAGAAATGGGACAAGTACGAGGTTCTAAATCAATGTAGAAGTCTATATCTTTATCCGGAGGCATACAAGGCAAATCATTAGGAAATATTTCTCTAAGTTCTAACACCACATGAATAGACTCAATAGATGGAGTCTCAACCTCAACATCCCTAATATGAGCCAAATAAGCCAAACAACCCTGCCCTACCAATTTCCTAGCCCGAATGGAAGATATGATCTTAGCTTGCTTAGGCTTGTACACCCTTTCCTACTCTAATTTTTCCCTTCCCGAAATTTCTAGAGTTACAGACTTAGTATTACAATTAAGCACAACATAATAGGGGGACAACCAAGTCATGCCTAAGATTATATCAAAATCAGTCATATCCAAAATCACCAAATCAGCCCAGGTCTGAAAACCCATAAACAAAATAGGACAAGCACGATAGACATGGGTGACTATGACTGACTCTCCAACTGGGGTAGAATGAATGGATAAGGGCATCGAGTATATCACAAATCATATCAAACTTTGAGGCAAATCTCACGGATACATATGAAGAAGTAGAACCCGAATTAAATAACACATTAGCTATCCAGTCACAGATAAAAATAGTACCTGTGATCACTGCGTCAGACACCTCTGCCTCATTCTTGCCCAGAAATGCATAACACTGAGCCCTATCATCTTGACGAGCCACTTCTCTGCCTGGTTGCACGTTACCCCTGCCTGTAATACCATTTCCTCTACCTCCACGACCTCGTTGATTACCTCCTCGTCCACCTTGTGGACGCCCTCGACCATTATTACCATTTCCCACGGGTACCACTGCTCTAGTCTGCTGCTACGCAGAATCTTATACACATGGATATGGACAATCTCTCCTCATATGCCCAGGTTCACCACAATTGTAACATATATGATCAAAAGATGGCATGCTGCCCGCTGAAGGTGCGACTCTCTGGCTATCCTGAATCAAATTATGAGGTGGGGTTCCCGAGTAATTACCTGTAGATGCGGGCATAGCAGACTGAATTGGCTTGGCTGCAAGCGTTGGCCTCCCTGAACCTCTGGAATAAGAACCTTGAAAGTTCTTGGACCTTTTTGCCAATGTCTTAGCCTAACCGTCTTGCCTCACCCCCTCTACTTTCTTAACATAGTCTGTTACCTCATTAAAGCTCCTCTCTGCAGAAGTCATATGAACAAATAATACTTGCAACTCAGAATTTAGTCCCCTAATAATTAAATAATTGGATTCTCTCTTCCTCAGTAGTCACCAATTGAGTATCATATCTAGACAAAGCATTGAACTTGGCCTCATAAGCAGCCACAGTCATACCACCTTGCTCCAAAGCCATGAACTCATCCTTTTTGCGATCCTTCAAAGTCCTAGGCACATATTTCTCCAAAAATAGGTCATGAAATTAGGTCCAAGTAAGTGGAGGTAAAGTAGAAGATCTGCATTCCATATAAGCTCTCCACCACTTCTTAGCCTCACCTTGGAGTTGAATGGACACAAACTCAACCCTATGCTGATGGACAATTCCCAACTTATGAAGCCTCTCATAACAATCTAAGATGAACTCATAAGCATCCTTATTCTTAGAACTAAGAAACACGGGAGGCTTTAGTCTTAGTCAACATTTCAAGCTCATTACCAGTCATAAAAGAACCTAACAAAGGATGAAATAAAGCATCGTTACCTCCCGTTCCACCCGTCTTGGGCGCAGTGCTAGCAACAGGGGGATTAGCGGGAGCTTGAGTTGCTTGAACAGAAGGAAGCACTCCAGGACCAACCAACCCTTTCAAGAATGACATGATCTATCGAGCTAACACTGGGTCTATGGGAGGAACATCGGTAGTCTCAGTCTACACCTCTTCCTCTTGTAACAAATCCTCAACATTCTCCTCTATCTCTTCATCATGCGCATGAGGGTTCTCATTCACAAGAGCATTCTCAACAGGAGCTGCATTCCCAACAGGCGCTACTCTTCCACGGCCTCTACCCCTAGCTCTTCATCTACCCCTGCCTCAACCGCGACCTCTCGCTATAGATTCCTTAGCTAGAGCATTAACGGGAGCTACGAGTCTGACGCCGTTGAATCTAGTATTAACCATTTGCGGATAGAATAGTGAAGGAGGTTAGATAGCAATTTGAATCGCCAGATACCAATTAGAATCAAGTCATAGCACGAAAGGAGACAAGAGAAAACAAAGAGATTTCCTAAAGTTCTATAGCCTTTCGAAGAAAAGTAAAGGTGTCCCCACACCATTCCACAAGACTCTACTAGACTTGTTTTGTTACATCGAGATCAAAGAACCTAGGCTCTGATACCAACTTTGTCAAGGCCCAGACCGTTGTGATTGACACCCACACTAACCCTCCGGTAGGAGAACCACTACTACAACCCAAACCAAGCAACTAAACCAAAACTAAAGCATGTAAGGATACGAAAACAAGAATAATACTAAGGAAAAAAATAGGGAGTTCCCATAAACTCCAACAAAACTCTAACAACTAAACAAATGTGGAAGAAATAACCTAGAACCTGAAAGTCAATGTACCAAAAGATCTAAAGTTCAACAAGTCTAAACAAGAAGAGATACATCCCCAAACTAATAACTAACTAGAAAGTCTAAGTCCGAAATGATGGACATCGACGAAATAGAACCCATGGCAGCCTGGAAGAATTGGCTCACCCTTGAATTCGAACGATCACTGATCTTCTAAGCTAGGTCTGTCAATAGCTGCGGGAAGATGCCCTGTATTCAACAAAAATAAGAGCAAGTGCAGTATCAGTACACAACCACAATGTACTGGTAGGATCACGTGGCTATCCCACTAAGTGTAACATAAGCAAGTCAATATAACATTATAAACACATGCATATATCGAACATATACAATATTATCAACATTTATGAACAACGAACAACTTCACATTTCTCAAGATACACAATTATGACAAGTCATTGGTCCTCTCATGGAACCCAAACCCAAACAATTAGCATATTGAAACGTGGTACCCACTCCAATATTTATGCTAAAACTTGTCAATCAATCCCATAATTATGCCGAAACGTGGCAACCGATCCCAATTAGTTATGCCGAAACGTGTCAATCGATCCATTCAACACACCACAATCACAATCACAAGTATCTTCTCAAGTTCATACAATTTAGTCATGATTCATGACATTCATCACTCCTCTATCTCATTTACAACAAGCGTGATCAATAATGCAACATTCACATACATACAAGTGTCATAATAATGCAAGAACACACATACATCACACAATCATAGAATCACAACCATCACCTACCTCGAAACAAGTTTGAAACCCTAATAAACGTGATCCTTCCCTTTTTGGATTCGTTCCGCTTGTTCTTGGTCTACAAACAATCATAATAACACGGGAATCAATAAACAATCACTAATTACTCGGATTACTAACAATTCTAACAACCCTAGATCATACTCATGATCCCAAGCATCCAAAATAGGGATTTTTCCACCATGGTTTCCAATTCAAAACCCTCCCCTATCGATAATTACTCATTCCATTATGTTCTACGGATCGAAAAATAGATTCAGGGAGTGAAAAACTTACCTTTAGCCTCAAGAATGGTGGAAAACTGTCAAGAGTCGCCTGGGGTTCGTTCCTTAGCTCTAAAAATCGAAAAGTGCAGATTAAAGTCGTTTACGGGTTTATTTACGACTTTAAGTCGTGTCTAGCCCACCACATTGACCCTCACCCCGATTCAACGGCACCGCCAGAGTGACCAAAATCATCGCCAAAGCGGCTTGCACAAAATAGTGAGCTATTTTAATAATTCCAAGACCCACATTTCACAACACACCTTTAATCGACGATACTTAGAAAATATCGTTCACGCTAAGATTTATTCCGGGAGTTCTACTCACCCGAATTTAATTCTGTAAAGTATCTAACTGCTTATGTAATCAAAATTATAATTAAATCACCCGATTGCTACCAGATTTCCCTACACCTCTACGACTCCGATTTCATCCAAATCTGGACTAGGTTGGGCAATTCCAAGTTACTACGAAAAAGTTTTCCGACCCAATCGTTACACATAGGGTCCCCTTGCCTAATACCCATGTGAGATTGAAAGAAACCTTCTGTGTTGCCATTTATTATAAGGGAAAACTTCACACTAGACATACAAAAACTGATCCATTTGATCCACCTAATACCAAAACCTATGTCTTTCAAAATTTTAAGGAGAAAATTACAATTGACATAGTCGTAGGCCTTTTCAACATTCATTTTGCATATGATCCCTAGTTTTTTCTGTTTAACCCTTGAGTCAACCAGTTCATTGGCTAACAAGGATGCATCAAGAATTTGTTTCCCTGTCAAGAATGCCATTTGGTGTCCATCTACTAGTTTCCCAATAACTGTTCTAAGTCTTTCAGTTATCAGTTTAGAGATAATTTTGTAAACCCCCCATCCAAGCTTATAGGTATGAAGTCCTTTAGTTCCACATCCCAGGTTTCTTTGGGATCAATGCTATAAGGGTCGTATTGAAAGATTTTTCAAAGATTCCCCTTTGGTGAAAATTATGAATAGTTAGCATCAGATTTTCCTTCAATGTATCCCAACATACCTTGAAAAAGCTCATAGTGAAACCATCAGGGCTAAGGGCTTTGTCTCCATCACATTGTTTGATAATTTGCAACACTTCTGATTCTGTGAAAGGTCTTTGAAGCTAATCATTCTCCTCTATGGAAACTGTAGGACATCATGTCAAAACAAAAGTAGGTCTCCATGGCTCTGGCTTAGTGTATAAATTGGAGTAGAAATCTATCATAGCTTTTTTTATTTCTTCTCGTTCTTGTACTTACTCGCCCCTTATCACCAATCTATCTATTGTATTGTACCCTCTATGTGATGTTGCCAATCTTTGGAAGAATATGATGTTCTTATCCTCTTGTTTCAACCATAGTGCTCTAGATTTTTTCCTCCATTTTTCTTCTTCATGTTTGGCCAGTACTTCAAGTTCCACAAATATTGTTGCCCTAACCATCATTTCTTCTTGTGATAGTTCTTTGCAAAACAGCCAATTCTTCAAGAAGACTGTTTTTCCTGCTAGACATTTCGGAGAAGGTCTTCCTACTCCACTCTTTCAATTTTTATTTCAG
This sequence comes from Solanum verrucosum, assembly GCF_900185275.1. Taxonomy (NCBI): domain Eukaryota; kingdom Viridiplantae; phylum Streptophyta; class Magnoliopsida; order Solanales; family Solanaceae; genus Solanum; species Solanum verrucosum. Next base: position 139,710 of record NW_026020233.1, read on the forward strand.
CAAAATCAATTTTGTGCACAATTTATAGTCTGGGCACCCTTCAACTATGAAGTCATTCCACCATTCCTGGACCATCTCATTAAATCCCTCCATTTTCAGCCACCAATTCTCAAATTTAAAATAGGAGTGCCATTGTTCCCAGTCACCACACTGCAAAATGATAAGACTATGATCAGAGGCTACTCTAGGCAGAATCCTTTGTCTAATGTTCTTGAAGCTTTCCTCCCATTCCATAGAGTATAGAAATCTATCCAACCTTGCATTACTCTAATGATTGAGCCCTCTGAACCAAGTGTATTTACCCATAATCAAAATAGGGTCATGAAGCTCCAAATCTTCAATCCATTTGGAAAAGTCAGTCATTACATTAGTTGTTTTGTAACATCCCCTTCTTTCCACTATATGTCTAATCGTGTTAAAATCTCCCCAGTTACCCATGGCCCTTCACTCAGTTCCTTCATTGCAGTTATTTCCTCCCAACATTCAAGTTTCTCCTTTCTGGTGTGAGGAGCATATACACCAGTAAAGGACAAACATAAAGATTCTTGTAGAGCTTCAAATTTATATGTGATTGAGAAGTTGCCTTCCTCCACTTTGGTACACCCTCCATACTCTGTTGTCCCATATTAAAAGGATACCCTATTTGCTACCATTTGACTCTCTTATTTGATTTTATATCAACATTGCATGATACATGACCAGTTGTTAGTTGTCTTGAATATTCGGTACACTATTTCATACTAATGTTTCATTGCATGGAAGCACTACATTCTTGTTTGCAGAATTAGGAGCAAATGAATGTATAGACTCCGGAGTGAAGCAAGGAAAGTTGGGAATCTTATGTAAACTAGAGATCGAGAAAGACTTCGACAATCTTCATTGGGATTTCCTCTTAGACATGCTAAAGTTGAAGCATTTTAGTGGGAAATTGATAAAATGGATATTCTATTGCATATTTACATTGAAATTATCCATCAACATAAATGGCTCTCCTAAAGGAATCATTGCTACACAAAAGGGCTTAAGACAGGGTGACCCGTTATTTCCCTTCTTATTCACTGGAAGGCTTAAGCAAGATGCTTGCCACAACAGAACAACATAGGTGGATTAAGGGTTTAATCCAAGTATCAGAAATCATTGGGAACTGGTAATCACCATATTATATATAGGGATGATTCTTTGATCTTCTGCGAACCAGAAAGGGAGCAAATTGATAAACTAATTGATTTTTTTCTCTTTGAAGTCATGTACGACTCCACATAAACTATGCAAAATCGTGTCCTCTATCCGGTCAATGAAATCTATAACATTCAGGAAGCTGCTGACATCATGGGTTGTAAAGTTGGAGTCTTTCCAGCTAAATATCTAGGCCTACCCCTCGAATCAAACAAAAGTTTCAACCATATGATATAGTAGAAGATTGTAAAAAAAATTGTCTAGATGGAAAAATAAGTATCTTTCTTTGGGAGGCAGACTTGTTTTGATCAATATCGTGCTTGATTCATTACCCACCTACACTATGTTCTTCTTTCCTTACCAGCCGATGTGGCTATTAGACTAGATAAATTTTAAAGGATTTTTGTGGCAAGTTAGCAAGGAACATAAAGATTTTCATTGTGCTGAATAGGGGGGCAGTACCCAATACAGGGAAGCTGGGGCCTCGGGTAAAAAATATGAAGATTCATAACATCAGCTTGATGCATAAGTGGCTTTGGAGGTTTAGTCAAGAGGAGGAAGCATTATGGAGGACTGTTATTAGTGAAAAATACGGTCTCCTTAATCCCTGGACTACCAAATTACCATCTTCGGGTATATGGCGACACATTAGAGCACACTGGCATTCTTTTTATGCAAATTCAGCTCTCAAAGTTGGAAATGGCAAAAATGTAAAGTTCCGGTCAGATATTTGGCTCAGGCACTCTCCAATAAACAAGCAAATTCCAATATTATTCAATATAGAACAACACAGCGATGCCACTATCTCGTAATATTGGTCAAAACTTGTTTGGAACTTTACTTAGTCACAATATAAATGATTGGTATTTTGATAGCATGTCTTCTCTAATGCTTTAGCTACATAGCCAAAGTCTGGTTTAGTCAAAACTGACACTTTAAGATGGAATAGAGATGCAAAAGGGAAATTCAAGGTCAGACGTTATTGAAGAATATTAACTCTAACTAGTTTTGAATTAATTCAACCAATTAAATCCACCAACTAAACCACATTATTTATTTGAACTTATTTCAACAACTAAACAACTTTTTAACTCTAATTAGTTTTGACTTAATTCCAACAACTAAATCTACCAACTAAACCACATTATTTATTTGAACTTATTTAAACAACTTTAACTCTAACTAGTTTTGACTTAATTCCAACAATTAAATCCACCAACTAAATCATATTATTTATGTGGACTTATTTCAACAACTAAACAATTTTTCAACTCTAACTAGTTTTGACTTAATTCCAACAACTAAATCCACCAACTAAACCACATTATTTTAAATAATGAGTCAAACTAGCTAGCGGTTAATTAAACTTTATTTGAACTTATTTCAACAACTAAACAACATTAACTCTAACTAGTTTTAAATTAATTCCAACAACTAAATCCACCAACTAATAGGATCAACTAGTGTTGGTACTTATGCTTAACAAACACATTATTCCAAAATTTAAAGCTAAGTGTCAAACACTAGATGGACACAAATTGATCTTGCAAGGAAATCAATTTTGTCATCAATGGGATCAACTAGTGTTGGTACGTATGCTTATCAAACACATTATTTCTAAATTAAAGCTTAATATCAACACTAGATGGACACAAATTGATCTTGCAAGAAAATCAATTTTGTCATCAATAGGATCAACTAGTGTTGGTACTTATGCTTAACAAACACATTATTCCTAAATTAACACTTAGTATCAACTCTAGATGGACACAAATCAATCTTGCAAGAAAATCAATTTTGTCATCAATAGGATCAACTAGTGTTGGTACTTATGCTTAACAAACACATTATTCCTAAATTAAAGCTTAGTATCAATACTAGATGAACACAAACTGATATAGAAAGAACATCAATTTTGTCATCAATAGGATCAACTAGTGTTGATACTTATGCTTAACAAATATATTATTTCTAGATTTAAAGCTAAGTGTCAACACAAGATGGACACAAATCGATCTTGCAAGAAAATCAATTTTGTCATTAATAGGATCAACTAGTGTTGGTACTTGGGCTAAACAAACACATTATCACCTAATTTAAAGCTAAGTGTCAACACTCGATGGACACAAATAAATTATCACAAAATTAAAGCTAAGTATCAATACCAGATGGACACAAACACATTATAAAAACAATTGTATTTTAACTTTAGAAATTTAGAAATACCAAACCTTATCTCTTACTTTGATGAAAGAATTTTTGTACTATATGCATTTGCATTTTTATTCCATTTTTATCTATCTGTATTCCTAGGAATTCTATTTGGCTTTTCATTATGTCTGCTTTCTTTTTACTTAGGCTTATGCCTGAATATTCTATAATATGTATGAATTTTTCAAATAATCTTATGTGTTCATCTTGGGTTTTAGAATATAGTAATATATCATCAATATATACTACACAATTTTCTAGTTGTTTAAAGTAGTTATCCATAAAGTGTTGATATCTACCTGGTGCGTTTTAATATCCAAATGGTAATACATTCCATTCATAAAATCCTTGTGGTACTGTAAATGCTGTAAGTTTTTTAGATTCTTCTTCTAACTTTAAGTGGTAAAATCCTGATTTGCAGTCAAATTTACTAAAGTAATTATATCCTTGTATTTGTCTTATTTTTAATATTTTATTTGGTATTGGTAATTATATGAACCAAATTGGGGTGTTGTTTTATTTTTGCAACATGCTAGGTTTTTTACTAATATCTTTTCTATGGATGAAAAGAAATAAAAGAAGAAACATATAGGTAGAAAGTTAAGAAAAATAAGAAGAAAATTAAACAAATTATATCTAGAATATAAACAACTTAATATCACAAAAACTGATAACGACAAATTAGATCAATTAATAAATAATATATCTAAAATAGAATATAAATATATTCAATATTTAAAGATACAATGAATAACACGAATAATGAATATAGACAAAAACTTACTAAAATAATTATAGCAAAAAGACAAGAATTGAGACATAGGCAAAATAGACTTAACAGTAATATATTTGCAGGAATTTGTAAAAAATCTATAGTAGCACAAACAAAAACTATTTTATATCTACAAATACAAATAGAAAACTTAGCATATAAACTACAACACAATTTATAAATGAATAAAAAAGAATACGCAATAGATGAAATAAATTTGTCAGAGCATCTTAGAACGCATTAGATATAGTATCTTTTAACCGCATCCACATTAACAATCATGCCTGTGATTTTTACCTCCACATTAGTAAGGTGCAAGGCTCCTTTGGACAACGCTTCCTTGATAAGATATGGACCTTGCCAATTTGGGGAAAACTTTCCCTTGACTTCTTTTTGGTGCGGGAGAATGGGCTTTAAGACCAATTGACCTACTTTAAAATGTCTTGGGTACACCTTTTTGTTGTATGCATGAGCCATCCTTTGCTGATAAAGCTAACCAAAACAGACGGACGCCAATCGTTTGTCATCTATTAATGTGAACTGCTCTAGTCGGGTTTTGACCCATTTAGTATCCTCAATTTCTGCCTTGACAATAATTCGAAGAGATGGGATTTCGACTTCCGCTAGTATCACAACCTCTGTCCCATACACCAGTAAATAAAGAGTTGCACCAATCAAAGTGCGCACTATTGTGCGATATCCCAAAAATGCAAAAGGCAGTTTCTCATGCATTGTCTTGTGCCTTGAACCATCCTCCTGAGAATCTTTTTGATATTCTTGTTGGCAGCCTCCACAGTTTCGTTGGCTTTCGGTCCGTATGGAGTAGAATTGTGATGCACAATTTTGAATTGCTCACATACTTCTTTCATCAAATTGTTATTAAGGTTTGCAGCGTTATCTGTCATTATGATTCTTGAAATACCAAAATGATAAATGATGTTTGAATGGACAAAATCCATGACCTCTTTCTTAGTGACTGCTTTGAAAGTGATTTCCTCCACCCATTTGGAAAAGTAACCAATTGCGACCAAAATGAATCGATGTCCATTAGAAGTTTTTGGTTCAATTGGTCCGATGACATCCATTCCCTATGCAACAAAGGGCCAAGGAGCGGCCATGGGGTGCACCTCTAAAAGAGGTGAATGAATTAGGTCATCGTGAATTTGGCACTGATAACATTTTTTGACTAAGCGAAAGCAATCCCGTTCCATGGTAAACCAGTAATACCCTACTCGAAGTATCTTTTTTGCAAAGACATATCCATTCATGTGTGGTCCACATACCCTAGCATGTACTTCATTCATGATCTTCTTGGCTTCTTTAGCATTCACACATCTTAACAAGTTCAGATCCGGGATTCTTTTATATAAAATTTCCCCGCTAAAAAAGAAACTATTGGCCAGACGTCTAATAGTTCTTTTTTGGCTTCTATTGGCATGTTCGGGACATTTCCCTGTCTGGAAGAAATTCTTGATGTCTAGGTACCATGGTTCACCATTCGATTCTGCCTTCACTGTGTTACAATAGCCATGTTGGTACCGAACTTGAATCTTCAAGGGAGTGATGCAAGTGTTTCCAGAATATGGAAGCATTGAGAACAAAATAGCCAAGACATCTGCCAATTCATTATGAAACCTGGGGATGTATCTAAACTCGATGGATCTAAAAGAATTTCTAAGATCTTCCACACATTGTTTGTATGGAAGAAACTTGAGGTCTCGAGTTTTCCATTCACCTTGAGCTTGTCGAATAAGTAAATCAGAATCTCCCAACACAATCAATTCTTGAACACCCAAATCTATTGCCATATTTATACCCATGATGCACGTTTCATACTCTGTTGTATTATTTGTACAGAAGAAACGAAGTCGAGCTGTTGCAGGGTAATGCTGCCATGTGGGTGATATGAGAATTGCCCCAATCCTTGTGCCTTTTGCGTTGATTTCTCCATTAAAGTATAATTACCAGACCTGATTTTCATCTGGATGTACTTCTTCAACTGAGTTAATCTCTTCATCTGGGAAATATGTATCCAATGGTTCATAGTCGCCATCGACTAGATGCTCTGCCAACTGGTCAGCAAAAGATTGAGCTTTCATTGTAGTTCAAGTGACATATATAATGTCAATTTCAGTGAGCAAGATTTGCCATTTCGCGAGTCTATGAGTTGGCATTGTCTTCTGGAAGATATACTTCAAAGGGTCCATCCTAGATATGATATAAGTTGTGTAAGACAAAAGGTAATGCCTTAACTTTTGAGCTACCCAAGTTAGGGCACAATATGTCCTTTCTAAGAGTGTGTACTTGACCTCATAACTAGTGAATTTATTTCTCAAGTAGTAGATAGCTTGCTCCTGAACACAAATGAATCATGTTGATCGAGAAAACACCCAAAGGAATTATCTGAAATATATAGAAAAAGAGGCCTATCAGGTTCAGGCGGGACCATACGGGAGGGTTGGATAGATACTCCTTGATATTTTCAAAAGCTTGTTGACAATCCTCCGTCCATCTGAAAACAACGTCCTTTTTTAAAAGTCTGAAAATGGGCTCACAAGTGGTTGTGAGTTGAGCAATAAACCTGCTGATGTAGTTCAACCTCCTAAGTAGACTCATGATTTCGGTCTTATTTTTCAGAGGTGGAAAATCTCGAATGACTTTTATTTTGGAAGGATCCAATTCGATTCCCCTTCTACTGATCATAAAACGCAAAAGTTTTCCAGATGGAACTCCAAATGCATATTTTGCTGGATTAAGCTTGAGATCATATCTTCACACTCTTTCAAAGAATTTTCTCAGATCTTTCACATGGTCAACTTGTGTTTTAGACTTGATGATTACGTCATTGACGTATATTTCAATTTCTTTGTGCATCATGTCATGAAGCATGGTGGTCATAGCCCTCATGTAAGTTTTCCCATCATTTTAAAGATCAAATGGCATGAGCCTGTAGCAATAGGTCCCCCATGGAGTTGTGAAAGCAATTTTCTCAGCGTCCTCTTCGTCTATCAAGATTCGATGATACCCCGCAATGCAGTCTACAAAAGATTGAATTTCGTGTTTGGCACAATTATGAACTAGAATGTAGATATTGGGCAAGGGAAAGTTGTCTTTTGGACTAGCTTTGTTCAAATCCCGATAGTCAACACAAAATCTTGTCTTTCCATCCTTTTTCGGCACAGGAACAATAATTGACAAACAAGTAGTGTAACGAATGGCTTGGATCATAGTTGTATTTAGTTGTTTCACGATTTCTTCCTTGATTTTTTCACTCACGTCCGGTTTGAAATTTCTTCTTTTCTGTTAGACGGGTGGAAAATTAGGATGAGTGGGCAACTTTTGGACCACTAAATCAACACTTAAACCTGGCATGCCATCATAAGACCAAGAAAACACATCTTTGTATCCAAACAAAAGTTTTATTATGGCATCCCTAATTTCCTTCTTGACATGAAGACTTATTTTTATTTCTTTGACTTCCGCAGTACTTCCCAAATTGATTACCTCGGTTTCACTAAGATTAGGCTTAGGTTTGTGCTCAACTGTTCCAATTACCTATTAATTTCCCTAAAAGCCTCTTCTTCATCATATTCAACCTCTTGGCTCGATGATTCAAGAATAAACAACTCTTTGAGATCTGGGAGTGAATTCCGCATGATGTCATGTTATCAAAGCCGGCATATAGAGAACTGAAAAATGGAGAATAAGAATTAGGGGAGTGGAAAAGACAAAGACTTACTATGAAATTGGAATTTCATTTAATTGGAATTGAAAAAGGATAGAAGGATTGACACTAATACAAAATATTTTTAAATATTTGGATCACAACCCTGACAACAACAAAATACAAAAGAGTAGCAAAACAAACTCCCAAGATACCTTCCTTATGGGGAAATGAGTGGCTTCCCAATTGTTTAGCTCAACACCTAAGCCCACAAGATGCACATCGGCATGACTTGTACCTTCACCAACTTGGACCATGTTTACTGCACAAAACAACTGACTGAGATCCTGATTAACTTCTTCAATGTCTTCATGAGTAAATGAAGTTTCCATTTCTGGTCCTAAGGCTTGATAAAGGAATGAGAAATATGGGGAATCGCTTGTGGAAGCGCCCAATCAGTCCTTTTTTGGTTCTTAGCCTTATCTTTATTTCTCTTGCTTTGTTTGTATCCAAGGCCAGAACTACCTTGGTTTCCTAAAAGAGTAATGGGATCCGCGATTCCTTACGAACATAGTCTCAAACCTTTACTAGGTTGATAACCATATTTGAGCATTGTCGTTGCTACCATTGAAGAGGAAGAAGAGAGACAAGGTTGGATGATGAGGTCTCCTTCTTTAAAGCGATCGACTGATAGTACCTCAAAAGACTGGTAAACAACGAAATCACATCCTTCTTTTGCCTCAATGTATGGAATGGATGGATCTATGTAAATAGGTAAATCATCTTCCCCATGCACAATGATTTCCTGATGGTCGTATTCAATCTTAACAACTTGATGTAGAGTTGATGGGACTGCCTGAGCTATGTGGATCCATGGCCTTCCCAATAGAAAATTATAAGATGTGTCCATGTCCATTACTTGGAAAACAATCATAAAGTCCACCGGTCCAATTGTCATGTTTAACTTGATTTCACCAATGGTATCCCGCCTGGAGCCGTCATAAGCTCGAACAAATACATTGTTGGGGCAAATTATGTCAGGGTTAATTTTCAAGCTTTGTAGCGTATAGTGAGGAAATATGTCTACCCTCTTTACATAGTGCCCTTCACATTTTACTATAAGATGCAAAGCTCTGTTGTGTCCAGCTCCCTCCGCAGGAAACTCATCATCAGTGAAAGTGATGGTGTTTGATTAAAAGATGTGGTTGTCCATTTTTTCTAATTGATTTATCGTGGTCTTCTTCGATACATGTGTTTCATTCAAAATCTTACTCTTATGAGTGCAAGAGAATAAACAACGGTGAGATTTGTGCAAGGATTTTCTTCAATTCTTCCACAACAGAGTAATCTGGAACCTTAATCTTTATTATAAATTCTTCTACTTCTTCCTCAGTAACTGCTTTGTTCAGTGGTACTTGTATATTTTGGCCCATCTTCCCTTTTCTTAACTCTTCTGGAGAATAACATCTTCCAGAGCGTGTCAGCCCTCATGCTTCATCAACCTCTTCGACAATCTCCTTTCCTCGGTAGACCACAACGATTTTGTTATAGTTCCAAGGAATAACCTTTGAATCAATTACCGGGAGCTGCTCGACGGGCTTAACAAAGATAGGTTCTTTTAACTTTGCCAAGCAACTTTGGTCCTATTGTGTTAATGAAAAGCCTTTTGATACATACAAATTCGGCATACCCACTCAAACTTCAATCCACTTTGAAACTCCCGGGACACACAAAATTTTGGTATCAAGATTGACACCTTTCACACTCAAAGATTCGACTGGTTCTAAATTCTTTAACAACTTGTCTTTCTCTCTGATCTTCCTAAACAACTTTCCCATTTTGCCAAGGAGTTTGTACTATTGATCATTACAGATCATACCCACTAAATTGTTTTGAGCTGGAAGTGTGTTATTAGTTACATTGGAGTGTTTTGATCATCTGTCACAACGACTACTCCATGATCGATTAGCTTTTCTGTTGCCCCTTTCAAGGTCCAACAATTATTAGTGTTGTGTCCTGGGGTTCCCTGAATGATACTCACATCTTTCATTGGCTTGGAAACCTGGAGCATTTGGATTCAGAAGATGTGGTGGGATAGACTCAATCACTCCTATCTTCCTTAACTTTTGAAATAAGATGGAGTATGACTCTCCCAATGGAGTTAATTTCCTTTTATTTCCCTTCTCTTGAGCATAATTTTTCATAAGAGAAGGTTTGTAAGGGACTTCATAGGGTGGCCGTTGTGGCTGAAGGTTTGCTTGAGTTGGGGCCCGAAATTGTGGGCGATTGGGAGGATTTACATATGGCTGAGCATTGAAGACTGTGTATGGAGATGGAGATACTGAATATTGAGGGACATAAGGGTAGTAATGTTTAGGATAACTAGATTGTCCCTGAATTGGCGGGTAAGGACAATCAGACTTCCTTTGAGAACCCTTTGACTTGTACGCTAGCGAAGAAACTTCCTTTTTCATTTTACGATTCCCAAAACTGCCTGAACCACCCTGAATGGCCTGTGTGGTAGCTTTGATTGCTATATGGCTCATGATCCTTCCTGTTTTGAGACCACTTTCGACCATTTCTCCAATTTTGATTGTTGTGTTAAACAGTCTTCCCATTGTGGTTGTTAGGTGGTGCAAGTAATCAGGATCTTGAGCCTTTATGAAGATGTAAACCAATTCTTGTTCATCTAATGGTGGTTTGACCCGAGCTGCTTGTTCTCTCCACTTGATAGCATATTCTCTGAAGCTTTCATTTAGCTTTTTTTCTCATATTAAAGAGTGTATTGCGATATGGCATAATATCGACATTGTATTGAAATTGTCTAACAAAATCTTGAGTCATATTATCCCAGATGTGCTCGTGGGAGATCTCTTTGTCTATGAACCACTCTAAGGCAACACCAATCAGACTCTCACCCAAGTAAGCCATGAGTAGTTTCTCTTTACCTCATGCACCCCTAAGTTGATTGCACTATCTCTTGAGGTGAGCTATGGGATTACAATGCCCGTCATACTTATCAAACTTAGGGGTTTTGAATCCAGGTGGAAGGTGGACATTTGGGAACATACACAAGTCTTTGAACATGACACTTTTGTGCCCACCTAGCCCTTGCATACTTTTCATATGTTGCTCAATGCTTTTCATTTTTTTTAACATTTCCTCTTGCTCTGAGCCTTGAGTAGGCCTTTTAACATCAACAGGGGAACCAAATTGTACAGAATTAAGGCCCCTGAATGCTATCCTAGGAGTATAGTACTGCTCTGGCTGGGCGGTGAACCGTCCCTCTTGAGCTGCTCTTTGCGTCATAGTTAGTTATGGGAGAGTACATACCAGTGCAATTGTCGTGAAAGTGGAATTGATCCTGAATGGCATGTCTTGAGGGCATCTTATTGATGGTTTGGCCCCACAATTATCAAATGGACCATACCCTAGAGGGAAGAAAGGATCTGATATAGGGACCTGAGAAGATGAGGATTAGATACTTGTGATCTCAGGAAAACTAGGAATAAACGTTGGTGGTTCTTGGCCATTGGCCCAAGCTTGCCACAACTGTGCCATAACATGTCTCAATGTCCTATTTTCTTCGACAGTGGCCGACTCTCTTGTAGTTAAATAAACTGGAGTATCCCTCTGATTCACTGCAGTTTCAGTATTTGTTGTCATTGACGCTCTTGCCTTAGACCTAGTAAAGTACGGGTGTTCTGCCACTTTACCACAAACCAACCACTGGAAGCTTACTAAACTAAAGAGAATGAACAAACTTGTTAAGGGTTAGACAATTTACACATCAATCACACATTTGTTAAACACCTAAAAATATGAGTTCAGAAGGCCATTGTCTCATCCCAGCTTTGCTTTGTTCATTGTCTTCCTTTTTTTCCATAATAAAAAGTTTTGATCGAACCTTTTGGAGGTTGCCTACGTATGATGTCGCCGCATGAATCAGATCATTACATAGTTCAGAAATTTAGACAACTCAACAACATTAATTTAGAAAAGCAAAAGAAAACCCTTTCATTCATTTCCAAAAGACTTTAAACAAAACGACAAAACCAAGGGGTTTAAACACATCTATGATCAACATGATCTCTTTGAACACCAAAACTTTAAACTAAAACATTGAGTCTTAAACAAAACAAGATGAAACAAACAAACAAAAACATTTGAACTCTTCTTCAATCTTCATCATCTTGCTAGGGACTTCGTTGTCCTCCCAAGGTCTCATACAGATTTAACAACAACTTTGGCAGATAGGAAACAATGCCACGTGCTTGCTCAGCGACTTCTGTGTCATTCATACGACGATGATTTTTTAATAACATATGAGGTTTGTTCCTCCAACTGTTGAACTTGTCGTCTAGCCCTTCCCATATTTCCATGGTAGTTATTCAACCACGCCCGATGATCACCAAGATTGTTCCTTAAGAGGGCCTCTCACTCCTCTGATGCTTCAAGTTGATTACGAAGTGTTGCTCTCTCAATGATCATTTGTTTTTGCTCCACTTCGATATTGACATAATGGTTGATTTTCTTCTTCTGTTCTTCTAACTGTGTTTTAAGTAGATCATGTAAGTGCATCCAACATGACCTTTCTTTCTTAAATATCTCCTTCTGCCGCTTAAGCTCTCCCTTTTAGTAGTGCACGACCTCTCCAGATGTCACCAAGTCCCTTTTCAATTGGGAAATCTCAAAGCTCTGCTCTCTTTTTATCTATCGGGCCAAATGAATTCTACTATCCAGCCCCTCCTCTAATCGAGCTAATTTCCCATCTGTATGCTTCAATTCCCCCTCACATCTTGTAACTCCAACTAGTGATTCCTTCCTATTTGGACTTGAACTTTTTGTCGAGCTATGGTAGCTTTGGCTTTCTCCAACTCTTTTTCCAACTGTTTTATGGTGTGTTGGTCTTTTATTTTTCTGTTGGATCCTTCGGGAGTGTCACCAAATGTTATTGGATCACGAAACCACGATAGGTACCCAGGAACCACTTTTCCTTTATCTTTCTCCACAACCATTTCACTTTGGTCATAAATTATACTCATGAACCAGATTTTCAGAATATCTTGGCTATCAAAGGCAAAACCTGGTGGGGTGTCAAATACAAATCTACTCATTTAATCATTTGGTGGGACTTCTTGAACTCTAGCTAGCTAACGCATAACCCGAAGTGGGGCATAGGGTTGAACACCTCTAATCCCTATTAACAAAATAAACGAGATACCAGTAGACATGCAAATGACATCCTTAGCTTAGAACCAGTAATAATTCCATACTATTTCATCAGACGTGATTACCAAGAGTTTCTCTTCACATGCTAAAATACCTTTTGGAAAATCGATAATTACACCAGTCTGTTGTGAACCTGGGCGCACGAATGATCATGGTGATAAAGATGTTCCAAAAACCAAATTTGCAGCAAGATGTTGCAACCTTCAAAGTACATTTCTCCATTTATGCATTTAGTCAATGCACGAAACATATCTGCCAGGACCATATGAATAATGGTAGGACTTTCCATTGTGGTCAACGCCTTCACCATCCCAGCCAAACGAATGTCAATATGCTTGTCCCATATAGAAAGTCCAATAAGACCCACCCATTTTTCATACTCTCATTCTCTATTTGGTTGATCTTGAGAAGGTCTAGGAACTTTTTGGCATCAACGTCTTTTGGGATTATAGGTTTTTTATTGCGGAGATCAGTACCCCGAACACTGGACCCTTTCCCATGAAGTAGGCGATTTCTTCCAGAGTTAGTGTCATTTCAAAGTCAGAAAGTTAAAACACGTTACTTTTTGGATCCAAAAAAAGAATCAATGCCTCGATCACATCTATTCTTGGTCAATCTCCATCAGATGCACAAGATGTCCCAAATGTTCTTTTACTCTCATTTGCTCATAACTCTCCATGAATGTCCACAATCACAATAGATCCTTGAGTATTGTGTCAACGATCATGAATTCTGGAATCCCTTCACTTCTAGGTCTTTTGGAACCCCGTCATTTGGTCGAAGGTGCCATTTGTACCTTTGAATAGAATCTAATTAAAGTTTTATCACAAATTCTAATCGAGGGAGGAAATAAAGATAAAAAATGATTTTTATTATTTTTTTAAAAAGAAGACAAAATACCCCTTTTCTACAAACACTGAACCCGAGAAGGGATTCCTACGTATCTCATTTTAGTGAAAATCAGGTATGCGTAGTTCATAAAAAAAAATGACTGGCACTTGAAATACCCCTTCTATTTCAACCTTTTTTATGTTTTTTTTTTTTGAAAATAAAATTGAAAGATAAAGTTTTTGTAAAGTTGGTCAACAAGGTAAAGACCTTCTGAATAATTATTTTCACATAGCACATAAAATTAACATTTTGATCTAGTGTAGATACCTATCTTAGATGGCCCTGACACTTGTGTTAGTTTCCCTATGTTAAATGCACACGATGCAAATAAACGTAGCCTATTAGGGATAATTTTTGTGGATTATTTTGCTAGGTTTAACACTCTAGATGGAAGGTGTCTAGATTGACTTTACTCGAGCAGACAACCCGAGCCGGGGAGGGTCAGAGGACCAGTAGTAGAGCTATTTCGGCTTAACTGGTTGTCCAACCCCACCAAATATGTGTGACAAATCTTGAATCAGGAGCGTATTCGCACACTGGCTCATTCTAGACGAAAGTCCTGTGGGGCGTATCAGCACAAACAGTGTATAACAAAAATTATAGAGACTCAGAAGGTGTGCGAGAGAAGACAATTTATATACATTCACACAATATCAAAGCAATGAATCATCAAAATAACACAATTAGCCAACAAACACAAAATTTATCCAAATAATCAAAATATTCTAATATAGTCAATATACAAAGCTCGAATTTTAAAAATTTCTCCAGCAGAGTCGCCAGATTTGTCACATCTCTTACATTTTTACAATTGTTAAGAAATATGATAGATTTCTTTAAAAATAAAATAAAAGAAACATGATTTTTTTTAGTTGTCACTTGGAATTGAGTTTTTAATTAGATGTTCCAATCACCTGCTAATTCCTAATTTAAAAGGAAAAGACTCTTTATTTTTTAGTTTACAAATACCAAAATTGGATAAGGAGTTTTATTGGTCGGGGGAAGGTGTGAGGCACCCCCCGAGTCCCGTAGTTCTAGCACGGTTGCTTTATTAACACATGTTTGACTAAAAATATTTTTTTGGATAAAAATGTAAGTTTGTGTTAGTCACTAATTTTTGTTTAAAAATAATTTGTCTAGGAGCATAGCCGCGCACAAGACCTTTTTTTTCTTTTTAAAAAAAACGAACACCAAGGATCGTAACAAAACACATGGTGGTATTTAGTAAATTTTATTTATTAAATAAAACTAATAATTAATGACTTAATTATTTTAATAATGATTAAAAAAAATAATGAATTATTGAACTTGTTGCAACATGAAGACATGAAAATAATTTATTTTTTGTTGGCAAAATAATTATTTTTTGAAAAGAAAAACATATATATATATCACTACTTAACAACAACAACAAAAGAAAAAAAAGTTTTCTTCAAATAATAACTATGCCTCTTTAAAAAATAAGTAGTGAAAGATTAATTTTATTTTTTTTAAAATATTGATACAATTTCAAAAATGACCATTTCAGTAAAAAATTCAATTTTACCCAAAGTGGTCACATGACTATTTTGAAAATAGATTGCAAAAATAACAAATTTTATCTAATAGTTAAATTACTAACAAAAAATGAAACCGAATTTGCATTTTTCTTTCAATAACCCCTCTCATATGTTTATTTAAGAGAGGAGAAAAAATTCTATATAATTTTTTTTATTTAAAGGATGACCAGATTTATATTTATTGCAAAAAATGTCCGGTTTTTTGCAAAAGCAAAAAACCTCTTCTTTTTTTTTCTTAAAATGATCAGAAATTAAAATACATAAAAAAAGACTTTGTGATTATTATTTTTTCTTTAACAAAACACAAGTTTATTTGTCAATTTCATGATGCCGTAAAATTAAACTAAACACCACATTAATAATGAACACATTTGTACATAATATCAAACATAATCATATCAAATATCACAATAGATTTAGCTAAATCAAACAAACTTAATATGAACAACTTAATCAAAAATATAAAAGAAACATGATATATTAATGTAAGATTACGATGTGAAATGTTAAAAAGAAATACCTAAAGGTGATAACAAACAATGGTGGAACCAATACTAGTTGAACCCACAAATCAACAACAAGAAGAAATTCTTTTTTTTCTTTATATTCTAAAACATTTCTTTCTTTCTCTCTTATTTTCTTTGGAAGACTTTAGTACTCTCTCCTCTCCTTTCTAATTTTCTTCCTCCTCTCTTCTTTTTTCTTGTTCTTGTTCTTTTTTATTTTGTTCACTACAATGAGCCATCCAAAAGAACCAATGAAAATTATTGTTTTTCTTTCCCTAAGAAAAGATTATGGAAAATGACTTCAAATGTACTCCGCAAAGTTCATATATGTAATTAACAACAATTTCGCCCATAGTTTGGGTGTGTGTTGAACCTTTTTCCCTATAATATAAGACTAATTAAATACGTCAAAAATTAGGTGTTCACATACAACATTCAAAATTTGATAGTGAAACCTATTGATAATCTAAAACAAGGATAATGTTCATACTGTTGGATTTTTTTTTCTAAGGATTAGCACCTAAGGTAGATTCAAAAGCAAACACAATATCACATACAACTTGACATATCAATTAATTCCTAAGATTCCGAAACTATTGGAAAACGACATGAACAATGATATACCAATTGAAAACACCTGATGCTCGAACTCAGTTCAACAGGTTAATGACTATAACCATGTCCACAAGTCAACACCATGACAAACCAAATGGAGCTCTAAAAGAGTAAACAATGATACATCAATATTATTTTGAAGCAATGAGGTTAAAAGGGAAGCAAATATGAACATGGAGAAACCAACTTACACTAGCTACTTGCATATCACATAGCCATAAACGAAAATTAAAAGAGCATTTGAGTGAACAAACCATTCACACTACCGATTTATTATCAACAAACAGTCCAAATATTCTCAAAATCTAACATTTAAACGACTCACAACCAACATATGAAGAGAAAAAGAGGCATGAACCAAAATGAGGATTACCTTTTGGAGTACAGCAAAACTAGGACAACAACGAGCTTGAGAGGGGTGATTCTTTTACCACGAACTTCAAATACAAACGACAAGCTAAGAAAATCCGAGCGTCGATCTTCTCGGAACTTAGAAACAGAAAGTTAGATATAATTTTTTTAAGTGTAGAAGTGACTATTGCCTTAGAACCAAACTCAAAACGTGTCCTGTACAGGTGGGGTCGATACGCATATGTACTGTACGCTATATGTATTGTTGGGTTATTGAATTGTTTTTAGTGGGCTGAAAGTTCTGAGGACAAGGAGAAAATTGGGCCGATTTTGGAGATAAGAGTTGGGTCGGCTTGAGAGTGAGGAAATGGGCCACAAATTGGGTGTAAAAGTCCCAACATTTGGCCTTAAAACAAAAGGACTCTAGAGGGGTAAAATAGCTAAATTTGCAATTGAGAAAAGGGCTAAAGGATTGCAATTATAGCGAATCAAAGTTAAAGACGTAACCGAATTGAATTAGTTTAATAAATTCAGCTAGAAATTAGATAGGATACATTAATATAAATTAATTAATGATCTTCTTAGTCTTAACAAAATGAAATAATTAATTTAATTATAAATTAACTAATCCAAAAGTAAAATCATAATTTGAACTAAACTAAATTAATAAAAATATTTCAGTAAGCAATGAAATCTTTTTGAGGTGATTTTCAAATATATATAAAATATAATAATTAGTTAAAAACATGTTTATTATTTAAAATATTATAAAAATGACTATAATTATTTTAACAACTTGAAAAATATTTTGAAATTTTATAAACCTAATTATTTAAATCGTTTACAATTGAAGAAGATCGATGATTAATCTATATTGTGGAGGTCCAAAATTGGGTGTAACGGTGATCCTTATTGATTGATTAATGAAATGTTTGATAGCATGAATGTGGACTTGAATTGCATGTATTGTTGTCGCTTTCATGTGTTGTGATATTGCTTGTGTGCATCGATCGTTCGACACCATGATGAGACATGTGATGGTTATGATGTTGAAGTCATTTTCGGTGAGTGTTTATTATGATGATGTCATTTCCGACAAGTGTTTGTGATACCGAGGTCATTTTCGGCTAGTGATTTGATACAAAGTCAATGGGGAATGGTTTCGGCTAGTAATATTGTGTCGATGAGAAATGACATAAATAAGCCCTTAATTTTATTATTGAGGTCAAAATGATGTTTTATTGTTGTTAGGGTTGAAGATGATTGAGGAAAAAAGGGAGAGGAAGGAGGAGAAACAAATTATTAATAGGTGAAATACATGTGCCAAACGCGTGTATTTCACCACAAGACACATAACTGATAATGACGTTTTAGGTGTAATTAGTTTCATTTTAAAATAGTTTAGGGGATAGTAGAATTCACATAAAGTCTAAATGTGTAATTGAAATCCGACAATAGATTAAGATGTCATTTGGCTATTTTCTCTTAATCAAACAAATATCACGTCTTTCTGGTGTCTTGGAAATTTGATTTACTTGCTAACTCTTCTCCATTATCTGTACAGAAATAGCACACACGCAAACACGTGATAAATGTATTAAAGGATGAAAAGAACAACTTTGTTAAGGGTAATCACAAGTTTCAACTCACCAAGAGAGTAAAAAAGTGGAATCTTTTAAAGAATGGTTTAAAAAAATGTTGAGCTTTCCAATTAGTTTTTACTATTTCAATTCATATTTATTTGTTCATGTGAAATTAATTACACCTTTATTCATTTTGTGTAATGCAAAAAATAATATTTCCGTTCTTTGTAAAATACGTTACAAAGAGAATAACATTTCCGTTCCAAAACAAAAAGGAGAGTTTCTGTAGAATGTAATGTAATGGCCTTTAATTCCATTAACATTCACAATACATTATACAAAATAACTCTTCAATTTGAAACTCCTCTTTTGCAAATCCTATATAAGCATAGCCTTTTGTAAACATGAATACAAAAAAAAAAACATTTTCCTTCTTTCTTTTTATTCTTAGAATATTTTTTGGACAATTGGTTTTGGCCAACCTCAAAAATTTTAGCCACGAATGCACGTGTTTGAGTGTAATTGTGGAACCTTAGGGAGCGACCGACTACTACGATTTGCACCGGAGTCGGACCAAAATTGTGTGGCTTGCCACGACACAGTGTTTGTACTAAGTTATTCACTACTTTGTAATTTCAATCCAATATCAATATTTTAGTATTTTTGCCAACAATTTGAAAGCGATTTTACTAACGTACAATATTGCTAAATGGCTATTTCTTTGAACAATTTTTTTTCAGATTTGTCAAAACTTGAGCCTTTGGATGGAAACAATTTTAAACGTTGGTCACAAAAACTTTTAATTTTCTTTGAACAATTAGAAGTTGATTGTGTTTTATTTAACGAACCTTTTATGAATGGTTCTAATACTACTATTGATTCTAGCAATGTTATGGTTGTTGATGATTTTGCTAAAAGGAAGTTTAAAAAATAAAACCGTGAGAGGACATTTGCTAAATCATATAACTAATCCTTTATTTGATTTATTTGTTACCTATAAATCTGTTAAAGAAATATGGGATAGTTTGGTAAAGGAATATGATGCTGATGATACAGGAAATAAAAATATGTTATCGGTCAGTGGATTAAATTCTAAATGGTTGATAATAAACCAATAATGGAAAAAGTTCATGAATATGAGAACTTGACTACTGATGTTCTCAACGAGGACATGAAGATGTGTGATATTTTTCAGGCTAATATTCTACTAGAAAAATTCCTACCATCTTGGAGTGATTATAGAAATCAATTGAAACATAAGAGAAATGATTTAACTCTCCAAGAACTTATTAGTCATATGAGGACTGAAGAGGCGAACCATCTCAAAGATAAGATGAAAACACTTTCTCTTAATTCTTCTAAAGCTAATCTTGTTGAATCTTCTGGTACTGTTGTGGAAGTTCAAAGTCAAACAGAAGAAAGTCTTCAAAAAGGAACATGTGAAGAAGAAAAATCAATTTAACAAGCCGGCTGGAGAGCCAAATTCAAAAATCTAAGGGTCCTTTTTTTGTTTGTGGAAAACTTGATCATAGGGCTGTCAAATGCTATCAAAGAAAGGGGCAGGACACAAAGCAGGAAGGACAAAGTGATTTCCAAGCACATCTTGTTGAGGGTAATGAAGTGATTATTGTTATAGTCGTTGAGACAAATCTGGTGGCTAACAAAACTGAGTGGGTGCTAGACATAGGCGCTTCAAGGCATTTTTGTGCCAGTAAGAATTTATTCCATGACTTTGAGAAGTCCACTGATGGAGAGTTTTTTTTACATGAGTAACTCCACTATTGCTTGAGTTATGGGTAAAGGAAAAGTTTTACTTAAATTAACTTCTGGAAAGACTTTATCCTTAAACAATATTTTGTACGTTTTCTCCCTCCATAGGAACTTAATTTTCGGAGCACTTCTCAACAAAGTAGGTCTTAAACTTATTTTTGAAGTTGATAAAATAATTATTTCTTGTGGAGGAGACTTTTTTGGGAAGGAATATCTTAGTGGATGCTTATTTGTACTGAACATTGTTCAAGAGATAGTCAATAATGCAAATATTTCAAATTCTGCTTATATTGTTGAGTCTATTAATTTGTGGCATGGTAGACTAGGTCATGTTAATAATGCTTCTATTAAAAGGCTTAGAAAAATGAAATTCTTACGATAAAACTATTGAGTTTTCTAAATGTCATGTGTGTAGAAGTAAAGCATGCCAAGAAACCTTTCAAATCTGTAATTAGTAAAAAGACCGAATTACTTGAACTAATACATTCATATTTAGCAGATTTCAAGAACATTGTTAGCAAAGGTGTAAAAAAGTATTACATTACTTTTGTTGATGACTTTTCTAGATATACTAAGGTATATCTTCTTAAGTCTAAAGATGAGGCTGAAAGTATGTTTTTGGAATTCAAAGCAGAAGTAGAAAATAAATTAAACAGAAAAATCAAGAGATTTAGATCTGATAGGGGTGATGAATATAGTACTAAAATTCTAGAGAATTTTTGTGAGAAAAATGATATTATTCATGAGGTTAGTACTCCCTATACTCCCCAATAAAATGGTGTAGCCGAACGGAAAAATAGAACTCTGAAGAAAATGATGAATTCTATGTTTATAAGCTCTGGTGTATCTGATAATATGTGGGAAGAAGCAATCTTGTATGCATGCTATATTCTTAATAGAGTCGCTCACAAAAAGCTAGACAAGACCTCATATGAGTTGTGGAAAGGGTTTGCCCCTAACTTGAAACTTCTAAAAGTGTGAGGGTGTTTGGCTAAGGTTGATCTACCTGATTTTAAACGAGTAAATATTGGTTCTAAGACTTCTGATATTGTCTTTATTGGTTATGCTCCAAATAGTGCTCCATATAGATTTATGTCTCTAAGTGATCATTCTATTTGTGAATCTAGAGATGCAAATTTTGTTTGAGTATGTTTTTCCTTTGAAAAATAATGTGCTAAGTGATGTGCAAAATAATGCTTCTACGACTATGTTTGTTAATTCTCTTGTTGTGCTTACTTCTATGTTATTTCTAATGAGCATGCAAATGAACTTAAAAAGAGTAAAAGGTGTAGAGTTGAGATTAGTTTTGGTCCTGATTTTATCACTACTTTCTTGATTGAAAATTTTGATGTTAATGTTTTAAATGATGAATTAGTGTCTATCTATTTAATAGAAAAAGACCTTAAGACTTATGATGAAGCAATGAGATCAATAGATGTTATATTTTAGAAAAAGGCTATTAAAAGTGAATTAGACTCTATAATTTTTAATCACACTTGGGACTTGTATGATTTTCCTAAAGGTTGTAAACCCATAAGTAGCAAGTGGATATTTAAGAAAAAATTGTGACCTGATGGTACAATTGATAAATATAAGGCTAGACTTGTGATTAGGGGTTTTAACTAAAAGAAAGGTGTTGATTACTTTGATACATATTCTCGTGTGACTAAAATAGCAACCATTAGGACTCTAATTTCTTTAGCCGCTATTCATGATTTAATGGTACATCAAATGGATGTCAAAACAACATTTCTAAATGGTAATTTAGAGGAAGAGATCTATATGACTCAACCTGAAGGGTTTGTGATTCCAGGACAAGAGGATAAGTATGCCAACTGAGAAAGTCTTTGTATGGACTAAAACAGGCACCTAAGCAGTGGTATGAAAAATTTAATATCACATTAATGGATAATGACTATGTTGTAAATTCATCTGATACCTATGTTTATTCTAAGATGATAGGTTCACATTGTGTGATTATATGTTTATATGTATATGGCATGTTAATATTTGGTCCTAATGTGAATGTTATTAATGAGAACAAGAACTTTTTGTCTTCTAAATTTGAAATGAAAGACCTTGGTGAAGCAGATGTGATTTTGAGAGTTAAAATCAAAAGATGTGCTAATGGTTTCTCTTTGTGTCAGTCTCATTACATTGAAAAGATGTTGAAAAAGTATGATTGTTTTGATGTAGTTCCAGTGAGAACTCCTTATGATCCTAGCATACACTTGAGGAAGAATAAAAAATCTAGTGTTTCTCAAACTGAATATCCTAAAATACTTATGACCCTAGTACTAAACACTGAAATGCTCTTCATCACTTGCTAAGGTATTTGAGAGGTATTATGAATTGATGTTTGCATTTTAATAAATTTCCTACTGTTTTAGAAGGTTTTTGTGATGCAAATTAGGTAGATGACAATGATGAAGTTAGCTCCACCAGTGGCTATGTGTTTACTTTGGGTGCAGGTGCTATTTCATGGAAGTCTTTCAAAGAGACTTGTATAGAATGTTCTACCATTGAATCAGAATTCATTGCTCTCAAGTTGGCAGGGGAAGAAGCTGAGTGGCTGAAAAATCTTTTGGAGAATGTGCCATTGTGGGGAAGACAAGCTTCACCAGTCTCTCTTCATTGTGACTCATAGACAACAATTGGAATTGCCAAAAATAATGTGTACAATAGAAAAAATAGACATATTCACATCAGAGATGGTGCAGCTAAACAATTGTTGAAATTGGGTATTATTTACTTGGAATATATAAGGTACGAAAGAAATTTGGCGGATTCTATGACCAAGGGCTTGACAAGGAAAATAATTCTTGAAACTTCGAGGTGGATGGGGCTAAATCCCATTGATTGAGGTAGTGTGGTGGACCCATTAGGCCTCAATATACACCACATTTTCTATCCCTATGGTGTGAGCCAGTGTTTTATAAGGTTGAGCTTATTTTGCTCTTAATTATTCTATAGACTTAATATAGTCTATTTGAGGTTGAAACGCCCCGTAATCTAGTAGACTAAGCTAGGGGCCACGTGCAAGTCATGGACTAGCAGTTTGGGCCTTGGCATCCTCTACGAGTGCCACACGAGTCGTGAAGGGCACCACAACTCGTGGTGGTGCCCATGATGCCTAGACAGTAGCTAAGGAAGGGTTCCTACCTCCCACGAGAGAGTTGACAGCTCGTGGTGGCCACCACGGATCGTAGTGCCACTCGTGGTGGTAAGGCAGTAGCCTCCTCAAGGCTACCCAAGCTAGACTCCTCCACACGAGCTACTTCACGGCTCGTGAAGCCTTAGACGGATCGTGGGAGGGGTTGTGGTATTGCCTTAGTCTTTTATGTGTTAAGGGAAGGTGGCCTAGCCACTAGATAGTGACCACGACTCGTGGAGCCCTCCGTGAAGAGGAGGCAGTACACTACCAAGTGAGGGGTACAATAGGGTTTTCCGATTTTAATTAAAACAAAGCTAGGTCGTCGTACCCAACCTTAGTACACCTATATAAGCGATTTTAACCCTTTAAAACCACAATTAAAGACATTATTTTCAAAACCCAAAAAAAAACTCCAAAACTCTTCTTCTCAAATATTTCTCTCTCTAGAATTTGAAGAAGAAGAAAGAGTTCAAGCTAGGATCAAGGTCAAGTTTCCAATCCTCAAGCATTTGTGGGCTTTGTTATCAAGGTATGATAGTTTTTCATCCATGGAACCCCCATGATTTCCCCAATTTAGAAGAAGTATTCCCTAATTTTAGTTAGGATTTCTTCTAATGTTATGGGTTTTGATCCAATTGAGTGGATTGTGATTGTTTATGATTGAATTTATAGATTTTATAGGATGAATTTACATGTATCCATACCTAACCCATGTCTAGAAGGATGAAATTGATGTAGGTGGGTTTTATGCCATGAAAGGGGAAATTGAGGATCTAGATGTATTCTTCTGAGATTGATGAGATACAATATAGATTGTTTGAGATTAAAGCATATAGACATGAATTGCTTGAGAGTAAAGTATATAGACATGAATTGATTGAGATCAAGTATGCATAATGAATTATGAGTTGTAGGCTTTGAGATTAGGATTGTCTTGAGACTAAGGCAAGTATGATGAATGTTGATTATTAGGGCTTTGAGAGTAAAGCTTAAGCTTGAGTTGTTGATTAGTAGATAGAATTGTTGTGGAAGGATTTATCCACATGATCTACTCTATAAATGTATGAACGTATAAATGTGAAAGGCTTTCTCACATTAAATGATTCTAGGTTGAAAGGATTGCTCACCTAAAATGAATCTAGACTAAAAGACTAAGTAATTGATGAGGCTAGAGGCGACTACCCTTGACCTCTACATGAGAAGGATATGAGGTGATCTCCCATATTCCTAAGTGAGAAAACATGAGGTGATTATACATGTAACATGATGTTGAATGTGAGTCGACTACCCTTATCCCATGATTTCAAAGTGGCAAGGCAAGAGGCGACTACCCATTAGCCTTTATATCAAGGATATGGAGGTGAGTACCCATGATCCCTTAATGAAAGATGTGGAGGCGAATACCTGTATCCTATATATAAAATGATGTGGAGGCGAGTACCCGTGTCATGTGATGTTGGGCATGGAGGCGAATACCTATGACCCCATAAAATGGGCATGGAGGTGAATACACATGACCATATATGTAAGGCAAGAGGCGACTACCCATGAGCCTTTATAGGAAGGTAAGGATTTGATTCCCCATGTTTATAAAAGATAAGCTAAAGGTGATAATGATGAGTGATAAGCTTTGATGATGGCCTAAGGTTGCCTACTATGATGAGTAAGACTAGTGAATGATTACCCCTGGCTTGCCTAAGTGTTCTTTGAGGTTACTTCAAGAAGTGTTCCTCCCATGTTATGATGATTTATGTGCATTAATTATGCTTATGACTTATATTATCCAGCTCTTATGCGTATGGCTTATATCTTATGTTGACTAATGGTTATGCTATGCTTATGTTAATGTTTATGCAAGCTATCATATTTAGTATATCTCTGTACTAACGCACACTCTTGCCTACATTTCTTATCCAAATGTAGGGTCCGGCGATATCAACTTTCATCCCCGTGGTTAGGATAATAATAGAGCAAGATTTGAAGACGGGTGAGTCCTCATAGTATTCGAGGAATTTACCACTATGTCCTTATGTTCTTTCGTTTTATGTTTTGAACTATATTGTATGGGCTACGTCCCAAAGAGATTCATGTTTTAGATGGTTTGAGACAAAGTGTAATAGACTCCCGCTTCGTTTATAAAGACTTTGATTGTTATTGAAAGATGTTTTAAATTTCCACTCATTTCTATTATCTTATGTTATGAAAGCTAAGTTGGCTTGTATGAGCCCTCTCGGGGTCTTGTACGCTTTGTTACATCTAGGGCATACCCTTGGGTCGTGACAGAGGTAGACTTGATGGAATCACCTATGTGAGTGTAAATGTGTGGTCGACTTTTATGAAAGATCGGGTCGTCTTTCTAGAGCACTCATAAGACCCAAGGTGTGTGTGCATGACCATAAAAACACTTTGTATAGCAGAGATTGCTTAAATTTAAGGATATGGTATGTGTTATGGGCTTCTCAATTTCTATCCACTCCATTCAAGAGTACTTCACTTTGTGGATATTAAGTTGTTGCCTCATTTCACTATGTGTTAATTCAAATCGAAAGATATTGACACTTAAGTACATGTTGCTTCCGTTTGTCCAAATTTTGTTCTTACTCTTTATCTTTGCATTAGTGGGGGATTATGAAATTAATTACACCTTTATTCATTTTGTGTAATGCAAAGAAAAATATTTCCGTTCTTTGTAAAATACGTTACAAAGAGAATAACATTTTTGGTCCAAAACAAAAAGAAGAGTTTCTATAGAATGTGATGTAATGGCCTTTTGATGCCATTAACATTCACAATGTGTTATAAAAATTAACTCTTCACTTTGAAATTCCTCTTTTGCAAATCCTATATAAGCATGACCTTTTGTGAACATGAATACACAACCAACAAAAGAAAAGAAAACATTTTTCTTTTTCTTTTTATTTTTAGAATATTTTTTGGACAATTGGTTTTGGCAACCTCCAAACTTTCAGCCACGAGTGCACGTGTTTGAGTACTGTAGAACCATGGGGGGGGGGGGGTGACCGGCTACTACGATTTGCACCGGAGTTGGACCGAAATCGCTTTCAAGGCAGTGGCTTGCCATGACATAGTGTTTGTACTAAATTATTCACTACTTTGTAATTTCAATCCAATATCAATATTGTAGTATTTTTCCCAATAGTTCAACTTGACAAACAAAATACAATAAATAAAATGATAACTTAATTATAAAACATCTAATTATTAAATTATTAAATTATATATAAGCCATCTAACTCACTGAGAAATAATTAGAAAAGAATCAATAATTAACATAAGTATAAAATAATAAATTGACTTTTAGTTTAATAAACTAGACAAGTAAAAAGAAATATCTATTTTTAATTAATATATTGAACAAATAAAAATAGACGAAGAGACGTAATGAAAAACCAATAATAGAAGAATTTGTCGTACACCAATAGCATGTAGAATTTTTAACTTGTGGTGACATGTTGTACACCAATAGCATGTAGAATTTTTAACCTGTGGTGACACAAGTTAATAATCTGCTTATTATATATCAACAACAACAACAACAACAACAACAACAACAACAACAACATTTAAAAGCAAAAATATTTAAAAGTTTTAATAAGGTCTATTCACATTATCAATTTCAAAGCACACTAAATGGTAAAGAAAATATTAAAGATAATGAACATAGTAAAAGATTATGAATATATATATTAAAGATAATGAACATAGTAAAAGGTTATGCATGTTGTCACCAGATCATGTTGGCAGCTTTAACCTCTCAAACCAACATACGATCAACTATATGGATTAGAGAGAAAGAGGAAAAATTCGCTGTTTATTTTGTGCTAAAGAAAGGATATTATATTGTCCTTTTGTTAAACAACACTTCACACAAATCATGCATATTGCTTTGCCATTTTGTAGAAAAAAAAAGGATGGATATGATGTCCATCCATTTTCATTTTAAGATCCTTATATATCCTACCCTCCTCAGACCTCACTCTGTGTGATTTCACTGAATATGGTGTTGTTGCTTTCGTCTTATCTCTTTCTACATTATAACGACATTTCACACAAATCATGCATATTGCTTTGCCATTTTGTAGAAAAAAAAAGGATGGATATGATGTCCATCCATTTTCATTTTAAGATCCTTATATATCCTACCCTCCTCAGACCTCACGTTGTGTGATTTCACTGAATATGGTGTTGTTGCTTTCGTTTTCTCTCTTTCTACATTATATAAAGGTTTTTATTGCTGGACTGTCTTACAACTATTGACATTAATTTATTGCCTCCATTAATCTCTTTCTAATTTTTAATCGAGCGTACTTTATTATTGATTAATTTGTGCATATCAATTAACACAAGTATGCCATTTTTTGTCCTT
This sequence comes from Solanum verrucosum, assembly GCF_900185275.1. Taxonomy (NCBI): domain Eukaryota; kingdom Viridiplantae; phylum Streptophyta; class Magnoliopsida; order Solanales; family Solanaceae; genus Solanum; species Solanum verrucosum. The sequence goes on from NW_026020233.1 coordinate 167,581, forward strand.
TGTCCGTCAAAACTTAAATAAATAAAAAGGAATATCACCTATTCATTATGATACTTTATGAATTCTATATTTGAATTAATATAAAAATTAGATAATTTTTAACTCTCACATATAGAAATGTAATAGGTAAAGTGAGATGGAGAAAGTAATACGTATATTTTGTCTTTGATAGAGTTTGAATTCTAATCTTTTATGATTTTTATTTACTTTATTAACCTTTAACGGGTTATGTTGGGATAAGTTGTTTGTTTACAAAAATAACCTCTAAGAATAAGTTGTTGGTTTATAAAAGAGGGTTTAAGAGGTTACTTTTGTTATTTTACATTTTTATTCTGAATTAGTATTCCATCCACAAATAGAGATAACTTATTCCAGTTATAATTATTAATCCTGAAATATATTATCACGTACTTTATAACCAAATAAAGAACTAAGAAATATTAAAAACTTGTCTCAAAATTATTTTTCTTTATCTATCACACCACACCAAACCAAACCAAACCAGAACCCGTACCCTGGGAGTCAAACTATATGGCTAAGTGCCTAATTGAGCTGTAATGAAATGAATTATGGGACCCCTAGCTTCATGTCCTTTAATTAAATACTACTTTAATTACAAGGTTAATTGGTCCACATTTATTTAATTATAAAACTGACGTGCAACAGTTGTACAGTAGATATGAATCAATTTGATGGTTGGACCATTTAGGGCCTTCCTGTTTACATTTATATATTAGACAGAGATTTAAGTACTCTCACCATTTGGTAGGTACACAAATTTTTGAAAACATACAACTATTATTTAAACGGAATATAAATGTGTACAACGAAATTTTATTAAAAGGTAAATTCATAAGAAATTTAGATTATATTAAATGCAATATATATTAATCTAAATGAATATTGTATATGAATATAATTGAATTAATCATTTAAGTTCAAAAATTACTGTTTTAACTAAAGTCCAATTTTTATCGGGCTAGTCCATTGATTTTAGCCACAAATGATAAGCCCACTTTGCTAAGCCCAATATGTTAAGTACATAAAATTTATACATTTCGGGGCTAATTACATCCTATCCCGAATGTTTTCCCAACTACAAACACTCTGAATTTTTCATTGCTCTCGGATACATTCTTTGGTTGTCCGATACACTGCAAATGATATGCATTACATAATGGGAATGATGTATCTCAGAGGAGAGAGAGATGTATATGAGAGTGATATGGATGTATCGTAGAGGGAATGAATATATCCAAGAGGGGATAGAGATGTATCCGATATAGGATAAGGATGTATCCGAAAAAGGATAAGGATGTATCCGAGCGGGGATTTTTATAATTTTTTTAAATGGTAAACAATTTTAGAGATTATGATATCTTTAGTTGTGTATTTATGTAATTTTTACCTTTTTAAAAAAAATTCTAGAGGCCGAATTTGGTGCCACATGTCAAATGACGTTGCACACCAAGTCAAACGAAGAAGGCAGTAATATCATAATGTAACATCTCACAATTTGAAGAAACTAGGAAGAAGCTAATAATTGGAAATAGTCATTTTTGGAAAGAATGGAAACCTGGAAATTTGTTTAAGTTAAGAAAAGTTGAGTTTTTGGTCAACTTCAAATGGCCATAACTCTTAGCTCAGGATGAGTTAAGTGTACTCCCAGATATGGTTGTAAAGCTCTTGGAATAATTTTTCCAATGCAGCCAAGTTTGCGCGATTCCAAGTTCATATGAGTAAGTTATGCTCTTTGGAAGTTGGGTAGTTGGATTAAGGAATTTCTAATCCGGATTTTGGAAGGGTAATTTAGTCTTTTCCTTACCTAATTATTCTAATTCGTTTTTAGGAGTTTAATTGGGGTAAAGTCAGAATTTAGTCAGTTTTATAAAAGTGAATTTCACACTAGGGCTTGGAGAAAGGAGAAAAGAGAAGAAAGGAGAAGAACGTTTAAGATTCGTCGAGAGTAGCTTGTCGATTTCGTCGGGGGTGATCCCTACAAGGTATGTGAGATCACACAGAGATGGGTCCATTCACCCACGCTCCAATCATGTTTAATTCAGCGATTTTCATCCTAAAAGAGTTAGAATTTGATGTTCTTGAGTTATGTTCTTGAATTGTTTTCATTCTTGAACTTACATGTGATTGATGGGTTTTCTTGAGACGTTTTAGCGATGTTAAGAGTTGTTTCGAGTTAGATTCTAGTGTACATGCGTTGGGTATCTGAATCTAAGAAAGTATTGAGAAAAGGAATCGATTTAAAATGATTTAGAATCAGAAAACGAGTTGAAAAACTCGTCAAACGCACCTAGGGAGGGCCAGGCGCGTCGCGCCCCCATAGCGCCAAGAGGCTGGGGAGGCGCGCCTGCAGTGCGCCCAAAGTGAGCCCCAGAAAGTTGGGGCCTAGCGCAGCGCACCCCAGATGTGCCCACATCGTCGTTTTTCATCCAGTTTTTGTCATTCAGTCCGTTTAAGCCTTTCTAAAGTGTATTAACATTTCCTATTGATTCTAACTACTCTAAATGACTTCTAAACATCTAGAAATCATCTAGAAACATGATTTACAACCTTGAATCCATAACTTCAAATTCAAGGAAAGTTAAGAGCCAAGTCTAGGAAGTTCTTAGAGTCTTTTCGAGAAGTCTTTTAAAAATGCTTTTAACTTTGTTTTAAGACTTAAAGTTCAAGTTGAGTAAAGAGTAAAGAGTAAAGCTTGAAGTACATTTCATCAAAAGTATATGGGGACTATGTATTCCCAAAGAGTTTAAAATGTTTTCACATTTAAACAACAAAGGAAACCTCGATTTCCAAAGAGCCTTCGGGCTAGTTTTCAGAAAAGAGTAATCGCTTTCTAAATGAAGCAAGAGGGGAAACTTTGATTTCCAAGATAGCCTTTGAGCTAAGTTTTTGAGCACTAATATCAAATCACAGAAGAAGTATGTTTTTAAACATAAGAGCGAATATTATATTTTTGGGAGTAGTATTGAGCACCAATATGGGGGAGAGTTCAGACAACTCACAGCCCCCATAAACCATGTAGCCACCATGGGTAGAAAAGGGTCATACTTTTTAGATGATTCCTTTACTGATTTTTAGCATAGACTAGTGGATTCACTTAGTAGTTCAAGTTCTATACCCTCGACAAGGTATAGGACGGCCCTGGCAGCGTGAGGCAAAATGTTGTATCGTCACAATAGCTTTTACGTGATGGTTATCGGTTAGAGAAACTCAAACATCAGTAATTGTATTCTTATATACACAATTTATTGTATTCTTACATACATCTCAGAGTTATATGTATCTTTGCATATACACAGAGTTGACATCATGTTTTAAACAACTTTTCTTTATATTGCACTTTTTTTAGACTGCTTTATATTGAAATGAGTTCAGTTATGTTGAGTTGAGTTGAGCTAGGTAAGTTCTTCAGATTCCTTTCAAGCCTATGTTCTGGTTAGCATTCCAACTCGCATACTCGTACATTCAATGTACTGATGCCAGTTGGCCTGCATTATCTTATGATGCAGACACAAGTAACTAAGATCGGCATCCAGCGCATCTTTGATCTAGTGAGCACTCCAGAGTCAGTTGGTGAGCCTCATTGCATTCCGAAGGACTCCTTTTATTGCTTTCAGTTTTATTATCAGTTCATTAGGATGTTGTGGGATTTGTCCCAACATCCATCTTAGGTGTTTTAGAGGCTTCATAAATAGTCAGACAGTTAGTTATGAGTCTTTTAGCTTTGTATTTCAAATGTTTTGCTATGAGACTTGAGTAGCCATTTCGGCTAGTTTGAATTCTTTTTGTAAATACATTATAAGATTTTTCATAAGTTCTTTATTTGAGGTTAATTCTGAAGTTTAAGTCTTACGATGAGTAAGTAAGCTAGGCCAAGGGTTCTTTTGGGACCATTAATGGTTCTCGAGTTCCTGCCACGTCCGGGGTGTAGGCCCAGGGCGTGACAAACTTGGTATCAGAGCACAGAGTTCAAGAGTCCTAGGGAGTCTATGAAGCCATGTTTGTAGAGTCCTAGTTATCGGTGTGAAACGCGCCACATCTATAATTAGGAGGCTACAACACTTAGGAAAATTTCTCACTTCTTTCACACTCATTTCGTGCGTTAGAGTTTGATCTCTAAAAATTTTCTTCTAATCCGTGCTTACGCGTGTTTTCAGATAATCATGCCTCCACGAAGAGATGTTTGAGGTCGTCCTGCCAGAAGGAATGTTGAGCCACAAGAGCAAGGGGTACCTAATGCACCAGAAGTGCAACCCCAAGGGGAAGTCACCAATGCTAAATTTCGAGAAGCAATCCGAATACTAAGTTGGGTTGTGACTAACCAGGTTGGGCAGCAAAGAGGAGCTAGACAGAATGAGGCTGATACTTCAAGGATTCGTGAGTTCTTGAGGATGAACCCTACAAGTTTCATGGGTTCGAGCACTACAGAGGATCCGGAGAATTTTATTAAAGAACTGAAGAAGGTATTTAAGGTTATGCATGTTGCCGATGCTGAGTGAGTTAAACTAGCTGCATATCAACTGAAAAATGTTGCTAGGACTTGGTTTGATTAGTGGAAAGAGGGTAGAGCTGAGGATGCACCACCTACGAATCAGGCCTGTTTTAAGGAGGCTTTCTTGGGGAGTTTCTTTCCCTGAAAACTGAAAGAGGCTAAGGTACGAGAGTTCCTCACACTTAAGCAAGATTCTTTGAGTGTTCATGAGTATGGTTTGAAGTTCACCCAATTGTCCTGGTATGCTCCGGAGATGGTTGTGGACATGAGGAGTAAAATGACCTTGTTTGTTGCTAGGCTGTCTCGTCTGTCGAGTAAGGAAGGTAAGGCATCAATGCTTATTGGGGACATGGACATCTCGAGGTTAATGGTATATGTGCAGCAGGTTGAGGAAGAGAAGCTAAGGGATAGGGAAGAGTTTAAGAAAAAGAGAGCTAAGACTGGAAACGAGTCCGGACAGCAGAAGAGTAATGCCAACCGGTCATCTTTCCAACAGAAACAGAAGGGACCTGCTCCATCATCTGCTAGTGCACCTGCAGCTAGGAACAAAGGTGAGTACAATATTCAGAATTACAAAGCTAAACCTACCTATTCTCAGGGTAGTGTGGCGCAAGGGGGTAGTAAACCTCCTGCATGCGCCAAGTGTGGTAGAAACCACTCAGGTACTTGTCGTGAGGGCTCCACTGGTTGTTTCAAGTGTGGTCAGAATGGGCATTTCATGCGAGAGTGTCCAACGAACAGGCAAGGTAACAGTAATGGGGGCAATAAAGCCCAGTCTTCTTCAATTGCTCCACCAGACAGAGCTGCACCTAGAGGGGCTACTTCCGGTACTAGCGGAGGAACAAACCGCTTATATGTTATCAACAGTCACCAAGAGTAAGAGGATTCGCCAGATGTTGTCACTGGTATGATCCAAGTCTTTGACTTTACTCTTTATGCTTTGCTAGATCCAGGAGCGAGTTTATCCTTTGTAACTCCATATGTTGCTATGAATTTTGATGTTATTCCTGAGCAACTTAGTGAACCATTCAGTGTTTCTACACCTTTTGGTGAGTCCATTCTAGCAGAGAGAGTTTATCGTGATTGTCCCATTTCCGTCAATCACAAGAGTACCATGGCTGATTTAATTGAGTTAGACATGGTAGATTTTGATGTCATTCTTGGTATGGACTGGCTTCATGCCTGTTATGCCTCGGTTGATTGTAGAACTCGAGTTTTTAAGTTTCAGTTTCCAAATGAGCCAATCTTAGAGTGGAAAAGCAGTTCAGTAGTTCCTACGGATCGTTTCATTTCGTACCTTAAGGTACGAAAGTTAGTTTCCAAGGGGTGTGTCTATCACTTAGTCCGAGTTAATGACTCAAGTGTTGAGGAACCTCCTATTCAGTCAGTTCCAGTAGTAAAAGAGTTTCCAGAAGTCTTTCCTGATGATCTTCCCGGAGTCCCTCTTGAGAGAGAGATAGACTTCGGTATAGATCTTCTTCCAGATACTCGTCCTATATCTATTCCGCCATATAGAATGGCACCAACAGAGCTGAAAGAGCTTAAAGAGCAGTTAAATGATCTCTTAGATAAGGGCTTTATTCGACCAAGTGTCTTACCTTAGGGTGTTCCGATCTTGTTTATGAGAAAGAAAGATGGTCCCTTAGGATGTGTATAGATTACTGTCAGTTGAACAAGGTTACCATCAAGAACAAGTATCCTCTTCCAAGGATTGATGATCTTTTCGATCAGCTTCAGGGTGCTTCTTGTTTTTCAAAAATCAACCTCAGATCAGGTTACCATCAGTTAAGAGTAAGGGAATGTGATATTCCAAAGACAACTTTCAGAACCCGTTATAGTCATTATGAGTTCTTGGTCATGTCGTTCGGTTTAACCAATGCACATGCAACGTTCATGGACCTTATGAATAGAGTGTTCAAACCTTATTTAGATATATTTGTTATCGTCTTCACTGATGACATACTAATATATTCAAGGAATGAAGAAGATCATGCTAATCATCTCAGAATTGTTCTTCAGACTTTGAAAGATAAGGAGTTATATGCTAAGTTCTCTAAATGTGAGTTTTGGCTTGAGTCTGTAGGCCATATTGTGTCTGTAGATGGAATTAAAGTTGATACTTAGAAAATTGAGGCAGTGCAGAATTGGCCTAGACCCACATCTCCAACTGATATTAGGAGTTTCTTGGGTTTGGCTGGCTATTATAGAAGGTTTGTAGAGGGGTTCTAGTCCATTCCATCCCTTTTGACCAAGTTAACTCAGAAGACAGTTAAATTTCAATGGTCTGAAGCTTGTGAGAAAAGCTTTCAGGAATTGAAAAAGAGGTTGACTACTGCCCCAGTTTTGACCTTACCAGAAGGTACTCAAGGTTTTGTGGTGTATTGTGATGCATCTAGAGTTGGTTTGGGTTGTGTGTTAATGCAGAATGACAAAGTTATTGCTTATGCCTCCAGACAGTAGAAAGTTCATGAGAAAAACTATCCAACCCATGACTTAGAGTTGGCTGCCGTAGTATTTGCTTTGAAGATATGGCGTCATTATTTGTATGGTGTATATGTTGATGTATTCACTGATCACAAGGGTCTTCAATATGTGTTCACTTAGAAAGAGCTTAATCTCAGACAAAGGAGGTGGTTAGAATTGCTCAAGGATTATGACATGAGTATTCTTTACCACCCAGGTAAGTCTAATGTTGTTGCTGATGCCTTAAGCAGGTTGTCTATGGGTAGTACCTCCCATGTTGAGGAAGAAAATAGAGAGTTAGCAAAAGATGTGCATAGACTTGCACGCCTGGGAGTCAGACTTATGGATTCCACAGAAGGAGGAGTAGTGTGATGAATGGGGCTGAATCATCATTAGTGTCAGAAGTAAAAGGCAAGCAAGACCAAGACCCTATTTTCCTTGAATTGAAGGCAAATGTTCATAAGCAAAAAAGATTAGCTTTTGTACAAGGAGAAGATGGCGTACTGAGATATCAAGGTAGATTGTGTGTACTAAAGGTGGATGGACTCCAAGAGAGGATCATGGAGGAAGCTCATAGCTCCATATATTCCATTCATTTGGGTTCCACAAAGATGAAACCTGACTTGAGAGAGGTGTATTGGTGGAATAGTACGAAGAAGGGCATTGCAGAATTTGTTGCTAAGTGTCCAAATTGCCAACAAGTTAAAGTAGAGCATCAAAGGCCCGGTGGTTTGGCTCAGAATATAGAACTTCCGGAATGGAAGTGGGAGATTATTAATATGGACTTCATCATAGGTTTACCAAGGTCTCAGAGGCAACATGATTCTATTTAGGTGATTGTGGATCGAATGACCAAATCAGCCCACTTTTTGCCGGCAAAGACTACCCATTCAGCAGAGGATTATGCCATGGTATATATTCAAGAGGTGGTTAGACTTTATGGAGTCCCTGTTTCGATTATATCAGATAGGGGTGCACAGTTTACTGCACAGTTTTGGAAGTCATTCCAAAAAGGCTTGGGTTCAAAGGTGAACTTAAGTACTGCATTTCATCCTCAGACAGATGGACAAGAGGAGCGCATTATTAAGACCTTAGAGGATATGTTGAGGGCCTGTGTGATTGATTTCAAAGGTAATTGGGATGATCACCAACCTCTTATCGAGTTTTCTTACAACAATAGTTACCACTCAAGCATCCAAATGGCTCCTTATGAAGATCTTTATGGGAGAAGATGTAGATATCCTATTGGATGGTTTGAAGTTGGTGAAGTAAGGTTGATAGGACCAGATTTAGTTCATCAAGCTATGGAGAAGGTGGAATTGATTCAACAGAGGTTGAAAATGGCAAGAGTCGTCAAAAATCCTACACTGATGCTAGGAGAAGGGCGTTAGAGTTCGAAATAGATTATTGGGTATATCTAAAAGTTTCACCCATGAAAGGTGTTATGAGGTTTGGTAAGAAGGGGAAAATTAGTCCCCGGTATATTGGACCTTATCGAATATCCAAGAGGATCGGCAATGTAGCTTATAATGTAGAGCTACCACAAGAGTTAGCCGCGGTTCATCGGGTGTTTCACATCACTATGTTGAAGAAGTGTATGGACGATTCTTCATTGATCATACTAACTGAAAATATTGGGATCAAAGATAGCTTATCTTATGGGGAGATTCCTGCTCAGATTCTAGATCGCGAAGTTCGCAAGTTGAGAACAAAAGAGGTAGTATCAGTCAAAGTCCTTTGGAGGAACCAATTGTTGAGGAAGCTACTTGGGAAGTTGAGGAGGATATGAAAAAGTGATATCCACATCTCTTCGAATCCGGAGAAAGTGCAAACCAAGGTACTAATTTTCTTCTTAGTACTCTTTAAATTTCAAGTGAGCATGTTGTTTGTTTGCATTTGCTTGTTGGGTGTTTGAACTTGATGTTACCACCCTTATCCTAGTAAGATTAATCTTATTCGAGTACAAATGTTCCCAAGGGGGAGATGTTGTAACATCTCGCAATTTGAAGAAACTAGGAAGAAGAAAATAATTGGAAATAGTCATTTTTGGAAAGAATGGAAATCTGGAAATTTGTTTAAGTTAAGAAAAGTTGAGTTTTTGGTCAAATTCAAATGGACATAACTCCTAGCTCAATATGAGTTAGGTGTACTCCCAGATATGGTTGGAAATCTCTTGGAATAATCGTTCCAATGCCGCCAAGTTTGTACGATTTCGAGTTCATTTGAGCAAGTTATGCTCTTTGTAAGTTGGGTTGTTGGATTAAGGAATTTCTAATACAGATTTTGGAAGGGTAATTTAGTCTTTTCCTTACCTAATTATTCTAATTCGTTTTTAGGAGTTTAATTGGGGTAAATTCAGATTTTAGTCAGTTTTAGAAAAGTGAATTTCACTCTAGGACTTGGACAAAGGAGAAAAGAGAAGAAAGGAGAAGAACGTTCAAGATTCATTCAAGATTCGTCGAGATTAGCTTGTGGATTTCTTCGGGGGTGATCCCTACAAGGTATATGAGATCACATAGCGTTGGGTCCATTCACTCACGCGCTAATCATGTTTAATTCAATGATTTTCGTCCTAAAAGAGTTAGAATTTGATGTTCTTGAATTGTTTTCATTCTTGAACTTACATGTGATTTATGGGTTTTCTCGAGACGTTTTAGCGATGTTAAGAGTTATTTCGAGTTAGATTCTAGTGTACATGTGTTGGGTATCTGAATCTAAGAAAGTATTGAGAAAAATAATCGATTTAAAATGATTTAGGAACAGAAAACGAGTTGAAAAACTCGTCAGACGCACCTGGGGAGGGCCAGGCGCGTTGCTCCCCCATAGCACCAGGAGGCTGGGGCGGATCGTCGTTTTTCACCCAGTTTTTGTCATTGAGTCTGTTTAAGCCTTTCTAAAGTGTATTAACACTTCCTATTGATTCCAACTACTCTAAATGACTTCTAAACATCTAGAAATCATCTAGAAACATGATTTACAACCTTGAACCCATAACTTCAAATTCAAGGAAAGTTAAGAGCCAAGTCTAGGAAGTTCTTAGAGTCTTTTCAAGAAGTCTTTTGCAAATGCTTTTAACTTTGTTTTAAGACTTAAAGTTAAAGTTGAGTAAAGAGTAAAGAGTAAAGCTTGAAGTTCATTTCTTCATAAGTATATGGGGACTATGTATTCCCAAAGGTTTTAAAATGTTTTCACATTTAAACAAGAAAGGAAACCTCAATTTCCAAAGAGCTTTCGGGCTAGTTTTTAGAAAAGAGTAATAGCTTTCTAAATAAAGCAAGACGGGAAACTTTGATTTCCAAGATAGCTTTTGAGCTAAGTTTTTTAGCACTAATCTCAAATCACAGAAGAAGTATGTTTTTAAACATAAGAGCTAATATTATATTTTTGGGAGTAGTATTGAGCAGCGATATGGGGAGAGTTCAGACAACTCACAGCCCCCGTAAACCATGTAGCCACCATGGGTAGAAAAGGGTCATACTTTTTAGATGATTCCTTTAGTGATTTTTAGCATAGACTAGTGGATCCACTTAGTAGTTCAGGTTCTATACCTTCGGCAAGGTATAGGACGGCCCTGGTAACGTGAGGCAAAATGTTGTATCATCACAATAGCTCTTACGTGATGGTTGTCGATTAGAGAAACTCACACAGCAGTAACTGTATACTTATATACACAGTTTATTGTATTTTTACATACATCTCAGAGTTATATGTATCTTTGCATATACACAGAGTTGACATCATGTTTTAAACAACTTTTCTTTATATTGCACTTGCTTTAGACTATTCATATTGAAATGAGTTCAGTTATGTTGAGTTGAGTTGAGCCAGGTAAGTTCTTCATGATTCCTTTCAAGCATATGATGTGTTTAACATTCCAACTCGCATACTCGTACATTAAAGGGTCGTTTGGTAGAGTGTATTAGGATAAATAATGCATGTATTAGGTGTGTGTATTAGTAATACCTTGTTTGGTACACCTTTTTATGTCATGTATGACGAATGCAAGCATTAGTTATACACTATATTGTGTATTAAGTTGTGTATCACTAATACCAAGAAATTCTAGGTATTAGTAATACATAGCACTTTAGCACTTGCATTATATTATATAATTACAAAACTAACCTCAAAGCCTTTTAAAAAAACATTTTCCATTGTACTTATTTTAGAAACTTTTCATCTACTCGGTACTTTGTCAATGGAAAGTCAAGGCTGAGTTTCTTCTTCCTTCTGCTCAATCAAACATTATTTGCTCATCTCCAAAAGGTTAGTACTCTTATCTTTCATTATTATTTGATTTTTCTACCTCTATTTCACAATTTGGGTATAATTATTTCTCTATCAAAATCAACGATTTAGAGTTTGCCAACCATTTTGGAATGCAATCAAAGTGTTTTGTTAATTTTAAGTTAGCAAATAGTTGTGAAAAAGTCAGTCGTCCAAAGTTAATAGATTTGATGATGATGTTTAGGTTTAGCTTGTTTTTTAATATGCTTTGAGTTCATCTATTTCACTCTTTATATGGTCAAAAATTATAAATTTATGCATATAGCTACTTATTTAAAAGCTTATTATGTGTTCATTCTTATTTTTATGGCAAATATAGGTGTTATTATGGATCTTCAACCATTATCAGGTATTGAATATATTATTCTTGTGGAGATATTGTTTCAGCAAGTTCTTGATCTCTTTATTTGTCTTTTCATGGCAAGTTATGGTCATTCTCTAAGAAGACGATGTCAAAATTGACGTGAAGTTAGGTATCGCATGAGTGTTCGAGTTCCGAAAATCATTTCTCACTTACACTATATCATAAATGATAATGATCGTGTATGTATCGATAAGTTAAGAATGGATACAAATGCCTTTCACACTTTAGTTCTCTTAACTAAGGATATTGGAGGTCTGACTGATAGTAAAAGTATGTCAAGCAGCGAAAAATTAGCAATGTTTTTAAATATCTTGGCTCATCATGAGAAAAATAGATCCATCAAGGTTGATTATATTAGATCGGAATGGAACGTAAGTCAGGCTTTCAATGAATGCTTGAGTGCTATTCTCAAACTAGCTCCATTGCTACTTGTTAATCCTAAACCGGTACTTGAGGATGAGATTGAAGATCGATGGAAATGGTTTGAGGTAGGTGAAATTGTCGTTTAGCATCTTTTAACTAATATACAAAATATGTAGTTTTAACAGTTTATGATAAATATTATATATTTTGAGATAACACTATAATTTATCTTAAAGGGTTGTTTAGGTGAACTAGATGGTACTTACATTCCCATTAGTGTTCCAATCCAACACAAACCAAGATATAGAACAAGAAAAGGAGAGATAGCAACTAATGTTTTGGGAGTTTGTGATAGAAATCTCAATTTTACTTATGTGTTACCTGGATGGGAAGGTTCAGCTGCCGATGGTCGTGTATTACGAGATGCTATAGTACGAAGGAATGGTTTGAAAATTCATGAGGATAGGCTTTTTATATGCTTTCAAGTTACATTATAGAAAGAATGGTACTAGTAACTAAATTATATGTTTATATTATAGGTAACTATTATTTGTGTGACGGAGGATATACGAATGGAAAAGGATTTCTTTCACCTTATCGAGGTTATAGATATTGGTTAAAGGATTAGCGCGGCGATAATCCATCACCTCGATGTAAAGAAGAGCTTTTCAACATGAGGCATGCTAGAGCTCGTAATGTAATTGAAAGGGAATTTGGTTTGTTGAAAGGACGTTGGGGAATTCTTAGAAGTTCTCTATGGTACTCGGTTAAGATTCATACCAGGATCATTAGTGCTTGTTGCTTGATTCATAATTTCATTCGTAGAGAGATGGAAGTGGATCCCTTAGACATTGATATAGAAGAACAAATGGAGTATCAACACGAGAATATTGATGTTATTGAATCGTCGGAGGAGTGGACCACTTGGAGGGATGAGTTGGCTTAATCAATGTGGAATGCAAGATTTAACAATTGACATATTGCTACATTTTGAACTATATTGCTACTTATTAGCTATAGAACCTTTTTGGACTTCATTTTCTCTTTAGAACTGGCCTAGTATAAATAGTTTAACTCCCAGAAACTTCTAATTTTTTGTGACCTTAATTGCACACCCTTATTTACTCTTCACATCTCTTTTGTTGTATGCTTTAGTTTATAGTGAATCTTAAGATATTTGGTTCTTTCTGATTTTTTTGATAATCTGTCGCACAAGTTCTTACAGGTGAAATGAATAGTCAAACATCATCAAATAAGAAATCAAAAAAATCAAGCAACACAACACATTCAACACGAAGGACATGGATTCCAGAAGAAGAACAAACTCTTTTAGATGGGCTTAAAGAGTTGTGTGCTAATGGTTGGAGAGGTGATAATGGAACCTTTAGACCAGGGCACTTGATGAAGTTAGAGCGTTATATACACAAATATCATCCTAGAAGTGGATTGAAAGGTGAACCACACATCAAAAATAAAATGAGATATTGGAAAAGATGCTATGGAAGTATAGCTTTGTTGAAGACTCGAAGTGGTTTGGGATTTCAAGATAGTGATGGAACTATAATAGTTGACGATCCAAAACATTGGATTGACTTTATAAAGGTAATTAATATGTTTTTGTTATTTCAGATGGTACTTTCCTTGTTAGTTACTTTAATTATTCATAGTTGATGTGCCTTTAAACTAGTGATCAAGTAAATTGTTATCATCACATATACAACAACATCTAGCCCACATATACACCAACATCTATCCTCTCTTTAGATCCTTTTACAATTAATTAATATCATATTGTTCTATTTCATTTTTTAATTTTCTAGATTGATCCACCAACCAAGAAAATGAATACTAAGAAATGGCCATTGTTTAAGGATTGGGAAGAAATCTTTGGTAAGGATAGAGCAACAGGAGAGTTCGCTGAAGGGCCGCTAGATGCTACTGAAGAAATTCAAAAGAGTCAAGCTCCACAACATTCTAATGACATGAGTTTGGGATTTCTTATTGATGTTGATCTTGATGATGATGAAGAAGAAGAAGAAAATGCTTACCATAGCTCTAAAATTGATACTGAAAAAGCTGAAAATGCCACTGGACAAGATGAATTTGCTACAACTGAAGATTTCACTGAACCTAGTTCATTTACTGGAGCTGAAAATGTCATTAGACCTAGCGTATTTAATGAAGGAGAAAATGTTACTGGTTCTGAAAATGAACATGCTGGATCCCGGAAAAGTCATAAACAAGGTGAGTATTCTAAAAGATCATCTTCTAATGTTAACGAGAAAGAGAAATGCAAGAAAAGGAAAAAAATAGTAGAGGATGATAGTGAGACATTTCTTAAGGGTATGATGGAAGTTATGAAAAACTTTACTGAAAGTCAAGACAAAAGAATTGGTTCCTTGATTGAAACGATGGGGGATCGTGATCAATCTGATGTTCGTGGTCAAGTTTATTCTATCCTTGAATCTCCTGCATTTGAGTTGTACACCACAGAGCAACGTATAAAAGCTGCAATGATTCTCTGTAAAGACGACAAAAAGATGGAATTATTTTTACGTATGGGTGAACATAACCGTCAGACAATGATGTGGATGGTTGTCCATGATAAACTTTGAAGTACGGTGAACTTATGATATAAGTGGCTACACTAGTTTAGTAATTTTTGCTTGAAATCACTTCAAAGTGTGACAACAGTGGCATTTTTTACACCTCCGATTATTAATGTGCGCATGAGCATGTTAAATCTTTTTGTGTAACTAAGTTTTATCAAAATATCTCAACTCTTGTGTCAATGCTAAGTGCAGATGTAATTATATAGTTGTCATTACAGCTCTTCAAATTCTCGTGTAGCCATTTAATTTTGAGATTCTGAAATGCAATTATATAGTTGTTATGACAGTTGTTTAATATGTCTTGTATTTCTCTGTCTGGTCTCTGTTTTTTATTGTTAATTTATATATGAGTTGATGAATGTGTGTGATAGAAGAGGTGAATTCTATATTGCATGGGGATGGAATAATCTAGAATTGATCAGTGATAAGAGAGTGATCCATTGGAAGGCTAAAACGTCACGATTGCATATTTATGTTTACATTGATCTCTGCTCAATTAAATGAACAAATAATCACTTCTACCACTTCAATTTGCATTTCCCTTGAAACAATGTTCTAGAATCAAAAGACCATATATCAATTGAAACAATTTGAAGTTGCAAGTTGATTCTTCAATAACTAAAATAGAACTCCAATAACAGAGGATTGTAATAAGCTGAATGCGGAAAATAAGAAACTTAAATATTAGATTTTTGTTACACCAATTCAAACTTCCCTTAATTCCATACTTCCTAAACTGCAGATAAAGTGAACTTACAATTCAAATAACAAATTTTAGACACAATATTTTATAACAACATTGCAAATTCTTGAAACAATTCATAGTAGATAATTCTTCAAAGAACATTATAGACATGAAAAAAATTCAAGTGCAAGCTGATGGACAAGACTCTCTTTTCCTTCTTTTCCCTTTTGCTTATTACAACAATAATTTTTTCAGATAGAAATTGATTAAAGTACAAAAAGAAGAAAAGAGGAATGGAAAAGGAAATGCATGAAAGCCACCTATTATAATGTGGTGGCAATCAAAAACAGATGGCACAATATTGAGAATTGAATAGTTAATGGAAATGACGACAGTATCCTTTCTAAATTGAAATTTGATAAAAAAAACACACATGATACCAATAGGGACTGACTCTTCTAATATAGTAGAAAATCTTATTTCAATATTGTAATAACTATTTAATTTTATATTTGAAAAAAAATAAGAGAATAGGAGTAAATAATGTTTTAGCAAAGAAATCTCTTTTGATGTTTTAGCAAAGAGCCTTGTTGCAAAGGAAGTGTACAAAGAAATAAAGTGTGAAGGGTATTTTTGTAAACATACATTTTTTTAATAGAAATTATGTAAGATTTGTTATTTCTAATACATCAAACCAAATAGTGTATAAGAAATAATGCAGGCATAACTAATGTAGGCATTACTAATGCAAGCACTACTAACGCAAGCATTACTAATACACCTTATTTTGCATTGTTCTTATACACTCTACCAAACGACCCCTAAATATACTGATGCCAGTTGGCCTGCATCGTCTTATGATGCAGACACAAGTAACTAGGATCTGTATCCAGCGCATCGTTGATCCAGTGAGCACTCCAGAGTTCAGTTGGTGAGCCTCCTTGCATTTCGGAGGACTCCTTTTGCTTTCAGTTTTATTATCAGTTCATTAGGATGTTGTGGGGTTTGACCCAACATCCATCTCAGTTATTTTAGAGGCTTCATAGATAGTCAAACAGTTAGTTATGAGTCTTTTAGCTTTGTATTTTAGATGTTTTTCTATGAGACTTGAGTAGCCATTTTGGCTAGTTTGAATGCTTTCTTTAAAGACATTCTAAGATTTTTCATAAGTTCTTTATTTGAGGTTATTTCTAAAGTTTAAGTCTTCCGCTGAGTAAGTAAGCCAAACCAAGGGTTCGCTTGGGACCAACAATAATTCTCGAGTGTCAGCCACGTCCGGAGTGTAGGCTCGGGGCGTGACACATATCACATGTCAAAATTACATGACATGCTCAGCGAAATGAAAGACCAATAAAAATATGTTACATGTGCACAAGTGACATGTTCTGACCAATCAAATATCATCATGTCACTTGCATCTAATTGGCCAAAGGAAGCATTTCTCGTCACAATTATGTTATTCTAAAATTATAAATTAGGGTTCTCATAATTCAGAAAATCTACAAGAATTCTAACAAGAGGCCACAGAAAGGGCATGGATCAAATTCCACAAATTTCTTGTCATGATCCAAAAATCAAGGTCATGATGACACACACCTCGAGAACCCCAAAATGGTGTGTAAGCCGAAAGAATCACACATACGAGACTCTCGAAGAGTAGTCAGACCATAGACAATAGAAAAATAACAAGAAATATCTGAAAACCTGATAGCATAAATATAAAGAGCACCTAGTACATTTCTAGAATCTGAACTACATCTCAAGTCTTCTAAAAGTAAGTTAAAGACTTTAAACAATAGAAAAAGGTAGAAGTATCCCCCTAGACTATGACCGAAATCCCACAAACATACCTTAACTAAACTAAGGTCCTATTACCCCTTAAATCCATTTTTTTTGTAATTTTGTGCACCTTTTTGGCTTACGTGGCATCCAAATATCTCCCACGCGCCTCAATTGTGTGGAGTCACGGAGTGTGCCACGTAAGACAAAAGGTGTACACAATTACAAAAAAATAAGTTTAGGGGGTAATAGGACCTTAGTTTAGTTAAGGTGTGTCTCTGGAATTTCGGTCATAGTCTAGGGAGGTACTTGTGCCTCTTTTGGAGATGGAGACTAATGGTGATCTGTAAAGCAAAATCTCACCACAACTCCAAAAGAAAGAACTCTGCTGGATCCAATCAACTGCAATGAGACTCACCTTAACTAGGGTCTGCATCAAAGGGATAACAAAAGTAGGGGGTGGGTACAATTCACATGTACTCAGTAGGTTGGACCAACTGAGTATAAGAAATTAAATAGACTTAAGAAATAAACTATGAACGCCTTCATCTGCACGCAGAAAAGTTCCATTCCGGCATCGCCGCCGCCAATTTATATAGAACGACATAAATAAATTAAACAAATAAAAGTACAAATAATACTTAAATTAGCACATAAACAAGTCACATAACACAATAATACTAACCAATGTGATGCAAAGAGATAATGAAATGGTGGAATGATGTGGTGGTACCAAGGTTGCCAAACAACCTATTGTATACACCTTGTCGAGACTCTAGCTTCTAAACAAGGATCCACAGGGGACTCACAATTCATATATCAATCTCAATATTTCAATGTCTCATCAACTTGTCACCTCAGCGTGATCAATGATATACGTACAGTGTCACATTTTCTTTCTCAAAAAGATAATATTTCTTCACTTTCTCATATTTTCATGAACCATGATATGTTGCATGAGGATGATTGCTTCACAACACATATAACACAAGAACATAATCAGCTCATCAAAGATTTCAAATAGAATCAAGTTTCCAAACTCAATAAGTCATGAAACATGTTCTCAAAGGATAGGGGTAGTGGAGGAAACCTTTAAAACCAACCTTTTACCACTTATAAAACATTTTTGTTCATTTTTAAGGTGGTTCAAAAATCAACTCAAACCCCTACTCGGGCATCTCTACGTCAAATATAAACATAAGTCACACAACCCCTCTCTTAGAAAATTGCTCAAATATCACAGAATTCCCATATCAAATACAGACATCACACAAGCCCTCAATACAAGCTAAGCAACACAAATAGACATCATACGAAATAAAACATGAAGATCAAAACTTACCAACCTCTAAAACATATACAACAACTTATTTCACAGTTGACTTCTTCAGAACAAGTTAATTACTCAGCTCAGGCTAGAAGAGGGATAGCAAGGCCGAAACTTCCCGAACATCTCTATCGGAGTAAATTCTCAACCACACTCTAACCGGAATGATCCTAAACTATCAAGAATGAGAAAAGTTCATCAAAAGGAGTCCAATGATACCCATATTGATAGGATTTGAATATCAGTGGTAAAATAGTCCATAAATTACTTTGGAAATTGAAAGGGTAAAATTAGATTTATTTATTTTTTTGAAAATCAAGTTCTATAGGTCAAGAGGAGTTCGTGGTTGGAAAATCCATTATTAACAAGCAAGAATCAAGCTTCAAATCAAGAAATTACTCATTTTCAATTTGGGAATAAAACCCCAAAACCCATATTTGAATCTTCATTTTTAAGTATTTTGGAAGATGAAATTCAAAGAAAACGATATAAAATCGATAAAGGGACTTATCCATACAAGTTTTTCTCAAGAAATTGGTTCCAAAGTCTCCCTCTCAAGCCCCCAATATGAAAAGAATGGAGAAGAAAGTGAATAAAGGGGGGCTGATTTTAGACATTAATTGATTGTTTGTCCGTGTGTTGACCGCGGTCAACATCAGCAAAATCAATTCCCTAACTTATTAAAGTCTCCGAACAGATCTTCATGATTCATTCAGGATCCAATAAAAACAAACCATATATGTTACCTCACTAAATTCGACATTTCAGACTCAATGGAATTGTCAGATTTCTCTAAAAAGACCATTTTGACAAAATTACCCTCTCAGACCTCTTTTTAGGCTTAAAACTCAACTTCTCACTTAAGCACCCAACTCTCAATCCAAGGCCTCAAAAACCTTACCAACCATTCTTCTAGCTCGAACTCGACGTTCCTGACGCGATGTAACTGACAGAATTCTCATTCGATACTCGAAACTCAAAATATTGACCGAGGTCAATCCTATCAAGAATTCTCAACTCAAGAGGGGTCAAATCACCAAAAACACACCCGATCACATCGGGGACCACACCAACCATTCCTAAAATACAAACTAAGCATGAAAATACTACGAAAAAGGACAAAATGGTCATTTCACAAATAAAACCAAATCACAAGAAATGAAACATTATTTGTCTACAAGCTACAAGCATTCAACAACTCAAGCATTTCGTCTGTCTATGTCATACATAACTTCTAGTGCTCTCCAGATGTCATAATTCTGCTGGCCCACGTGTCTTACTTATTTTTACTCAATATAATAACCTTGATAATAGTTGTGTATAAGTAGATATTATTCCTATAACCATATATTTTCAAGATACCTTATCATGGTCAAAAAATGAAATTGAATAACGAACTCATAATAAACATGCATATTTCATATAAATATAATAAAATTTGAACAATAACATATTGTAATTAAAATGGTATTACATAAATTAAAACAAAGTAAGTAATCATTTTGCTCTTCCCCCTTTGTTTCTCCTAATGTACTTATTAGGAAGAAAAATCACCTATCTACATCCACCTACAACACCACAGGCTGACCTTTTGGTATATCCAACATAATATAATAATATAACATAATTATCTTAATGAATGTGTAGGTTAATTATTCAAATGAGGGGTGTAATTTTAACACCTTTGATAACAAGACCTGTTTTCCACTCCTTGTTTTCATCCAGATGAAACTGAATATCCCCATGGGAATTAAATCGTGGATTGAAGAATTCCCCAGCTAAAATTACAAATGATTTCTGAGAGCCTTTTTCTGCTAAATTAACTTTATTTTGTATAGCTTCATTCCATGTCTTTCCTGGTGGTATTAATACACTTCTAACTGGATTCTTACTCCATCCAGAAACATGTTTCCCTTTTCTGAATCGTAACACAAATTCAACTTTGTATTTCGTGTCTGGTGAAAGAAACTCCGTGTTAAAACTCCCATGAACTGAAAGTAACTTCACTTCTCCCATCACTGCTATTTCAGCGCTCATGTCTCTGTAAAATGTATTTTTACCTACTGTAAGTCTATCAGAAGCAATCTCTACGTAACTTCACAAGTTAAGGTGTAGGGTAAGTCTATCTAGATTCTACTTCAAAGCCCACTTATACGATTACATTGAAATGTTGTTTAAGTGTAAGTTTGAACTATAATAAATAAAAGAACTAAATAAATGAAGTGTAAAATTGATCAATAATGTAATGAAACAAGACAAGCCCAATGGTCACTTCAATAAAGGAGACATTTAGCAATAATATATTTTTCTTTAACAATAATATTTTTTGTCACAAAAATATTTAGCGATAATTGAATAAATGTCATTACATTCAGACAAGGGCGGCTCTGAAGGCTTGGCCAGTGAGGCCATTGCCTTAATTAGGCCTCAAAAATTTGAAGGCCCCAAGTTTCTTTAAATTATTGTTATTAATATAATTTATATAAATAAAATTGTTTTTGTATATTTTTTATTATAATTTGTTTGAGAGTATTTTTTACCAATAAGTTCATAAATTCTCATAATCTTTTCACTCATTATTTGATATATTTGTTTTAACTTCCAATTTTAAATTTTATCCTTTTTATATAGGAACTAAGTTATATATATATTGATAACATAATGAATTTTTTTTCAATCTTTTCTTAAACTGCGTGAACACAAAAACATTCATGCACAAGTTTCCTTTTCGTTTTAATTTAATTTATTATATGAAAATTTTATAATTTATTTTAGATATTCACCAATGAGTGCTACTCAATGGAATGAATTATATCATTTAAATTGATCACAAATTTGATAAGAAGGTGTATATATTTTTGTTACTATCCATGTTCAAAACTTCAACTATTAAGTTATGTATGTTCTTTTCTTTTTCTTATTTATGATGATAGCCAAATTAAATTTAAATTTGAGTTTTGAAGCTTAACATCGATAATCATCACTTTATTTTTTGTACTCTTCTTCCTTTTCTTTTTGTGTGTGTGAAAATTGTTATTTTTTGTCTTAAATGATTAATCTATTGTGTAGAAAATAATTTTTCTTGTTGGTGTATAAACTTTATAAAATAAATTTAAGGGCCTCTTACTATGATTTTGCTTTAGGTCACGAGATCTGTCGCCCATGCATTCAGAATCGATAAAGTCTTTGATAATATTAATATAAAATGCTTGCTATTTAGTTTCATATATATTATCGTAATGAGTAAAGGAAAAGTACAATTTTTGAAAAAGATTATGAAGCTGTAAAAAAAGAGAATATATACTCCACGCACTACATTATTCTTTTAGATATACATATGCATAAAGTTTTATATGTTTCTCATTTCGACGCCTTTAATATTTTAATGAATAGTTCTTTTTTTTTTTCAAATTAAAAGTTGAAGATGGAAATGATAATAATTATTAAATTTATAGGAACCAAGGATTTGCAATTGAAAAATATTTTTTTTAAAATAGGAATAGTGATCAAGGGCTTACTCTTTTGATCTCTGCCATGTCCACTTACGATGATCCATTTGGTCAATAATTGTGAGATTTTTTGCAAATAACACGAAGCAATTTTTTCCTGTCTCTTTATCCACCCAATACTGCATTTATCCAAACTATATTAACTCCTCACATCATATCTACCAATTATTAAAAACACAACAAACTAATAGAAATTATAACTCCTTCGCCTATCATTTTTATTTGGTTATTTATTGATTTTATATATTCCGAAATTATTACTTTCCCAGCTTTCATTTAGTTGTCAGGTAAACTAAAAATATATTTATCAATTTTTTAAAAATCAAGAGAGATTATTTATTTATTACCAACTTTGCCGACACATAAATAAAAATTAAAGAATTAATAAGAGATATATAAGTCAAGTAACACCTTAAGAAAATCTTATCATGACAACTAAATGAAATCTGGAGAATAATATATATATATATATATATATATATATATATATATATATATATATATATATATATTATAATTATGCTTCAAAATCAAAATTTCATTACTACTTCCGTTCCATACGATATATATGATATTCTTAGCTTTTATATATAATCCAAAATATAATAAAAAAGGTATTAATTTATATATTTTCACAAATTTACCTAAGTGGGTTTTACATAATAAAGAAATCACATTTGATTTAGTAAACACCTCTTAGACCCTAAAAATACCATATATAATATGAATAAAAAGAGTAATATTTTTATATAATTATTTAATGATAAGGATAATTTGTGGTGTAAAAGTACCTTGGTCTTGCCATCTGAAAAGACTATTCCTTGATAGAGAATGTCATAAAGTTTGTCCTTGCAGTAAGTATGGACATCCATAGATGCATCTTTTAGTATTTCTGAACATCTGTGTGGAAGATCATTTAGATCATTTGTATAACTAATTTGCACATTTGTATTGTTGTCAACACTTGCACTTTTAGTACAAAGATAATTGTTGCAACAAAGACTCTGACCCATTTTTCTCATAAATACTTTATAATTATGAAATTGGGCTTTAAAGAAGCTAGAAAGCATCTATTCTCTATGAAATTGGGCATATTTTTTCACTATTATATGTTGCTAATGTTGTTGATGCCCTTTTATAAAAGTCTAGTGAAAAACAGAATTTTATATTAATAGTACGAGAATCATTTGATGGCTTAACTGGACATATAATTATTCTTGTGTTTTCTTATTGGACTTTATTAGTCCTCCTATGTAATCAGAGTTACAAATTGTTGTTGTTATTATACTTAATTCTTTCTTTCTTCTTCTTCTTCTTATTTAGAAGTGACGGTTTCAAGGACGAACACTGATATATCATTTTTATGATGCAATTGACACGTACATAGTTGCAAAAGCATATTTAACCTGATAGAAGACACGTATCTTTATTAGCTATAGTTAAATACCATTTTACCCAATAAATATTATGAAAATTCCTGTACTATCCTTATTCATCCCATCTCTGATATACAAACTTCACTGCCTTGATATAGCTCTCTTGAAAATCGGTGTTTCCCTTCTTGCTCAAATGTGAAAATATTTTTAACTCCTGGGTATACTTAGTTCCCGTATAATCTTTGAAGAAATGAACTGTACTCTTACTCTTTCCTCAACTCAAAGCTTAAGTCTTAAAACAAAGTTAAAATGTTTGTGAAAGACTTTTGAAATACTTTATGAACTTCTCTTGACTTAATTCTTAACTTCTAGACTTGACTCTTAACTTTCCTTGAATTTGAATTTATGGATTCAAGGATTGTGATTTGTGATAGAAAAGATCTCATGATGTTTAGGAGTGTTTTTAGATAGTTAAACAACAGAAACGATCAAGAAATCACTGTCTGAAAACTAGTCCGCGACGCGGAAATGCATTTAAATATTTGGTCGCGAAAATAATTTTTGAGGCAGAACGGTCCGTGACTGCTTCGCGACGCGAGGAGAAATTTTCCCATCCTGAGGAACAGATCCGCGTCGCGGACCTGGTACCCAAATTTGCCCGACTTTTTCCTTCTTCGTTTTCTAGCCCCAACTCGCCTAAACTCGGTTCTTTTTCCCAAATTCTCTTTAGATTCAGATACCCAGTAAATGTACCTAAGAACCTAACTCAAAACAACTCCATAATTCAACGCAATAATCTCAAAAACTTCTCAATCTCAGCCCAATTCAAGAACAAAAATAAATTCATGAACATATATCAAGAACATCAAACTTTCAACCCTTTTTGGATGAATTCACGCTGAAATAAACATGATTGGCACGTGGGTGAACAAACCCAACGTTATGAGAGTCTCACATACCTCGTAGGGATCACTCCTTGACGAAATCCACAAGCGATTCTTGAAGAACTTAACGATTCTTGCTCCTTCTCCTCTTTTCTCCTCTTCTTTTCTCTTATCTCAAAACCCTAACTTAGTTTTCAAAAGTGTAAACTGACCAAGTTCATTTTAGACCCCAATTAAACTCCTAAAAACGAAACAAAGTAATTTGGTAAGGAAAAGACCAAACTACCCTTCAAAAATCCGGATTACACTTTACTTATTTGAACAACCCAACTTCCAATGGGCATATCTCACTCATACGAACTCGGAATCGCACAAACTCAGCGGCGTTGAAAAGATAATTCCAAGATATTTCCTACGATATATGGAAGCACACATAAATCATCCTGAGATAGGAGTAAGGAAAAGACCAAACTTCCCTTCAAAAATCCGGATTACACTTTCCTTATTTGAACAACCCAACTTCTAATGGGGATATCTCACTCATACGAACTCGAAATCGTGAAAACTCGGTGGCGTTGGAAATATAATTTCAAGATCTTTCCTACAGTATGTGGAAGTACACCTAACTCATTATGAGCTAGGAATTATGGTTGTTAAAGTTGACCAAAAACCCAAACTTAACATAACTTAACAAATTTTCCAGATTTTTCATTCTTTCCTAAAATGACTATTTCCAATTCTAACTCTTTCTAGTTCTTTCAATTTGCGAGATATTACAATATCTTCCTCTTGGGAACATTCGTCCTCGAATGAGATTATTCTTACTAGGCTAAGGGTGTAACATCTAACATTCAACTCAACCACCCAACAAGCAATGCAAATACAACATGCCAACTTATAAATTAAAGAGTACTAAGAAGAGAATTAGTACCTTGATATGGAATTTCTCCGGTCTCAAAGAGACGTGGATACCTCTTCTTCATATCTTCTTCAGCTTCCCAAGAAGCTTCATCAACAAACTGGTTCCTCCAAAGAACTTTGACTGATGCTACTTTCTTAGTCCTCAACTTTCGAACTTGACGATCTAGAATCTGAACATGAATCTCCTCATAAGATAAGCTATCCTTGATCCCGATATCTTCAGTTGGTATGATAAGTGAAGGATCTCTCATGCACTTCTTCAACATGGAGACATGAAATACCGGATGAATTGCTGCCAACTCTTGGGGTAGCTCTAACTCATAAGCTACATTACCAACCCTTTTGTATATTCTGTAAGGGCTAATATACCAGGGACTAAGCTTCCCTTCTTACCAAACCTCATAACACCATTCATGAGTGAAACTTTCAAGTATATGATAACGTTCAAATATACTTCTTGAAAAGAAATATAAACGATCGTATGCAATATATTTACCCAACTATGAGTCGGGGTCGATCCCACAGAGAATATGGAAGAATATTGTCAATAGTAAATATTTAACTCGATAGTCGTTATAAAAATGGGGGATTTAAATTGAAATAAAATAAAATAAAAACAATAAAAAGATAGCTTTGAACTAAGTATTTATTTATATTCAGATTATTAAAAGTAACTAGGAATGTGTTCCCCATAAGCTCATAACGCAGTAATCCTAATAATAGTAATCCTTTTCTAGTGTATTATATGCAAAGTTATAAGTTAGGTATCTCTAAATCCTTGGTCCGGCATCTAGAGAATTTCACCCCGCACCTTGGTCCGGCTACGTGTGTATAATTTACTAACCCTTACTTTTACCTCATATTAGACATCATAATCGATGTTTGGCTTAGTTATTACTTCGCACCAATCGACACTAGCCTATTAGATAGTATCACACTAAATCTATGTTGATAATTCTTTTCTTGTTAATTACCTCCTTGGTCCGGCAAGTAGTAACAAGGCGAGTTCTAACGTTGGCCACCGTTAAAAAGACTTCTAAACGAAAGAATTATCAATGCATGCAAAATACTAGTCAAGAATTGCTTATTTACTATTCATACTTTGTTAATCGCTCATGGTTCTCACAACCCTAGTTATGAAAGTTAGCTACTCATTATCTCAAGAACACAATCAAAATTTATTAAAATAAATATGTTTGTGTTAATCATAAAAAGTTAAGAACAATAGCTAAACTATCTTTTATTAATCACGAATACAAATAAATAATAAAGGAGAAGAAAGAATAAACCACAATTCTCCGGCCTCCACGGCGGCTCTTCCAAAGTTCCTAAGCTAGAAGAAAATTTATATTGTGTCTTGTATCTTGGTTCTTCGCTCTCCTCTAATTATTTCCATGCCCTATTTATAGATGTAGGAAACCCTAAATAAAATAATTGAGTCCAAACAAATTAGGAAATCAAAACCCGAAAGGAATTGGATTCCTTTTTCTCCGCGTGTAGCTTCCAAGTTTGTGCGTGTAACTTCTTTTGATGTTGCTGCCTGATACGTGGACCAGCAGGTAAGTTTTTCTTTCCTTATTTGCATATAAATTATATTAATATTATATTAACTTATTTCCATTAAGCTGCCTGCTTCATTTCCTTCTTCAACTTTCCATCTTTAATTCGTTTTAGCTCCAAACATCTCCAATTTTCCATCAATTTAATCCTACAAATAAAATACACAATTTAGCACAATCCATAAAATTTATGCTCATAAAGGAAAAATATAAATACTAAATGTGAGGCAAATAATGATTAAAAATATGTATTTTGACCTCACATCAGTATACCCAATCACCTACTTCAAACTCTAACTCCCTTCTCTAACATTAGTGTAGGATTTCTGACGACTCTACACTGTTTTCAACCTCTCTTGAGTCACTTTCACTTTCTCCATAGCTTGATGAACTAAATCTAGTCCTATCAACCCTGCTTCACCTAGTTCAAACCATCCAATAGGAGATCTACATCTTATCCCATAAAGAGCTTCATAAAGATCCATTTGGATGCTAGAGTGGTAGTTATTGTTATAAGCAAATTCAATAAGGGGTAAGTGATCATCCCAATTACCTTTGTAATCAATCACACAGGCCCTCAACATGTCTTCTAAAGTCTGAATAGTACGTGCTGCTTGCCTATCTGTCTAAGGGTGAAAGGCAGTACTTAAGTTCACCTTTGAGCCTAAACCTTTTTAGAATAATTTCCAAAACTGTGCAGTAAATTGGGCACCTCTATCTTAAATAATCGAAACTGGCACCCTATGTAGTCTAACTACCTCTTGAATATACAACTTAGCATAGTCCTCTGTTGTATGGGTAGTCTTTACCGTCCAAAAGTGGGCTGATTTTGTTATTCTATCGACAATCACCCAAATAGAAGCATGCTGCCTACGGGACCTTGGTAAACTTGTGATGAAGTCCATATTGATCATCTCCCACTTCCATTCCGGAAGTTCTATATTCTGAGTCATACCACCGGGCCTTTAGTGCTCTACTTTAACTTGTTGGCAATTCAAACACTTAGCAACAAACTTTGCAATGCCTTTCTTCATACTACTTCACCAATAAACATCTCTCAAATCACGATACATCTTTGTGGAACCCGGATGAATGGAATATCTGGAGCTATAAGCTTCCTCCATGATTCTCTCTTGGAGGTCATCCACCCTTGGTACACACAACCTACCTTGATATCTCAATACTCCATCTCCCACTTGTTAAAAAGCCAATATTTTTTCCTTATGAACATTTGCCTTCAATTCAAGCAAAATAGGATTTTGGTCTTGCTTCTCTTTTACTTTTGACACTAAGGATGATTCAGCCCCAATCATCATCACTACTCCTCCTTATGTGGAATCCATTAGTCGGACTCCCAAGCGTGCAAGTCTATAAACATCTTTCGCTAACTCCCTCTCTTTTCTTCCTCAACATGGGCGGTACTACCCATAGACAACCTGCTTAAAGCATCAGCAACAACATTATCATTACCTGGGTGATAAAGAATACTAATGTCATAATCCTTGAGTAATTCTAACCACCTCCTTTGTCTGAGATTAAGCTCTTTCTGAGTAAACACATACTGAATACTCTTGTGATCGGTGAACACATCCACATGAACACCATAAAGATAATGGCGTCATATTTTCAAAGTAAATACTACGACAACCAACTCTAGATCATGCATTGGATAATTCTTCTCATGAACTTTCAACTGTCTGGAGGGATAAGCTATAATTTTGTCATTCTGCATTAACACACAACCCAAACCAACCCTAGACACATCACAATAAACAACAAAGCCTTGTGTGCCTTCTGGTAAGGTCAATACTAGGGCAGTAGTCACCCTTTTTTGTCAATTCCTAAAAGCTTTTCTCACAAGCTTCAAACCATTGAAACTTCACTGTTTTCTGAGTCAACTTGGTCAAAGGGGATGAAATAGATGAGAACCTCTCTATGGACCTTCTATAATATCCAATCAAACCCAAGCAACTCCTAATATCAGTTGGAGATGTGGGTCTAGGCCCATTTATGCACTACCTTTATTTTCTGGGTATCAACTTTAATTCCCTCTCCAGACACAATGTGGCCTAAGAATGCCACAGACTCAAGCCAAAACTCACACTTAGAGAACTTGGCATACAACTCTCTATCTTTTAAAGTTTGGAGAACTATTCTGAGATGACTAGCATGATCTTCTTCATTCCTTGAATATATTAGTATTTCATCAATGAAAACGATAACAAACATATCTAAATAAAGGCTTGAAAACTCTATTCATAGGGTCCATGAATGTTGCAGGCGCATTGGTCAAACCAATGGACTTGACCAGAAACTCATAATGACCATAACGGGTTCTGAAAGTTGTCTTGGGAATATCACACTCCCTTTCTTTCAACTGATGGTAGCCCGATCTGAGGTCTATTTTCGAAAAACAAGAAGCACCCTGAAGCAGATCGAAAAAGTCATCAATTCTCGAAAGAGGATACTTGTTCTTGATGGTAACCTTGTTCAACTGGCGGTAATCTATACACATCCTAAGAGAACCATTTTTCTTTCTCACAAATAACACTGGAGAGCCCCAACGTGAGACACTTGATCGAATAAAAACCTTATCTAGGAGATCTTTCAATTGTTCTTTTAGCTCTTTCAACTCTACTGGTGCCATTCTATATAGTGGAATAGATATATGACAATTATCTGGAATAATATCTATACCGAAGTCTATTTCTCTCTCAGAAGGGACTCCGGGATGATCATCAGGAAATACTTTTGGAAAATCTTTTACTACTGACACTGACTCCATAGGAGGTATCTCAACACTAGAGTCATTAACTCGGACTAATTAATAGACACACCCCTTGGAAACTAACTTTCTCGCCTTAAGGTACGAAATGAAGCGACCCTTAGGCACTGCTGAACTACTACTCCACTCTATAACTGGCTCATTAGGAATTTAAAACCTAACAACTCGAGTTCTATAATCAATGGAGGCATAACAGGCATGAAGCTAGTCCATACCAAGAACGACATCGAAATCTACCATGTCTATCTCATCTAAATCAACCATTGTGTTCTTTTGATTGATAGAAATGACACAATCACGATATACTCGCTCAGCTAGAATAGACTCCCTAACAGGTGTAGAAACACAAAAGGGTTCACAAAGTTTCTCAGGGAAGACATCAAAGTTCATTGCAACATAAAGGGTTACAAAAGATAAACTTGCTCTTGGGTTTAGCAAAGCATAAACATCAATGTACATGTAAGAACATGAGTAATTAGAGGAACGGGACCACAAGCTTTCTGGATAACAAAAGAAACACAAGCTTTCTGGATAAATAATATCAGGTAATAAAAAAAGAAAGGCTAGCCAAAATATTCTTTTTCTTTTAGATAGCATCTATTGCCTCTTTTATTTTTTTTATTTTTTTGAATGAGGAAGACATCTACTCTTGCAGTAACAATAGATTCACTCATGGATAGAAAAAAACATAAAAAGTTTCTCATGCAAACATAATATAATTAAATAGCAAAGAATTGAGTTTGTATAACCTTCATCAATTAATCAACTAGTTCACAACTATTGCCCCATTTTT
This sequence comes from Solanum verrucosum, assembly GCF_900185275.1. Classification (NCBI taxonomy): domain Eukaryota; kingdom Viridiplantae; phylum Streptophyta; class Magnoliopsida; order Solanales; family Solanaceae; genus Solanum; species Solanum verrucosum. The sequence continues at coordinate 197,798 of NW_026020233.1, forward strand.
TTAATCTTGTTGAAATACAATTAGAATTCATAAAGAAACTTACACATATTTCTTTTGCAGCTTCATTAACATATACTCTATCTTTATTTTTATGAGTAGAAATATATATTTGTTCTCGTCCAGGCCTTTGTCCAGTTTCAACCATCTACAAATAAAAAATTCATGAAATCAAAATAATTTACTACTCAAAAATGAATACATAATAAGTTAATTTACTAATCACCATTTTAGCCCTTCTCGTAGCATTCACTTTGAAGCCACCTGTGTGTAGAGTTGTTTGTTTTTTCCGATTTTCAGTATTTTTTCTATTCATTTCCATTAAAAAAATATACGAAACTTAATTAAAAAATCAAATAGTTACATGATAATAAAGACTAGTAAAAACAGTAAGATAAGTACCTTTGTTGAATCTTTATATTGGTAATCAACAAAAGAAATCCATTGATCTTGTGGAAGATCCATCTGGCATATTATCAATAATCTCAACTTTACTTTTAAGTGGGTCTTCGACTAACTTCCACAAGTTGTTCTTATTTGCTGCCCATTTCTTTCCAATAGATTTATAAATATGTTGCCACGCATTTGACTCTGTTGTCTTAAAGGAGAACTTGGGCTTCAAGAAAAAAAATTAGTTAGCTTATCTATTGCTTGTAAATATAATATTCAAATTACCAATTATCTTTCTCACCAAAAAGTAAAATAGAGTAAGAGTCTAGTTGTAAGATTATACCTTTATAATTTGATCGAAGACGCGATTTAAGTATGCCATAGGCACACTCGACCATTTCTCAAAGTTGATTGGAAATAAAGAGCAATGCTAAAATTCTACAAAAGCCTGAAAGAAGGCTGCGAGCCTCTCCAAATGGTTCATTTGGGTAATTAAAATTAACCACAATAAGTTCATCACCTGATAAATTAAGCACATCTGTTTTCTTTTTACTTTGAGCTTTTTGATATTGTTTTTTGAATCTGTAATAAAAACAAAGATAAGTTGAAGCCATGAGAGAAACAAATAATGATTATTGAATATGTACTGATACTCAAAATTATTTATCTATTGTTTCTACAGTCCAATGATTCACGCCAAATACGCTTTTTGAATGAAAGATACTCAAACTCAAAAATACTCAACTCAGTTCAATATAAAAGCAACAATGAGGATGCATTATAAAAAAAGCTTTTAAAACAATAGGTAATAACTCAATGTATTTAAAAATACAATAATAACTCTTTTACTCTTATTTGGGAGATTCTCGAACCGACAACCACATCACTATGAGCTATGTGATGATACAACGTCTCGCCCACGCTGCCAGAACTATCATATACCTTGTCGGAGTATAGGACTTCCTCAACTAAATGGATCCACTAAGCTATGCTTAAAAAAAAAGAAGGAATTATCTAAAAAAGTATGACCTTTTACCCATAGTGGCATACATGGTTTATCAGGACTTTGAGTTGTCTGAACTCGTCCCCATATCGGTGCTCAATACTACTCCCAATAATATAACTCATGCTCATATGTTTAAAAACATTTCCTCATCCTCAAAATTTGAGATTATTACTCAAAAGGTTCTCCTAAAAGAGATTATGCTAAAAAACTCCTCATGAACTCATTTGGAAATCAAGGTTTTCTCTCGTGTTAAATGTAAAGGTGTATACTCTTGGCAACACTTAGTTCCCTTATAATCATTTTGAAAAATGAAACTCGACTCTCCTCATCCTCATACTCAAGTACTCAAGTCTTAAAACAATTTTTAAAAGATTGTAAAAGACTTCTAAAAAATGACCCAAAGACTTCCTCAAATTTTACTCTTAATCTTTACTTGAATTTGAAATGTGAATTCAAGAATTATGATTTGGATATATAGGATTTCTCAATGATTTGATGAAGTTTGGATAGTTGATAAAAAGAAACGAGCAAAGACACGAATTGGGGAAACACTGGCGCGACGCGGAGAGGGATTATTAATTTTGGTCGCGTAGAGGGGTTATTCTCTGAGGACTAAGGGGTTATTAAATTCAGTCCTCAGAGAATAACCCCTCTACGCATCACAGATGTGCTTTCAATTTCACGCAATTTCACAAACCCTGAACGTTTTCAGTGAAACTCACACAAAACTCAATGAAGAGACTCAACTTTTTCACAAAAACTTCACTTCCAGGATTTCAAAGACCTTAATTATCAATTAAACTCAAGAACTTCTCAAGAACTCAATAATATAATCAACCTCAAGAATGAAATCATGGGTAAACTTATACATGATTGGCGTGAGGGCGAACAAACCCAACACTATGAAAGCTTACATACCTCGAAAGAATCGAATTCTTGGCAAAAATCCTCATAGATCGCAAGAAATCTTGAACGCTTGAAGTTTTTCTCCCTTTCCTCCTCTTGAAATTTGCCCTAACTTTACAAACGCCTTTAGATTTTAGCGTAAACTGATTTTAATCAGCTTTGACCCTTAATTTGTGTGTAAAAACGTGTGGACTTAGTGGGATAAGGAAAAAACCAAAATACCCCTCCTTAATTCGGATGAATTTCCTTAACTGGACATGCTAAACTCAAACGGACATATCTCCCTCATCCGAACTCAGAATTTAGCAAACTCAGTGTCATTGGAAAGAGGACTCAAAGATCTTTTATTTTATATCTCATGGGACACCAAAATCATCATGTACTGAAATTTATGGTCGTTTGAAGTTGACCCAAACTCATAATTGAAGACTAACTTGCACAAATCTCAAATTGGCTATTTCTAATTTAGTTCTTTCTAAAATTAGCTCTCTCTGAGACCGAGGTGTTACATGAAGAGTTTATTGTCCACTTGATAAATCTTAATGAATAAAAAGGGGTTGAAATGGAAAGGCTATGTGTTGATCATAATGCTTGTGAATTGCCTTGTTGTGACCCTTATTGATTGATTGATGAAATGTTTGATAGCATGAATGTGGACTTGAATTGCTTCAATTGTTGTCTCTTCCTTATGGTGTCAACTTGCTTATGTGCATTGATTCCATTCCAAGACTCGAAACTCCATAAGACACCGAAAGCCACTTTTTTTTATTAACTTTAGCTTTTTGAATTCAAAAACTTTCATAATTCACAACTTTTTAATCAACGCTCAAAACCCATTTCAAAATCCAATCAGGGGTAAAACTGTAATCTCACGAAAAGTTTAAAAAATGACCTTCCGGAGTATTACATTTATATTGTGAACAAATAAGAGAAGATCAAAACCCAAATATTGTTATTCATGTCTTCAAAAATATATACTGGAGATAGAAAAAAAATTGGAATGTACAACTTTGAGCCCAACAAAAAAACTGTATTTCCTTAAATAATTTAATCCTGTTACGATTATTCAAAGTTGGGATCATTCATTCCTCTCAAGTTAGAAGGTACGCTATTCTATATTATTTATAATTGAAAGCAAATCACACTGATTACTTTTACTTCTTTAAAAATGATGCACATAAGAGGAATAGAATATCGAGAAGACGAATTTTTTGAATATGTTTTGGTGTCTGAAAATTGAGGCAAAGGCTCTGACTTTATTGCCAATCAACTTTTTAAGAGTAAGAAGAATTGTTTCTAAATACCGTCAAATCTCATTATAGTGGCTACTATAGTGAGGTACTGTTGTATGTGTATATTGATATTTGATATTAAGATCTCATTTGCCTGTTATAATGAACAAAGTACACAAAAAATTAGTGTAATGAATTTGTGTACTAAGAAGAAAGATTGTACTGTATTTGTTAATCAATTTGATGAAAAAATAGAAAGAATATGAATGTATAAAAGACAAACACCAATAGTCTTTTCTCGTGAACTTGTGACCATAACTGATGGACTACATTCAAATATTGTTTTTCATATTAAATATTCATATTTAAAATTTACTATGTGCATGACATTAATAATCATTACTATAAATATTTTGATATTTTATTTTTATACATGTTTCTTATAAAATATTTGAGTATGACTGTTATAGAGAAGTAATTTTACAAAGAGTGTATCGTTATAATGAATGTCACTACTGTTATAGCTAGAATGACAACTAAAATATAACATAAAACATTAATTCTGAAGAAAATCAGGTTATTATAGTGAAATGTTATTATAATGAATAACTTTTATAACGAGGTTTGACTGTTAAATGAATATATTTTGATACCTAGGAGGCTATAGTTCTTCGTCGATCGAAGCAATTATATTAGGCCACTTGTAAATGAAAATGAAAACTACAAACCTATTTTATTTTTTTTAGCTCCTCATTTGATGTTTGATACTTATATTGAAGTCTGACTAATCTGAATTACATATATAAATTCTCAAGATCCAAAATTTCTATAACTCAAATTTGTAAATCATATATTACAAATCAGATTTATTACAAAATAACACAACAGAAAATTTAAATACAAGTCAGTAGCAACAAACATTTATTTTCACAAGAACACTCAGTATTACAAGGAAATATAAAACTATTTGGAGGGATTAGTTCCAATGGTTATAACATAAAACTTCTGTGAAGCATTTCTTTATTAGTATACTATTATATGTGTAGTTATTAATCCTTCTTCTGAATAATTACTTCTTGGATAATTAATCCTCCTTTCCATTTTCCACTCCAAACTTCATAAAGCCCAAAACAAAGCTTGCTATCTTCATATGGAGAATCAGTTGTTGTAATGGTAAGATTATTTGGTACAAGATATGATCCATTTGATTCAACATTAGCATCTTTTGTTAAATAAATTTTCTTCCATAAGTTTTTTGATCCAGATTTGACCATAAAATAGAGGGGTAACTCATTAAATCCAAATGAATCTGGTGTCAATTTCACCTTGAACTTAACTTCATATTTTGTGCCTTTTTCTACTTTGTCACACCACCCTGTTACCTCTAGCCAACTTACTTGTACAAGTGTTGCTGCCTCTTTCCTGTTCATTATCAAATACAACATTAGGTCACTTATCTCAATGTCCATCTAACAATTATCTTATAAAAATGGTATCCGATTTGACTATTCCATCAGATACCTACTATTTCCTACCACACTGTAACAAAAATAGTTTTTAGCAGCAATAAATATACGCATAAGAAAAGAGTGTTAAATCATTTAACGACATTAATTAATTGTCATTGGATCCAATATCATTATAAACTTTAGGGACATTTACAAAAAGTGTTAATTAATTGCCTCTAAAAACATATTTAACGGCAATTAAGCCATTGCCGCTAAAGATATTTTTGGTGTAGTTGCATTACAATTTTCACAAGAAGATTCAAATAATTTATATAAGCAACAAAACGAATTATTCTTAACCTATTTGAAAGTATAACAAAACAAAATATTCAGTGCCAAAATTATAATTACTCAATCTCCATAAGAATTCACTCTGATTATATGAATATATAGAAAGTGTGGCATGTATTTAAATAATAAATATATACTAACTCTTGGGGTAATTTCCAATATCGTTCATCCTTTCCCCAAACGATATTAAAGGCTGCAGGATAAATTTTGAACTGCAAGTATGACAATTAAATATGTCAGAACATTACATTAATTTGACTAGACTAAGTTTGAAATAAAAAAAATGAAGATCAAATTAACTAAACGTACCACGGTCCCTTTTTCTAATTCCTCAGAGATATGATTTCCTTCATAGTGTGAGTTTGAATACTCCATGTTGAATTATAAATATTTGAGTTTTATTATTTGCCTACAACCACACATATGTATTTATAGAGTATAACTTGAAAGCTAGAGTTGGCTTGGCAAGGTTAACTTTTTAAAGTTAAATGCCACCTTTACTCTACGTAAGAACGCAATGGAATCTCTCGAACCCTTAAATATCAAAAGTCTTAGATTTCAACTTTTTCAAATAAATTGTCTGGCTCATGTGGTGTGAATATGGATTAGTCAGGTCGGTTTGATTTGGAATTGCGAAAGGTTAAAATTAAAAAGAATATGGAATCAAGTAAAGGAGTAAGACATGATATGGGGATGGAAAGGGAAATTCTTCTTTTAATTTGTGCTTGAATTGCAAGCTTCGCTCACAATCTTTAATATTCTCACACGCTAAGTATCGTACGTACCATTTATATTACTATAAGAGAATGTCTTCAATATTTCTTTCATTTTCATCACTTTTACTAACCATTATTTACTTGGGTTGTGGTTAACCAATTAATCATCCAGGAGGGAAGTACAAGGTATATATATTACGTTTCCGTTTGACCATCAGAATTATTCACTTATTTTCATAAAATACTTTTTTACCGATTTTCCAACTCCACCATCACAACATATAAATAAACTGCTGTGATCTTTTCTCTCCTTTGTTAAAAATATAACAAAAACTACATATTCAATTCGAAGTACAAATTAAATATTTGAAATATATTGCCAAATACTTACTTTAATTTGTCTTTAAAATTCACATGCACCGAGTAAAACTCCATTAGCGTATACGTAATGCATGTTACGCTTAGCACCTAATAGAGCAAAGGATTCGAAAGTGCATCTTAATATATATGTTGCCTTTTTGTTTATATTTTTTTTTTTCAAAAATATAGAATTATATTTAGGCCTTAGGGATAGCGTCACGGTACCTTGATTTTAGGGTAGAATGAGTAATTAGTTTAGTCAAACTAAATATAAAACTTATCCTAAAATATGCATGCTTCATATTTTACGAAGTCATTTGAGTAAAGTTTCCAATAAGCACGGTGTACTTTTAATTGTCGTGATTTTTTTTATAGTTAAACTATAATAATTTTGACTAACGTTTTATGATGTATTCTTTTATTATTTAGATATGCAAAAAATTGTAATTTATAGTACTTTTCGTATAATTTTTTAATATCTAATTTTTTTTTGTTTAAAATATCGAATTAATTTGATCTAATTTAACTTTGAGAATTAGACATACTGACTTTAGAAAAACACAACATGACAATTAAAAGTAGACGGAAGGAGTATATATATATATATATATATATATATATATATATTCTAAGTAGAAAGGGAAATTAATACTTCAAACAAGATAGGTACAATCTTGGAGGTATGTTGTCAAGAAAAGAATATTTATTTTAAGAGGTCCACGTGAGAACTCCAAAAAAGGAGATAAGAGATGAGATCAACATACAATGGCATAGAAGCATTTGTGTGTCTAGCAAGTTGTAAATAAATCTTATCTTAGGCATACTTTTCTAAAGAAGAAAAAAAGTGGCAAACAACCAAAATCATTCTAGCTACTTCTTATCCCCCACTTTCTTCCAACCAAGTTGTCAAAATTCCTCTAATGTTAATTACTTTATTCTCTAAGAAGAATCCATGTAATTATAATGCCTTTAATGTCGAAAGAAAATAGTGAATTTATGTTCTTTTCATATTTTGAAGCATGCATGTATACACACGTAATTAGGGTAGTAACTGAATATTCATCACTAAAATATCGATCGATCGACTCCACTATAAGAATAACATCGTACCAAGCCTTGTAAGTGCCCGGAGGAAAAGTCAACAATTGACATCTTAGCACAATCAACTCTTGAGAAGTCACTCCTTATAAAAACAACAAAATAACCATACGTTGAATTTCCTATACTAAATTCTTGTATTTCTCTCTAGCGTTATGTTAGTCTGCACAACCTAGAAATATAGTGATTTTAACTTTTCGCCTAAGTGTGAAACGCATTGCCTAACGTGTTCCAGCAAAGCAGTAAGGACGGTAAGTAAAAACACAATATTTTTCGGTGGAAAACACCCAACTCAAAAGGTGTAAAAAATCACGACATGTACCCCTACAGGATTTAACTTCAACTTCACTAAATCACTGAGTCTCCACAGAAAACAGATTACAAGCCTATGTAACCTAAGGAATTACGAACTATAATTCCCAAACTTCAACACAAACCTCTCAAGATATGTGTTCTCAACTCTTCGAGTTATCACAACCTAAAGACAACACACCTAATTCAGTTTATAACTCACTGAACTAAGATTACATCAAGACTTGATCACAAAGAAAAACTCCCAACACATAAACTCTGTAAAAGAACCAGGTTCTTCGATGTGTTCCTTCAGTTTGCTGGTAGCACTTGCGAAGTCAAATTTTCAATTGCTCTTTTTTCTCTGTAAGTGCACAAGTATTCTAGACGACTTCACCTCTATTTAAGCATAATTCTTCATAGAGTTATTGTTCACTTCAAACTCCTCATTGACTTGAACTCTTTTGACTTAGAGTTCTACTTCAAGTAAGACTCCTTCTTCAATTCAAACTCCTTGCTTCTTTAGACTCCTTCTTCAAATTACATTCATTGATTCTTTTGTATTGTAGTCGAACTACAACTCTTCAATTCAATAGTAACTTGAAGAGTTCTACTTCAAGTAAGACTCCTTCTTCAAGTAAAATTCCTTACCTCTTTAGACTCCTTCTTCAAATCAAACTCATTGATTATTTTTCTTCAATTCATTACTAGTTTGATTCCTTGCGTTTTGTACGAAATTATCATTATCCATTTCTTTATTTCTGCACTCTTGTCTTTATTTATTTTAAAAGTTTTCCCGAATTCAACTGCTCGTGATAGTGTACCTTTGGACCATGTTAACTGACGTGTTTCATCTTTCTTTGTCAATCATCAAAACTGCATAAATTCTAATAAATTCCCCCTTTTTGATGATGACAAACCTCTTGTTTTGTGCATTCAAACACATTTTCCTGTAGACAATTAGCATGAAACACTAGAATGAAACAAGTTAGTCAATGAGCTATAAACACTGACTCTTATCCCACTATTTGTTCATCATCCTTAAGCACTCATCAAACTTGTTCGGGATAGATCGAATAAATTATTAGAACCAGACCAACACAAACTATATTAACATAAGTTATTTCATTCAGTCAATTTATATATATATATATATATATATATATATATATATATATATACTAGTAGCAGGACCGGCTCGACTATAAAGTCACGGCCCTTTAAAGTTGTATGCATAATCTCAATTAAAACTAGTATCATGACCGGCTCGACTATAAAGTTGTATGCAATTTGTGGTGATGGCTTAAGTCCATTTCTTACTAACTTAGCACGAATAACATTTTGGCTTCTTAGTTATGTCGTGCCTTGTAATACATGACCCCTTTTAAGTAGTTTCAAAACATTGTAGTCTAATTATAAATAACAAGTTATACACAATAGTAACGGACTTCTTGGGTAGTTGTGTGGTGTTGTTCATATCGTCTCCTCTTCTCCCCAACCTATGAATACAACCAATGAAAATTTCATTAGCTTCATGTCATGTTTATGTTTTTTCCAGTTTGATTATTTCCCACTTGTTATTTATTGTATTTCACCTAATGTTCTCTTGTAGACGATATTTCTTGCGTATGTCCCTATCTTCCAATTTGGAGGTTGTTCAGTCATAAACAATGGATTCGTTGTGACCGTTGATATTCTTCTTGAAAGTATTATATATAATTGGCCATGTAAGAAAACATGTAGTGATAGGTACAATCAAACATTTGATAATATTAATTTGACCTTGTTGGAGGGAAGTTGTTTGTAGTAACCAAGCTTGTTCTAAGTGTGAAGTGTTATCACTAGCCAAAGTACCGCTATTGTAGATAAATATGGTCTTATTTTTGTGTATAGAGGAACTTGGGAAAATTAAATGGTTATTAAGCAAATATATACTAGTTAATTAGTCATCATAGCTATAGTTTTAGTTAGTTATCACTCGCGACCAATATTCAGAGATAATTATTTTGAGTTTGTATAATTCACACATTTGTATAAATAAAAATTTGTATTATATAATATGTATAACTTTTGTGTAATATAATTTGTATAACTGTTTAAAGTTCAAATCTTTGTATTTGTATAAATTCGTTATTTTGAGTTTATACAAAAAAAACTCAATTATACAAATATACCCGTGAATTATACAAACTCACCCGCGGATTATACAAACGAGACATTTTTCGTAAGTATGAAACTATAGCTATGGAGCATAATTAAGTATATTATAATGGCTATTTGCGAAAATTCCCCTAGGAAATTTCCCACCTAATTAGAGAACATGTATTGGGCTAGCTTGTTTTTGTGAAGGCCCAATGAAGTTTATATTCTAAAGGACCAATCTTGGCAACTTAAGCCTAAAAATATATTGGCATTCTTAGCCAATCTTGTATCCATTCTCTAAAGTGAAAATTTCATATATGATATATATTACTCTAATATTTTCAAGTTATAGCACTAGAATTAAATTTTCAAGTTGTAACAATAAAAAATTTCAAGTCGTAACAGTTTCTTAAAAAAAAAGCTTTTTTTAAATAATTGTAAAAATTTGTTTTGAAAAAAATAAAAACATAAAAAAATAAAATAATTTGTTTCTGAAAAAAAGAGAGGTAAAAATAGGGAAATAAGTGTGTTAATTAAATTTGAATTGATTGAAGATAATTACTAATTAGCATAAATTAAGGAAATTCAAACTAATTAAAAATATTTAGTTTCCTTATTTCACTCTAATTTGTTAAAATTAATTTAAAATTCTGATTTCATCCATTTTCTTCCACGTTTCTCTCTCTTCGATTTTTTTTCCAGAAATCTTGTCACTCTCATCTAATTCATATTCGTTTTTATTCAATAATCTTTATTTTCTGGACGGCTTTTTATTAGTATTAATAAAACATGGTGGTAGATGGGATCCTTCAGGTTAGTGTTCTTTGCGATTTTTTATTTGGATTGTAATACAAACCAAACGTTCAAAAAAATTATGAACAATGATTCTGGAAAAAAAATATTCATATTTTGTTTGTGAATAATAGTTTTAATTATGGCGTTTTTGGTATGAATATTCACTTTTGAAATTACATAAAATTTGTTTGAAATTGGTATAGATTTTTGTTTGAACATTCATTTTTTTGTATGTTTCTAGTTAAAAAATTACATAAAATTTATTTGAATTTGGTATATTGGTTATACCATGTTGGTACGATTTTGGAATTATATTTGAATAAATTTCGTATACTGTTTGTCTAATAAATGACAATTAATAGTTAAAAGTGGTATTATTTTGGTATTATAGTGTCATGATTCTGCTGTGAAAAAGTGACGGCTTATGTCATGAAATAGGTATAATTTTGGCATGAAATAGGCATGAAAAATGTGCATAATAATTATATGAAATTTGTATACTGATTTCAGATTTTTTTGTTGTGTATAATAATTTGAATTATGACGTTTTTTTTAAAAATGTATAATGTTATATTTTGGTATGAACATTGAATTTGTTCATTATTTGTCTGACGCATTTTTTTTTTGGTTAAAAAAATAGATAATTTTTTCTTTGGAATTTGTATACTTATACTACCAAGCATGTATGACAATCGATAATGTTTTGGTACGATTTTTGGTTTGATTGGATTTTTTTTTTATTGGCATTATATTGTAATGAATTTTGAGAATAATAATGTAATTAATTTGGTATATTGTTTATTAAAGAAATGACAATTAATATTTCTAAGTTGAAATTAGTTTGGTATTCTAGTGGCATGATCCTGGTATGAATAATTGATAACTTTTGGCATGAAATAGGTAAGAAATGTGTGAATAAGAATTGTATGAAATTTGTATACTGATATAACATATGTGTTTTTACTTTTGTATTCTATAATAACATACGAAATTGTTTTAAAATAACATATGTATTTTTACTTTTGTATGAATTTTGTAAGCATAAAAATGGTATGAAATTTGTATATTGATATAGCATATGTATAAAAGTTATTTGTACTTTTGTATGATATAATTTTGACACAATAATTTATGGTGAAACAGAAAAATATGCAATTCAAAAAGTGTCGGAGCAGAAATTATTGTCGCCTGGTTTAAAAAGAACTGTAGGGAGACCACAAGTTGTAAATGGTTTGCTGATGTGAAATTCAAGAGGTCTAAGATTACGTGCAGTACATGTCGTCGGGAGGAACACAATAGGAAGACATGTTCAAATTACCCTTCTAAAAAAAAGACATAATTTATTTTTATTTTTATTTAGTTGTTTTATTGTGGCAAACTCATGTTTTGATTTATTTTGTCTTTTAAGTTAATGACTTATCAAAATATTTATTATTTGTGCTAGTTAATCATTTGTGTATTCAGTGTTTTTCAAATGTATAGTCAAAAAATAGGTAATGTTGGTATGCAATTGATATTGACCGGAAAAATTAAGTTAAATCTTAGTATGAAATTGGTATACATTTGGTATCCAACTGACGTCCCAGTGGTAAAATTGAAAAAAACATGTAATTGAGATTTCAACTGAAATAGCCAACGTAAAACTAGTTAATATTGTATCCAATCTGTATAAATTTAGTATTGAATTGATATCCCATTGGAAAATTTAAAAATCAAGTTGTGGTTGAGATTTCAATCAACCTAAACAAGTTAATATTGTATTCAATTGGTATCCAACAGATATCCCACTTGAAAATGATAAAAAAAACAAAATGTAACTGATATTTCAACCAAATTAAACAATCTAAAACAAGTTAATGTTTTATCCAATTTATATACACTTGGTATCCAATTTGAAATTTTAGAACAAAGACAAAAAATAAAAATGTATAAAATTAGTATCCAACGGGTATAAATCCGAGAAGAATAAATCCGGGAAGAATGAATTTTGAGAATAATAATGTAATAAATTCTTAATTCTAAAAAAAATCAGATTAAAAAAAAAAAACAATATCAAAATTTAAAATAAAAAAAACATCAAGAAAAGCAAAAAAAAATAGATTAAAGAGAGAGAAAATTACATGTTAAAATATACGGTGATAATTTTTTTTAAAAAAAATAAAAAATTAAAGGCCCCAATAGTCATTAATAAATAAAAGTTATTTGAATAAGTTAAAAAATCCCTTAAAAGGTGTAATAGATAATTACAAATTGATTCTCTCTCATTAATATTATTTCTCTCACCTATTAATTATATAAAAGGAACTGCAATCAATACAATTAAATAATTAATAATATAAAAATATAAAAAGATTAATCATTTAATAAAGTAAATTTTAATTGATTTTTAAATAAAGTTAAATTTAATTGATATGTTATAACCCGTAATTAAACTGTTATAAGTAATAATTTTTTAAGAATTGGTTTAAAACTCGTAATATTGTCTCTTAAATGTGTATATGGTGTGATTTTTCCTTCTCTAAAGTCATGTTGAGCAAAATGGATACTCTTTCTCCTAAAATTATGATGTGCCCCCCCCCCCCCCTCCCTTAAAATCACACTATATTAAGCATACTTAAAAAATAATAGGAAATGAAATTCCAAAGTCAATTTACTTTTTATATACTGTATGTGATATTAATGCATTGTATGATTTTGATGTAAAAAAACAATAGTTATTTAGTTAAACTAATTAATTATTGGATATAAAGAGAATATAATGTCTATTTTTGTAATATGTATATGTATGGGGAGAGGGAGAAAGGCAAGGAGTATAGCAATAGAGATATATGGGGAGAAGATTTGAGAGATTAGGGGAAAATAAATTGGATGAAATCTTAAGAATAAAGAGGAAATTTGAGATCTTATAGTTATTTGAAGGGGATATATGTACAGTTTAGTCAAATTTATGTATCAATATTGTTGATATATATAAATTTATATATTACTTATGTATATTATAGACATTAGATTGTAACTATCCCTTTTCACTTAAATCAAAGATTTCAATATAATGTGCAAATTATATTAAAACTAGTGAACTCATTCGCGCTTCGCGCGGTTATAAAAAGCGATAAGATGTCATTATATATTTATCCAAATATTTAATTGTTTTTATAAAGAAAAATATTTTGGTAGTAGTTGGATGACTTCTAACAAAGTCATAAGTTACTCTTTTGAACCATAAAAATATAATTAAATTTACAACAATATATTTTTTTTTTGTATAAAATAAAAAATAAAGAGAAATCATAAAGAGAACTATGAAAAAAAAGAATGCAACATTATTTTTACCCTGCTTACAGTCCTAATCTTTAAAAATAAAAAATATGAAATTAATACACAATCTTCTAAACTCTTGTCAACATCCATTATCACAAGTTGATCACCATTCAATAGTTTTATTCTTTGAGTCAAATTAAAGGATGAATAAAATAAGTATCGAAAACATAATAATTTAAAAGACGAATGTTATCATTTGTCCAAAGTCTTACAATGCTTTTATTTATAGGACTATAATATGAATAACAAATAATGCCAAGAATATGACTGTTAATTATTTAGAGATTATGATAATAAAATTATGAGAGTAATGAAAATAATGATCACTAAGTTTTGTATTAAAGAATATAAATGAATAGCTAATTGACATATTTATTATTCTACAATAAAAATAGAGAAATTATAAAAGTAAAAATGAAGAAAATAAACAGAATTCTTAGCCAAAGATTATAATAAAGATGAAAAACTTAAGAAACTCAACATATTATTGTGTAGATTTTAGTGTTATTTAAAACTTGTAATGAAGTTTTTTTTTTAATTGAAAATTCATGGAAAAAAATATATATTTAGACATTTTTGAGAAACTAACAAAAAAAAAGAGAAGAGATAATTATGTCCAACAAAGTCACAAGTTACTATTTTGAATCAAATGAAATTATAAATTTACGACAATCAAAACTTTATATAAAATACAAAATAAAGAGAAATCACGAAAGAACTATAATAAATAAATAATACAACATCATTCTTATTATCTTAATTATTAAAACATTAAAAAAATATCAACATAATAAACACTAAAAACATGACACTTAAGTGGAGTAGTAATTGAAACACATTTTTGTACAATAATAATTAAAAAATAAAAAAAATTGTCAACCAAAGATATAAAAGATGAAGAATAGAAAAATGAAAATAAAATATTCATCATACATTTCTCAATAGGTTTTTATAAGTGTGATTTAAAGAGTTATAAATTTATAAATTAAAATATTTTGAAGGTTATGAATATGAAAGGTTAGGAGTTATAGACATTATTAAATTAATTAAGATTTGAATATATGTAATTGAAGAGGTGTGAATTAAAGAGACGATTTTATAAAATAAAATAATTGAAATTTTTTTAGAGAAAATGTCAAAAAATCACAAAAAAGATAATTAGGATCATTGGTCATTGAAAGATGCCACATCACTTTTTTATTACCTAGCTTTATATTTAGAGAGATATTCTTTGTACAGTCTCACATTTTAATTTTGGATAGTGTATGTTATAATAATTCAAAATAAATTTGTAATAAATGCATAGTAAAAAGGGCAATGAAAGATTACTATGCCTAATTTACTATAAATATAAATTATTTAAGCAATTTTTTAAGTAAGATAAAAGAAATCAGAAAGAAAAAGCAGAATTAAGTAATGAAAGTTTATCCATAATTTAATGGACAATTAGTAAATATTTAGAATTTAATGTGCAAATAAATGCACAAAATGAAAGAAAAACTATACCGTAACTTCTTGCTAGCGTATTGGCTTTTGTTTGCCATAATTAAGCAATTAAAATTATCTATGGCCCGAAACAACAAATAATGAATAAAGAAAAAAAAGTAGAAACAATAAAAGGAGAGAGTAAAGGTGCAATGAAAAATATCAAATATAGAATAATTTGTTTAACTATGTTTAAATAATTTATAAAAATATATTTTATTTTAAATTTTTTCCTTATGTAGTTTTAGTGTTTCACCTTTATATTATGAGATTGTATTTTTAATTCTCGTTTAATAAATTCATTACATTTTTTTCTTATATATAAGTGTGTATATCTTTTGTAATTTGAATTATTCATTTTAATACTTTAATTCCCTACTCTCAATTTTAGAAAAAAAAAACAAAAAAAACTAAGAGGAATAAGTAAAGAGAAAAATAAAACAAAAAATAACGTGACTATCTAAATTTATGTTCTTTCCTTTTTATGTTTTATTATTATTTATTTACAATTATTAGATTTTTATTTTCATTTCCTTTTTCTTCCCTTCCTGCCTTTTTCTTTTTATTTATTTCCATTTGGTTCAATATCTTTTTCCTTTTTATTTTGCAATTTATTATCTCTGCTTTCTCCTCATTCTTCTCCATTCATCACGCCAAATTTATTTTATATTTTAAAAAAGATAGTCATAAATTTATATTTTTTGAATGACCTCTCGTATCATTTTAATGTTTTATATAGTCCTTTTTTTAAAAAAATCAAAAGAGTAGAAAGAAAGAAATGACACTTTATTGTGGCTGTCCATTCTCATGATTTTGCTATTGGTTATCGATTTTAGGTATGTTGAACTTTTAATTTTTGCTTCTATAAAAGAATCAAATTCATACAAATATATTCTAATGAATTTATTTATACAAACAAATCAAAATTTCAATTTAAATGATGCGGTTAAATTTTTCTTGCATAATTCTTCATTCATATAACTTTTTTGTTTTCTATTATAATAATAAATATATTCGTTCAAATATGAATGTTGATCATATGGAGATAGTTATATTATCTTGTATATGCCCAACTTTATGTATATATAAATATAGTTTACAAAAAAAAAATACAATTGGAAGGTAAGAATATTTCTCATGAGTCTCAAATGTAATTATTTATTATTATACTAAAAATAAGGAATTACCATTAACATGTCACAATATGAAAAACTCTGTTTTCTTCTCATGATGCAAACATATTATTGATAAAAACGACAATAAAAAAATATTGCCAGAAAACATACCTTTCAAAGTGTATTGCCATTAAAATACACATGACCTTCAAAAAACACGAGGAAAATTCAAAAGAAAGAAATAACAATGAAATTTATAGTACTATTAGAAGAACTCAACCCATCACCTTGGACTGCTTCAGATTCCATCTCCCAACTTTCAATATACAAAAATGTTTTTCTCAGATTTGTTTTTGGAACTTCGTTCTCTTCTCATTTGAGTAAAATTCTTTTTCCTACCAAATGAAATTTGCACTATCAAAATAAAGACGAGAGTCCTTTTACCAAATTTAAACCGTCAGCTAATTAAATAATAGTAATTAATTATGGAAAACAAAAGACACGTAATTGATTATTTGAATTAAATGACTTTATTCTTATCAAGTAAAGTGGAATATAGTTAATTTTTTAATTAGAAAATGTGAAAAATAATGTTGGTCATAGAGAGGTGCCACATCACCTTTTCTATATCCAGCTTTATATATATACTAGTAAAGGCAGGCCGGGCGTTGCCCGGGCCCAACACGAGCATCTTTGGCGCAAATATGTATGACAGTCGGATCAGTTTTTGGAAGTAAGACTGATCAAATTTATGAGGGGCAGATGATGGCTGACAATGATCTTCAGGAGAACTATTAGGAGAAACAAACATCAGTGCAAAGGAAATTTAGTGAAGACAGAATCAAGCATTTGAATCAATGCGTAAATCTTTTCAGAGAATGAGCAGTCAGATCAGTTGCGCCTAAAGTTATCAGCCGTATAAATAGCAAGTAGTTTTGCATTTTCTAAAGCACCTATTGGTTCCAGAAGAGGAAGTTGAAAATGAGTTCCAAATGTCTCAGTGACATATCCTTGAGTCAAAATTGTTCTTTTTTTACGAACAATTTCTCTATTGATATGTTGGCAGTATACTTGGATTTTCAACAAGATACGCATTATCAATGGATAGGTTGAGGCAATCAGCTATATCTCAATCCTAATTATAATTTAACAGAAATAAAGCATAACAAGAAAGTAGCAGGTATATTCCGAGCTTCGTCACAAGGACATAACCCTATACTATCCAAATACACTAATTAAGGATGGTAATTTTGAACTTTATGTCCAATTCAGAATTAGTAGGATTTGGAGGTATTACATGAGATAATAAAAGAGGATGGTTAAGAGGATTGTAAAAACACTTTAACAAAACTACACCAAAATCCTAATAACGTGTTATATCCAAATCCTTTTTTTCAACTATAACCCTATACCAATTCAGAATTAGCAGGATTTGGAAGTGTTACACGAGAAGTATTATAGGAGATAAACCAAATACACTAATTAAGGATGGTAATTTTGAACTTTATGTCCAATTCAGAATTAGTAGGATTTGGAGGTATTACATGAGATAATAAAAAAGGATGGTTAAGAGGATTGTAAAAACACTTTAACAAAACTACACCAAAATCCTAATAACGTGTTATATCCAAATCCTTTTTTTCAACTATAACCCTATACCAATTCAGAATTAGCAGGATTTGGAAGTGTTACACAAGAAGTATTATAGGAGATAACAAAGGAGGATGGTTAAGAGAATTGTACAAAAACTTCAACAAAACTACACTGAAACAGAAAGGTAGCTACCTGTGTTGGTTAGGTTTGCGAGGGGAAGTAAAAGAGGTGGCAGAGATTTGTTTACCGTAAAGTTTAGAGGGGTAAATAAGAGGACTATTTTGAAGTTGAGGTAGAGCTCCAACTATAGCTTTATATGAGAAATGATTCCCAAATCCTGTTTTGTACTGAAAATCGAAATCAAAAGGAAAATTGGAAGTTCTGCAATTATATGTGGTTGAACTTCAGTTATATAAAACTTCAAACACCGAGTTTCAAAATGAATGAACTTGAAAAATTTGCGTATAACAAATAATGCTCTCAAAATAAGGCATCAGTACATGTAATTGGTCGATTTTTCTTTTGAGACCTGAGTTTTATCGAAGAGGTTAGCGTAAAAGCGACATTTTCAAACCAATGTAAAACACTTATAAAAGTTATTACTATATACTACTATGCAGGACCTCATATAAATAAGTAAACAACTGATATACTGAAAAGTGAAGGAAAAGTACAAGCTATACTGAATCTTGTGAATGCATTCAAAGAGAAAATTTATTGACTCACAATGTGTGGAGGAGTGGTTAGATTTCTCAAATGGAAAATGTAGCCTCTTTCTTCAATTGCCTTGTCAGTGCAATATGACTGTAGAGTAGACAAAACAAAGGCACCTCTGGCTTGACGTCGTCGCAACTTTAATTGCTTTAGCTGTTGATTGATATACAGGAGGCCCGAAAACAATCATCAAAGATAAAGCTATGTCATAGATATATCTAATACATGATACAATCTACACTTAAACAAAAGGATGATAAAAATGTCTTACCTCTAGAAGTGTTTTGCCTGTAAGATACAAATGTATCAATTTGGTAATGAGTTGGCATTATCAAATAATGGCGGGAAGTAAAATATTGATGTTTCTTAGGTATTTCTTGCTATATGCACTTGTGAACCAAGAAATCTGCAATTATAAAATACACAACGATGAGCAGTAATTTTGATTACCACTGGCTATCCTGATCTCTGTTGCAGAAGACTAAAAAGAAAGGAAGCAAGATGAATGTGCGTGCAGTGTTTGCAAAGAGCAAAAAGGGGCAAAATATAGAGTATCTCAGGAGCAGAGTTTTCAAAGGTGATGCTCTCGCCAATAAAATCCTCTCCCACCACAAATGTAGTCCCACACCGACATGTATCAGTACCAATTAACCTTGCAGTTGCACACAGTGGTATACATAATTACATATAGAGGAAAGATGACGCTGAAGCATGTTTAAATGTTTCATCTAAAATCTTTAACCGTTAAAAATTGAACTTTTTTACTTAATTCTGTTTTACATTGTCTATCACCTATTTAACAGCCACGAATATTCCAAAAATAGGAGGTTATTTTGAATAGGAGGGAGAGAGCGTAAAGTGATGGGTTAGAGTTCAGGCTTGTAGATTCAGATAAGGCGGCAAATGAGCTGACTTTTACAAGTAATGGAGAGTGGCATAATATTAAACAAGAATAAAGTATGCAAACTGGGGAAAGGTACGAAGTAAGGTACGAAAAGTTGAGAAAGTTGTGAAAGGTAAACCAACCGATTTACACGTGAAGTAGTAAGAATAAGTTTACTAACGAAGTAAAGCTAAGCAGATTAAAGGCACATCACAGGAAATCCCAAAGAGGTATTACCTAAAATCAGTGGATGGAGGGGCAGGGAGAAAGCACGCCGAGAATGGGAAGAAGCTGGAGCAGGAACCAAAGAGAAATCCCATTTCAAAGTAAATGGGAGTGTGAGGCAGTACACGTGACATAAGCTGAAATCATCCAAGGAAAATCAGTATGAGACATTGTAATGAGGTCAGCATCCAAAGAACATGAACATATACAACATACAACTTACCCAAAAATAACACTCTCATTTGTTGATTTAGTTTAGAGATCATCTGAGACCTTCGTGTTGGACAACATCGTCCACGAAGGTGAAAACCGTCTCTGTAGCAAGATGATGTTTGATGCATTGGGGTGTCAATACAAGGATTTTCAAGACGACAAGTTAACCAACTTATCTGAAGATCTTAATTCATCATCCAAGTCAGATAAATATTCTCTATGGATTTCCTGGCAAGCCAGTATAAACATGGCTGCTGTGTTTGATTGTTGTGCTCGACGAAGAGAAGCTAACGCCTTAGGCAGTAAAAGCATACAAAGTGAGTCATGCAACAAGTTGAGACAATATAGAAGCAAAATTTGGAATGCAAAGAGGTATGAGGATTTAAGACAATTTTCGGTTACATTCTCAATTTTAGTATAATTTAGCAAGTTAAAAAGTTATTGATTGATATTGGCGGTAGTTTTCTTATTCTTTACAAGACCTCCACAGGGAAGCGGTAAAATGAGTGATGAGTATTGGTTATATTGTTTGAAACATAAAGCCTGTTGGTGAGTAAATGTGCAGAGGGAATATATAAGTTGAAACAAACACTACATAAGTATGGTGAAGGATTATTGATTTATGAATATGTGTTGCAGGAACGTAGACCTACAGAAACAGTGCAGCTGCAGGAGACTTTTGCAACTGGGAAATGAAATACAAGAAATGGAAAATAATACTCACTGGAAGGCCTGTCGAGGATCCGAGTTTCTTGAACTATCGGCCTCCACACTGTAGAAGAGATTGACTATTCCTCTTACTGTTGAAATAAAAATACAGAGCAATAACAAAGAGTAATCCCTTTGATCTGCCTTACATCATTGTGTAGATTAAGAGTTTTCAGAAAAGCTTCAGGTTCATCCTTTGTCTTGAGTAGTTAGAAGTCATTTCTAGAATTTGTTCTGTTGGTGAAATAACCTGTGAAATCAGATGGACAAACCACTACATCAAGTGAAGTAGTTGGGCAAAGGGAAAATGGGAGAAAAAAAAGGAAAAGAAGCATGAACAAACAGACAACATAACTTCTAAATTAAAATGAATCACAGAAACAAGTTTTAAAGACACGTTGAAGTTGACAAAGGTTCTCCCGCTTACAATTCTTCAATTCTAGATGGTGAATCAGGTGGTGGTGCCAGTGAATGAGGCTTAGACCAGTACATGTTGTTAAACTTTACCTATTCGGATGGCCAAGTCAATTAATAGCATTTCATAACAAGAAATTGTTGGGATATACTATTAACCATATGGTTGAGTTATAGTATTGATTTTAATCCTTTATAAAGACTTTACGTTTTATGTAAAATGTTACAATAAAGTTTTTGTTTGAATAGATCATTGTGTTTATATGTGTGTCCATTGCTTATAAAGTAGACGATTTTTGGGTATGGAGTTGCTTAACTCATACGCAGAAGATTAAAATTGTCGGTTCTTATAAGTCATAAATTAAATGTTCACAATCAAAGATGAAATTGGACAAACATCTTGATGATTGTAACACAAGATTAAAAGTAATTCAATCTTAATTATGGGAATGGTAAAATTCCAACTTCTTGTGTTAGTACATTTTGCATGTATTGAATGGACCAAATTGAGATATGCATTTAGGTTCTGAATTTCAATAAATAATATCTCTAGTCCATTACATGAGCTTATACTCTTAATCTTGATGTAGTTATTATGATCTGTGTAGTTTGCTTTATTATTTTCATCTATTAAAAGGTGAGACTCTATGATGAGTCAAAAAATTCCTAATGGATTGGATAATAACAAATTACATTCATGAATTAATAATTAGTTGATAGAACCATATCTCGGAAATGAGAAAGAAGACACCCCTTTATGGTTGCTTATAAGTAGTCACGTGAAAACCCTGCAGGTGGATTATATATGTATATCCTTCACGTGAATTAATTTAAGCATAAAGATAAAGGATTAAATTAATCAATGGATTAAATTTTTCAGAAGTTTAATTTAATTGATTGGTGTCGGTAATTCTAATATGGGGAGTTAAATAAGTTGTAACGAAAAAAAATTGAAATTAAATAGAGGAGTGCAGTTGCAGATTTTTAGTGGTACAATCTGTGATTTATTATGATATGATTAATTCATGATTTTAATATTATAATTGGAAGCCTCTGCTAATAAATTTGTGGTCCCTACTATGCCTGATCAATTGATCGAGTTCGGAAAAGAAAAGGATTGTTAGTATTTTTTTTAGCTTAGGAATAAATTGTTTTTGACTTTTATTAGTTTAAAAGAGAAACTTTTTCTTTCATAAAAGAAGAAAAAAAAGAAAATATTGCAATGTTTTATTTCCTTAGAAGATGAAAGAAACAAATAATAGTGTTTAATGGTTATTAGTGGCTATTAATGGTGTTTAATGGTTGTTGATTACCCTTGGTGTTTAATGACTTTCTAAATACACTTAATGATATTTAGTGGTTGTTGATAACTATTGATCATGGTTGTTAGATACTCTTAACCATGTCAAAATACACTTAATGGTATTTAATGGTTGTTGATGACTATTGATCATGATTATTGGATACACTTAACAGTGTCCAAATACACCTAAAGGTATTTAATGACTATTAATGACCATTAATTATGACTAGAAACATTTCATCTTTCAAACCTTTCCCTTGTACTGAAAAGTATAAATAGGGGTGGTGTTTCTCAAGGAAAGGATATCCTTTTTTTTTGAAAATTTCTTGCCCACACAAGACTTGATTAAGAAAGTTAGTCAGGAATTAGTAGAAGATTGCAATTCTGGAGTCCCAGTCCCTGAACGAGTTGTGTGAAAGCTACAAAAGGTTAGAGTTTCACAATTTATTTAGATTACATTATTATGCTTTTATGTAAGTTTGTGATTCTGAAAAATGCTTCCGTTGTGCATATTCTAACAGAAATAGGATATGAATTTTCATAACAAAATTCTTGACAAGTACCTTTTGGAAACTATTCAAGAACTGCAGGCTATCATGCTTCAGCAAATCATCATTTTTTGATAGCAACAAAAAATTACAATGGAAAGTTAGATGAAATTAACTATATCAAAGTCAATTGTTACCTTACCTATGAGAAGGCTCTCTGAATAATTTCATCATACACTATATTATATGTTGGATGATCATCATTACTGTCTGCAGTAGGGGGACGGATTAGTATTTTGACACATTTTGAACTTTTTGCTCTTGATAAAGCCACATATAATTGACCATGTGAAAAAATAGGTTCGCATAGGTAAATTCCAACAAAATCTAACGTTTGACCTTGAGCTTTATTTATAGTCATAGCAAAACACAATCGCATAGGAAACCGTGTCCTTTTAAATTGTACAGGAATTTTCTCATCTTGTGATGTCAATAATGGAATTCTTGGAATAAATACATGCGTATTTTGAAGTCACCACTTTCAATTTTAGCACTTATGACATGCGGTTTAAGGTCACAACATGTTAATAGTGTGCCATTACATAAACCTTCGAAAGGATTCAAATTTCGTAACAACATAACTAGGCAGTTCTCTTTTAAAGTCAACTTATAAGGAGGTAAGCCAGGAGGGTGTAAAGTATGTAAAAAGTCTTCAAATTGGCTTTGATCATTTGGTTCAACAGTTTCATCCATTGCGACATATGTTCTAGCTCTTTCTGAAAATTTTCTGATTAGCATATCATTTATTTCATTTACAAAATCATTTTTTGTTGTTAAAATAACATGAGAAGATATTGCAGATGAATCAGAAGAAAATGTACATAAATCAGGATATGTTACGTCAAATAAGGTTGTTCTTCAGTTGTAAAAGGAATAATAAGAGAATTAGGAATCTCAATTTTGTTTTCACAATGAGGTGTTTCTTTTCCATTTCCAATTCTAAGTAGATATTCACAAAAAGATGGATCTGTTCTTGCACGCATATTTTCAGATAGATGTAATTTCTCAAGATCATTCCAAATGTTGGAATATAATAAGCTTTGATGAATACAATCTTCTTTTTTCCCATTTTGCACTCCTGGAAGAGTCTGTCTAAAGTCACCTCCAAATACAATAACTTTACCACCAAAAAGTGTCTTCACATCCATTATATCTCTCAAAAGTACATCAAGAGCTTCAATCATGTTTTTTTTTGCCATAGATGCTTCATCCCATACAATTAATTTTGCATCTTTAATTAAACAAGCAAGTGGACTTTGTTTACTAACATTACAACAAAAATTACCATCTATGTCAATAGGCATTTTAAAACGCGAGTGAGCAGTTCGTCCTCCAGGAAGAACAGAAGCTGCTACTCCTGAAGTTGCAGTTGCTAAAGCTATGAATCCTTGAGATCGAACAGTTCCTAATAATGCCCGATATAAGTAAGTTTTACCTGTTCCTCCGGGACCATCAACGAAAAAAGCTCCTGCCTTCTTAAAAGATATTCTATCATAATTGTATTGTACGATATAAGTTGTTCGGCATTTAATATTTTTGGTAAGAGCAAGTCGTCTTCGCTAACAATTATGTTTCTCTCAAAATGGATATCTTTTGTGTCCTTCGTAGTTTCAGAAGGTCTAATATTCTCTAAGACAAGGTTATACTCATTTATGTCATGCCCTATAGAATGTAAGACCTTATTGATAAGGTTTAAAACCTTATATCGAACATTTTTTCATTCAGTATTGGAGAAACTTTTGAGGTCCTCTGAAAGTGAATCCTCAAACATTTCCCATAATTATT
This sequence comes from Solanum verrucosum, assembly GCF_900185275.1. NCBI lineage: Eukaryota > Viridiplantae > Streptophyta > Magnoliopsida > Solanales > Solanaceae > Solanum > Solanum verrucosum. Next base: position 222,837 of record NW_026020233.1, read on the forward strand.
TTGGGTTAAAAGGATTGCAATATACTAATAATGTAGAAAATAAATGTCTTAAACTGTATAGCATTTGATAACTGACAGCCTCTAACATACATTCAATTAAACTATTGTTGCAATATAACAATCCTTTTTTTTCTACAGATTCACGAAATGTGCTACAAAGTACTCCATCAACAGTGAGAAGATCTTTATATGATTTTGGTCCCCTTACATTCATTAACAATAGCCTGAGGTAATATCTTTCCCCTTTAGTTACGTGGCATGTCACAACACGTCCAATTACATCACGTTTTTTTCGACGTGTCCACATTTTATCTCTTGAAGACCATACAAAGTGTTGCGGAAATTCCTTGTATAATAATTTCATATTTAGAGCATGCTCATTTGTTCTATTCATAGAGAAAAATTCAGTTAACATAGTTTTGTTTTATCATTGGATTATTTAAGATTCTATTGACGCTTTCGGTGCTTTTAAAAGAAACAAATTGTTGTCCTTCTAAATGTAATTGAAGATGATACACAGCTGGGGTCATTTCACTAATAGGGAAACCAAATAAACGCCAGGCCGCTTCGGTTGGCGAAACCCATCTTGCAGATCAATATTCTTTTATTTCGTCTATTTATGCATTGTCATGTAGAGAATATGCAATTTTATCATGTCCTTTGCAAATATATTTGTAAATATATTTCACAACTTTAATATCTGAACAAACTTCAACATTTAAATGACAATCAAATTTACAAAGCAAGTATGGGTTGTATGGGACAACCCACGAATTGTCCATATGATGTTTTCTTATGTATACAATTTTTCCAGTATTACGTCTCTTATAAAGTGGATATGAATTCTTTCCCTTTAATGTATGTTCAACAAAGTCTTTTGGATATTGAAATTTACAGAAGCCCTTTTTTCCCATACATGAACTTGTAGGATTTATATCACCACAAGGACTATGCATCATATGTTGAAGGACACGTGAATAAAGATATTGTTCATTAGAATCAGGTATTTCAGCACAAACAAATTTATCATATGATTTAGGTGTTAACAATTTATATTCATTAGTAAGAATTATAAGAAAATGAGCATGTGGAAGACCCCGTTTTTGAAATTCTATAGTATACATAAAAGCAGCAACTTTTCCAAATATGTGTCTTTTTAAAATATCTACTTTTAGTTCTTCTACTTTCGCTCTGAATACACGTGAGACTAAATCAGGCTTATTTTGAGTTTCATCAATCGATAACATATGTTGTTTTATTTCTGGCCAAGATGGATTGCACGTCATAGTCACAAAAAGATCAGGTTTTCTAAAGTGTTGTACTAAGGCGATAGCATCCATATATCGATGCCGGATATCTCTTGATCCACATATGAAAGTAACCAAGAGGAATGTTTTTTTTCCTATTTTGGAAGTCTCTGTTTCACCAACTCGCAAAAACTCAATAATTCCTTGTAATATATCTACTCGGAATAAGTCTTGATTAAGTGAGACAAAATCCAATCTTTGTGTTTCACTTTTATGAAAACATCAACTATAAATTGTTGAAATAATCTACCACAATGCAATACTCCATTTTCATCATCTTCTCTTATCTGAATTTTGTAACAGTAATATTCACGACAAGAAACCATATCTCTTTTTCATTTTCCTTTATTAAAGACTTGAGCCTCCATATGAAGAACTCCATCAATAGAGCATATATTATTTACACTTGGTAATTCTTCATGTTCACAGTAAGGTTGATTTCGTCGAATAATTTTTTTTATACCACAATGCCATCCGTTTTGACCATATGGAAATAGTAACGGATACTGTAAAGGATCATAACAACCATAATAATAATTTACTAAACGAGTGTTATTACTATGAGTGTATATACTAATATGTGGCCCAGAATTAACTTCAGTTGAATCATGTTCAAGCCATATTCCAGCTACCTCAGATGCAGATGGTAAATTATAAACACGTTGATCTAAACCTGAATGGCATTTAAGTGCGATACAGAAATAAGATATTGTTGGGATGTTCATCAAGGACTTTATAAAAATAGAATATGGGTTTTTTGACAGTATAGTCATAAGTTTCTTCACTGTTGATTCACTAATATGCGCTGAATAAGCCATTCTGTTAGCCAGTTCACTTTCATTATCATAATAGTATAGTTGTAGGTTCTTTGGTTTTTCAGAGGAGTAAAGTAAATCAGGTATAAAATGATACATTTGACCTTGTACTCGAAATGTATATATGCCATGATATCTCTTAGCTAAAGCTTTGTCATAAGTTACGCCAAGCGAGGTGAATGCAAACATATTATTATATGTTCTAATGTAAGTTCGAAAGTGTATAGATTCTTCAGTATTTCCCATATATAAATCAGATAAGTCATCAGGCAGTTGGTACGAAACTAACTTAATTGAGCCATTACCACAACAAAAGTCAGGTGATTCATATTGAAACCTTTTTGCATTGCAAAATTTACAGTTGGGAACATCTTTTAAACACACATAAGTATTAATTTTTTTATGGGTGTTTTTGCTCAACGTACAACCTGTATGTTATAAGTACTTTTAAAACTGAGGGTAGCCTAATATTCTAACAAAGTAACAGGAGAAATTACTTTCGCATAAAATGAATACTAACCTTTCTTTGTAGCAACTTTAGGAGTGACATTTTGTTGTTCCGAACATGTGTTGGATGTTGAACCCGAGATATAAATGACCTCAGGAATGACATTTTGTTGCCCTTACAAGTGTTGGATGTTGTGCCTAAGATATAAATGGGAAAATTTAGACATATATCTAGAGCACGATGCATCTAAAAACCTAAAAGGCAGAGATTACAGGCTTACCTTTTTCAAATGCATAAAAAGGAGGGAAGAGTTGTTTTGCTTTGTTAGAAGAACATGTTGAAGTTCTAATTTGATTGGAGGCATTTTCTGGATGAAATGTAATAAACATTATCCATTAGATTAATATGTAATTAGATATTTCTAATTTGATATTAGTAAAAATAAAGAGGCAGTAATTTTTCATTCCAACCTTGGATGTTAACAGAAGGAGGTTCTTTCAAAGTTTGTTCTTCTGTACGTGATAGTTTATTTGGTTGGTTGCAAGACATTTCTTCACAAGCTTTTCGCTGCAAAGTATCTGCATTTGAAATACTAAATTTGTTAAACAGTGTAGGCACACAACCAACAATACTAAAGGATATAAAAATTTAGATTCCTGAAGAATCCTCAAAACATGTCTATTGCACAGTTAAATACATCGCAAATCTCCAAGTTAAAATCTCATATAGCACTCTTATGCAGGGCTGGCAGCTCATATCTCCAACAGGGCTTTGCAATTCACATGCAATTGGTACTTCAAGCTTGCTCTATACAACCATGATTATGTGCCTTTGATGGGTCCACCTCCTCAACGCAGCTCAAGTTACAGAGCACCCAGTCGGCATTTTTTTCCCAGTACAATTATATTTTTTCTTTCTCCTTTAATGGAGGGTCAGTTCATTTCAGACTATAATTGATAGGCACTCATGGACCGGGCGATATGAAGCTCATCTATGGGATAAAAATTGTTGGAATGAAACACCGAACGAAAAAGGGAAAGAAGGTTCATTATTTTTTTTAAAATAATTTTTTGTTTAGTGATCTATTTCAGTTAATAGTAGATATGAAGCCTATGTATTTTGCTAGCACCCAAGCTACACAAATCAATCTATATGATTTTTGCAAGCACCATTTTAGCAAGCCTTTTTTTTTTATATAAATAAGATCAACTAAAATCTTCTCTTTGCTTAATTGGAAGCATGAAATAAACCCCCAAAAATTGTGGGACACAAACAAATTGAAAATATATTGCAAAAGACAAAAGGGTCTGATGGACCCTTGTACTTGTATGTGTTTGTATTATGGATCCTTCAACTTAACCCTTTACCAACTAAACCTCTAAACTCAATCAAAAAATGATTGTTAAAACCCTTCTTACCATGTTTATTGCTCACTCTCCCTTGAATAGATGACATGTCAAATCCATGTCACTTAAATTAATACCATGTCATAATTATATGTATTAACTATTTTTAAAAATTATTAATTTATTCTTTAAAGTAAATTTTGGGTCTCCACTCGTCTTCTACCCAATCCAGCCATGAAATGGCCAAAATCCGCCGGAGAAAGTTGCCATAGCCACCACTCCTCTTGTCGGGGAGACCACAAATACTTTCTCCCTCACACGTCTCTATCTCCGTCGATCACCTTCTACATTTTCCTTTCATTCTTCTCCAACCTCCATAAATCTAAGCCGCCGCACCACAACTCCGGTGGCCAAACCTCTTCACCCGGCGTGACTAGCTCCTCGCCGCTCACCCGCCTCGTTCTCCCCTTCACTGTCTTTCTTTCTCTGCACCACCAGTGATCCCCGACAAAACACCAAGGACTGCCTATCATCGCTTCCTCCCTCGAACCAGAAGGAAACTCCTTGCCGCCTTTATCGAACCAGCATGCCATGGGACTCCTTGCCGCCTCCGGCGTATGGATTGTCAGAAGAAAATGAAAAAAAAAAAAAGTTGAGCAAGGATGGGGATGCCTGAAAAAGTAGGTGGGTGGGGGTGAAGAAGAAGGTTTTTTAATTTTAATTTTATTTTTATATTAATTATTTTATTATTTTATAATTTTAATATTTTTTAATTTTAAATATGGTGTACACTTGCCTTAACACGCGTGTATTCACGCTCTCTAGCCAACTCAGCCATCTTAATGCCACATAAGCATGGTCAATGGTCAGAGGGATTTAGTATATTGAATATTATTGAGTTTAAGAGTCCAATTGATAACAAGTTAAGTAGAAGGGTCCATAATACAAACACAACAAGTATAAGGGTCGATCATACCCTTTTGCCTATTGCAAAATGACATTAAACTATGCACAAGCCAGCGATTACCATAAACAACTTACCTGAGCTAGTAGCCATCGAAGTACCAAATCGAGAAGAAGAAAGCCGAAGTGAGGGCAGACGTTTGAAGACGAAGGTGTTGTTAGATTCAGTGAAGAACGCAACTTGTAACTTTGCTAAAAAGCAGAGGGAATTGGAGAGGAAGAGGAGAGAATAGCGGTGGAATTATAGAGGTATGTGGAAGTGCTTCACATGGAAGAAGGCGATAAGGTTGAGGCAGCAGAAAGATAAACATGTAATGGTGAAAAGTCCAAAATGCCCCTCAAGTTCCATGTTAATTTCAGGGAAGCACACGTGTTGATAGAGAGGCGTGTGCTATTCCCTCTTCTTATATAGTAAAATATTTCCAAGACTAGTCTCCTGGTGATGCATATAATTATGATGAACACGGGGTTGGGAGGACTAGACCTTAACCCACTATATACATCAGTGATTGCTTAAATAAACAATCCAGCAAAAGGAGAACGTTTAAGTAGGGGTGTACAAAATCGAATCAAATCGCAAATCGAGAAAAAAAAACCCAACTAGTGGTTGATTTGACTTGGTTTGGTATTGAAAAAAAAAACCCGACTATATTTGGATTGGTTTGGTTTTAACTAAAAAAACCAACCCAAGACCAAACCAACCCGACATTATATATATAATTTTAAAATTTTATTTTATACATAAAAATATTTACTTTGATATAATTTTTAAATATTTCTTATACTTTTTCATAGTTTTTATCTTTTAATATATTATTTCAAGCTTGAAACTTAGAATTTTGAATGGTTAAATAAAGATTATAATCCACAGATGTTGGTATAATAATAAAGCTTAAATCAAAATCAAATTAATACTAATGCAAAATGAAAATCAATTCAACACTAAGAATGACAATAATATTGAATATTTGTTCTTTGGTTTTACATTGGTTTAGACAACTCAAATACATAATCTAATTTTAATTTCCTTTAATATTTAGTCATGTAACTAATACTTATTTAGCTTATTTTAGCATGATTTAGTACTTTTAAATTATGATCATTTTCATTATGACTTGTTAATTTGCAATATTTGTTTTACGTGATTTCATCATTATTATTTTTTGTTGGATATTTTAGTGTCATTACTCATATCATATTTTGTGTTATTTTCTTAAGAAACACCTTAGATTGTTGTATTTTGGTAGGACTAAATAAATATTTGAAGTGCAAATAAATTATATGTTTGTATGAATACTTTACCGGAAAACCCCGAAAAAATCCGAAAAAAACCGAGGTTGAAAAGCTCGAGTTTTATTGGTTTGGTTTGGTTTATAGATTTAAAAATCCGACACAAATGGTTTGGTTTGATATTTGAAAAACCCGAACCAACCCGGTCCTGTACACCCCTACAACTAAGGGTATGTTTTGTCCAGAAAATGTTTTCTAATTTTTCCATGTTTGGTTGACTTAAATGTTTTGGAAAATCAACTCATTTTCCTCAAATTTAAGGAAAATGACTTCCCTTCAAAAATTAAGGAAAACATTTTCTAAAATCTACTTCATCCTTCAATTTTTTTTTCTTACCCTACCCCGCAGGGGTGGATTTACGTTGAACCCAGGGGTTCATCGGAACCCCCATTGTCGAAAAATTACACTATATATACGATTAAATTTTTAATTCATGTGTATATATATAATATTGAACCCCCTGAACATACACCAAAGGCTAGCTCAGTGGCGTTGAGGGTTCAAGAATTCACGCTGCTGCATGCGAGGTCGCGTGTTCAAATCCGGACGGAGGTAATTTTTTATCAGCTTATATTTTAGGCGTTCTAATTTTTTTTTTCAATACTAATGGAATCAGAAAACAGCTTTAGTTCCAAAAAATTAAAACCATGATAGGGAATTTAGGATTTATTAGTTTAATCCCTAATTACAAAGTCAAATATTAAAAAACCCTTTTCTTCTTCTAGGATTTTTCCATGTTTTATTTTTTCATCGTCTCTTCCTTGCTGTCGTGAACGCTGCTGGCTGCTACTTGTCGCTGCTGCTTGCTGCTTTTGTTGGATTGGTCGTTATTGAAAACTTGAAGTCTATCCGCAATCGTTTCTTTCATCTCCATTAATAACTACTTTGGTAAGTTTTTGGTTCCCTTTTTTCTTACTAGATTTCTATATACCTTATTTCATTATTTCTTGATGTACTTTCTTTTAGTTGGCTGATTTATTGATTCATTGAACTTTCAATTTTTTTGTTTGGCTAATTTTATATATTTTCTTAATCTAAAATTGGAGAGATAGAAAAATATAATTTAATAATCAAATAACCATTGCTTAAGCTTTTTGGTTTTGGTCCTTATTGTGTGTGTGCTTTTTTTAAAAAAAAAATAGTTTTTATTGTGTGTTTAATTCTCTTAAATTCTAACTAAACTTTTACTTTACAATTCAGTCTTAATATTCAATGAATAAGTATTTTACCCCGGCATCGAAATCAAGTTTAGCCTCTCATAGTCATAGTCAATCTAACCAAGAAGAAAATGTCAATCATTCAGAAATACCATCACATTCTTCTCCAGAATTTGATTTGAGCACTTTAAAGTTTGATCCCGGTGAAAGAACTCCAATATTGATTTATCATCCAAATCATCGTAATGTTATTAGAAAAGCATACCTTGTGAATGGTCCGTGTCAACCTCGCTTGGAGGTGCATGAGTACCCTCAAACAAATATTTCTAGAACAATGCGTCGTTTTAATCATGAATGGTTTGATGATGTATATCATGATTGGTTGGAGTATAGTGTTAGTAAAGATGCAGCCTATTGTTTGTATTGCTATCTATTTAAAGATCATAACATTAATCAAGGTGGAGGTGAAATATTTTCATGTACATGATTTAAGAATTGGAATAAAAAGAGAGGTCTTGACAAGCATATTGGTCTGCCGAATAGATCACATAATCGATCAAAAAAGAAATGTCAAGATTTTCTACAACAACAATAGTCTATTGAATCTGCATTTGAGAGGCAATCTAATCAAATTAAGCATGAATATTATATCCGCTTAAGTATTTCGGTTGATGTAGTAAGACTTCTCATAACTCAAAGACTCCCATTTCGAGATCATGATAAATCTAAATCATCACTTAGTAAGGGTAATTTTCTTCAGATTCTCTTATGGTATGCAAAAAGGTGTGATAAATTCGTGATTTTGTACTTGAACATGCTCCTCAAAATGATCAAATGACTTCTCCAATAATTCAAAAAGATATTGTGACTGCATGCAAGATAGAAACAGTTAAAGCTATTCTCGAGGAACTAAATGGTGACTACTTTGCCTTACTAGTTGATGAATTTTTTGATATTTCATGCAAGGAGCAAATGGCTATTTGTCACGACTCGATTTCTCAAGTCAATATGGCACCTACTATAAACCACCAGCAGGTAAGCCAACCCGTAACTCGGAACAACAAGTAATGGGTCTAAGGGTAGAAACTAAACAAGAGTAGGCAAATAACAATATAAACAGGCGGAAGCAAACCAAAAACATATATACAAATAAAGATCCCTCCCAGAATCTGAAAGTCACTAGTACAGAGCTACTACAAAATGAGTACAAGTCCCAAAAGTGGACAACAAAGATTGGACTGTCTCGGAAGGTAAACGACAAGTCTATATATACAGATGGAGACTGAAATAGTACAAAACATCGTGTGCTCACTCCCGTCTCCGGATCAGTCTGCTCTAAGCTCAATCAACGCTGGCTACTAGTGCCCGGACCTGCATGACGAAACAGATGTAAAGAGTAGCATGAGTACCAAAATCACAGGTACTCAGTAAGTATCATAGGCCGACTAAACTTGAAAAGTAAAGGCAATATGAAAAGAAGGATTACGCAAATTGAGGTCAAGAACAAAAATCTAACAAACAAAAATATGCACACGAGTGTACAAAGAACTAACTAAAGTAATCTATAAGCTAACTACACCTAACTGGACCCCCATAAGCCCAGAAGGTACACTTGTGCGCAAGTTAAATAATAACCCGAACGACCCCCATAATCCCGACGAGTGCACAAAATAACTAAAACTAAAGAGAATTGCATATGAGAACCCAAGAATGGAGAACACGAATCAGAACCTCAACCCCAATTAGTAAAATATGACAGTACGGAGGCCGGACCTCGAACCGGATGATCACCAGAAGTACTCAAGTAACCAATCACAAGTATCAAGTATCAAGTATCAAGTATCAAGTATCAAGTATCTGAGGCCGGAACTCTAACCGGATGCTCTATATAAGTAATTGGGCAATAAAGACCGAAACTCTAAACGGATGCTCTATAAAGGTGCCAATGTAGCTGCTGAAAGAGTCCCAATCGATCCACGTTCATAAATGTCCGTGAAACGCCGTTCATACTAAAGCCAATCAATGTAAGTCCTTGGAACCGAATCGAAAATATATTTCAAATCGCGAAGCAGAACTAGCGTCGCCGATTTAACTCGTGAAGCCGTAACATCGGGTAAATAAGGATAACTATCATCAGATCAAGCGTATTGCCTAACTAAGGCCCAAACTATCAGACTCAAGTCTGCTACACTAGTCTACAGGGATCTAAGCCAGTCGAGCGACGCCGGTGCAAAACTAAGGTCTATCGGATCTGAATCATGTATTTCTACGGGAAGACCTAGTCAAACCTAAACTAAGGCCCCACATGCTTCAAATAAACAGTAATTAAGCATGCTAGCAATTCACATAGCGAGGAAGGTCAATTAATAACACAAAGCATGCTCACAGTTACCCGATAATTCTCGAAATACGCCGAAAACATGATTTGTAAACACCTATGCATGATTCAATAACCACCAACCCAAATCCCAACTAATCAACATGCATTCACGCTCTCAAGCTCAATCTAAGAGAGGGAAACCGTAGCCTACCTGTAGGTCGATCACACGCGCTCCAAAATCACTACTTCGGAGCTTTCCTTTCCGAACGGTCTCGAAACGCTGCCCCGCTATCCAAAATAGAGTCACAACGTTAATACGGTCGTTTAGACACCCAAATCACAACAAACGGAGATAGGTCAATTTTGGAGTCAAAACGGGAATCGTTGGACCCGCGCTGGAAATTCTGAAATTAATCCCAAAAGTGGGTCCTCACTAGTTTCCCCCAGCTCTTATCCCAAAATGGGACACAATTCAGGGCTCGGGAACAATACACTATCAACATGCAAACAAAACCCAAATTACACTAAAACGGAACAACAATAACAACAGCTATTTACAAGAAAATATCAGAATCGAGGGTCTAGATGCTGAAACCAATCACACCATGATGATCCTCATGAAAAACCCCACAATCTATGGTTTTGAATCACCAGATTCGCACCCAAAATGACCACAAAATCACCTTCTAAATTTTCCCGAAAATTGAGCTCGAAATGAGCTAAGATAGCAGCTAAAACACAACTTTTTACCTCCAACAAAAAGTTAAATATGAAATCTAACCATGCCAATGCATTCTCCTTGAAAAACCACTCAAGATAGCTCCAAGAATCACCAAAATCGTATCTAAAATGACTGAAATATCAAGTCTCAAAAATTCCCAAAATCAAGCTCACAAAAAGGGTGTGGCAGCATGTATTTTACGAAAATTACCTCAAACGAGGAACCCAAATCACTGTCCAAGATCACCAACGCGTTGTCCTCGAAAAATCTCACAGCTTTGCCTTTTGAATCACCCAAGTCGGTTGAGAGATGATAGAGTTATGAGGGTTTGAAGTTTGGAAATATGTTGCTGTTTTTCTGCATTTATTGCAGAAAATCTGCAATAATTTCCAAAACTTAAAACTCTGATGGGGTGCTCCAATCTCGTTCGGAACCCCGTGCATGCAAACGAGATATGTAACCATACCAAATTCGACAATTCACACTCAACGACTCAGTCAAAATTTCCATCAGAGGTCATCTCGATAAAAAGTGGGTCCCACTTCCAAAAGCCTTTTTAAGTCAAAACCCACAAAAGGGCTCGGAAAGATATCGAAAACCTCCAGACACAAAAGAAGGGTCAATCTAGACCAAACTCGACATTCCGGAGCTAACCACGCTGATGGAATTCTCATCCGAGCGCGTTTACTCAGAATGTTGACCAAAGTCAAACTTAGGTTTAAACTTAAAGCTAAAACGCCTAATCGCACCGACTCACACTGAAAACCTCGGGAGTCATGTCGACCATGCTACTAGCCTAAAATGACCCTTCTGGAGTTGATGGAATCGTCAGAATTGGGTTCCGATTTCATCTTATTGAACTTTTGATCGAAAATGATCGTTCAAGGTTCATAAGCTCCAAAACACAAAAACTCGCACCAAGACCAAACGAACAACCAGGTGACCAAACTGTCAGTCCCAACAAGTCATAAATGACTTGGGGTCGCTATAGGAACGCTCTAAACTACACACAGAAGGCAAGACACAGAAATGACCAAGAGGGTCATTACAATATCCACTACTAAAAAGGACTTTCGTCCGCGAAAGAAAGGATCAAGAAGTACCTGAAGGCTCAAACAAGCCGAGAAACTGCTCTCGCATCTCCTGCTCGGTCTCCCAGGTAGCCTCCTCGACTGGACGATGCCTCCAACGGACCTTAACAACAGGAATGGCTCTCGAGCGCAATCTCCTCACATCTCTGGCTAGAATGGCAACTGGCTCCTCTACAAATGTCAAACGATCATCCAACTCGACTGCATCATACTGGAGCACATGGGACTCATCAGGAACATACCGCCGCAACATCAAAACATGAAACACTGGGTGGATGGCTGAAAATGCTGGAGGTAGGGCCAACTCATAAGCAACCTCCCCAACTGTCCGGAGTATCCCAAAAGGCCCAATGTACCTGGGGCTAAGCTTGCCCCGCCTCCCAAACCTCATCATGCCCTTCATGGGCGACACACGGAGGAATACCCGATCACCAACAGAGAATCTCAAAGGTCGACGCCTCTGATCCGCATAACTCTGGTGCCTACTCTGAGCCGTCCTGAGCCTATCCTGATTCACCCTCACCTGATCCAGGGCCTCCTGAAGCAAATCTGTACCACGCGGCCTAGGCTCTGTAGACTCAAACCAACCAACTGGAGAGCGACAACGCCTACCATATAAGGCCTCAAAGGGGCCATCTGAATACTAGAGTGGTAGCTATTGTTGTACGCAAACTCCGCCAAAGGCAAGAATTGGTCCCACTGACCTCCAAAATCCATAACACAAGCCCGCAACATATCCTCAAGGACCTCAATAGTATGCTCCGACTGGCCATCCGTCTGTGGGTGAAAAGTTGTGCTAATGTGGACACGGGTGCCCAAATCCTCCTGAAAAGCCCTCTAAAAGCTGGAAGTGAACTGTGAACCCCGGTCTGAAATGATAGAAACAGGCACGCCATGAAGACGGACCACCTTCCTAATATAGATACGAGCCAACCTCTCAGCACTGAAGGTAGTATGAACAGGAAGGAAGTGTGTTGACTTGGTCAATCGATCCACGATGACCCTAATGTTGTCAACACCTCTAGAAGTCTGAGGCAACCCCACAACGAAGTCCATAGTGATACGCTCCCACTTCCACTTCGGAATGGGTAATCTCTGGAACTCGCCACCAGGCCTTAAATGCTCGGCCTTTACCTGCTGGCAGCACAAGCAACGGGAAACAAAGTCAACAATATCTCTCCTCATGCCACTCCACCAGTAATGCTGCCTCAAATCACGATACATCTTCGCTGTGCCCGAATGGATAAAGTATCTAGACTCATGGGCCTCAGAAAGTATCAACTGTATCAAATCTCCAACTCTCGGAACACAGATGCAGCCGGCAAATTTCAACACTCCATCAGGATCTAAGGTAGCCTGACCACCATCACCTGCTAACACTCGATCTCTAAGGGCCACCAAGGTATCATCCTCAAACTGGCAACCACGGATCCTATCAAGCAAACAAGACTGAACTCCCATAAAGGCCAAGATGCGTCTAGAATCTGAGATATCCAACCGAACCATTCTATTAGCTAAGGACTGAATGTCCAAAGCTATGGGTCACTCCTCAACAGATAAGAAGGCTAGACTACCCATACTCACTGCCTTCAGGCTCAAGGTGTCCGCTACCACATTCGTCTTGCCCGGATGATAGAGAATAGAGAGGTCGTAGTCCTTCAAGAGCTCAATCCAATGACGCTGCCTCGGATTAAGGTCCCTCTGGCTCATGATGTACTGAAGACTCCTATGATCGGTATAGATCTCACATCGAACTCCATACAAGTAGTGCCTCCAAATATTAAGAGCGAAAACTACCGCCGCCAACTCCAAGTCATGAGTGGGGTAGTTGCACTCATGGATCTTAAGCTGCCTCGACGCATAAGCAATAACCCAGCCCTGCTGCATCAATACACAACCCAAACCGACGCCGGATGCGTCACAATAAACTGTGAAGCCCTCACCCTCAACTGGAAGAGTCAATATAGGAGCGGTGGTCAATAACTCCTTGAGCCTCAAAAAGCTCGCCTCACACTCCTCTGACCAAACAAAGGGAACATCAACACAAGTCAATCGAGTCAACGGGGCTGCAATAGTAGAAAAGCCCTCAACAAAGCGTCTGTAGTAACTCGCTAACCCGACGAAGCTACGAACCTCAGTAACAGAAGTGGGCCTGTGCCAATCACGAATAGCCTCAATCTTCGCCGGATCAACCCTAATACCCTCCTTGGACACCACGTGCCCCAAGAAGGCTATAGACTCAAGCCAAAACTCGCACTTTGAGAACTTGGCATAAAGCCGCTGATCTCTCAAAGTCTGGAGCACTATCCTCAAATGTTGCTCATGCTCACTCCGGCTCCGCGAGTATACCAGTATGTCATCAATGAAGACGATGACAAATAAATCAAGGTATGGCCTGCACACACGTGTCATCAAATCCATGAAGGCAGCAGAGGCATTAGTCAACCCAAACGACATCACCAAGAACTCATAATGGCCATAACGGGTCCTAAATGCAGTCTTAGGGATGTCCGCTGCCCTAATCCTCAGTTGATGGTACCCGAACCTCAAATCAATCTTAGAAAACACAGCGGCACCCTGAAGTTGATCAAACAATTCATCAATACGAGGCATGGGGTAACGGTTCTTCACCGTCACCTTGTTCAGCTGCCTATATTCAATACACATCCTCATAGTCCCGTCCTTCTTCTTCACAAATAGAACAGGAGCACCCCAAGGCGACACACTCGGATGGATAAACCCCTTACCTAAGAGATCCTCTAACTGAATACTGAGCTCCCTGAGCTCTGCACGAGCCATCAGGTAAGGCGGAATAGAAATAGGATGGGTGTCGGGCTCCAAATCTATGGAAAAATCAATGTCACGATCTGGAGGTAGACAGGTAGGTCTGTAGGGAACACATCTGCAAACTCTCTAACCACAGGAACTGAGTCAACTGAAAAGTCATCTCTACTCACATCTCGCACATAAGCCAAATAAGCTAAACACCCAGAAGCAACCAATCGTCTAGCCCGCATAAAAGAGATGATCCCTGTTGGTGTGTTACTATAAGCACCCTGCCACAACACTGGGGAAATGCCAGGCATGGCTAAAGTAACGGTCTTGGCGTAGCAATCCAAGACCGCATGGTAGGGGGATAACCAGTCCATGCCTAGAATCACATCAAAATCAACCATATCTAGCAGAATAAGATCAACTCTAGTATCACAACCTGGATAGTCACTAAGCGAGATCGCAATATCTGATCCACTACTAAGGACTCACCCACCGGGGTCGAAACATGAACTGGCTCTGTTAAAGACTCAGACCTCATACCCAATCGAGGAGCAAAATAAATAGATACATACAAAAATATGGACCCGGGATCAAATAATATTGTAGCAGGCAGATGGCATAATAAAAGCGTACCTGTGATGACATCGTTAGATGCCTCAGCCGTCGCCCTCGCCGGGGCTGCGTAGAAATGGCCCTAAGCGCCTCTGCCCGATGCATCTGATCTACCAACTAACCTGCCTCCCCAAGCTTCGCCTTTGGTACCCTGTCGGCTGTCCCGACGACCCTGGTCCTGACCACCATCTCTAGCTAGAGAGGGCACTGCTGAAACTGGTCTAGGTGCAAGTGGAGCTGGTATCATCGCTCCTCACCCTCGTCGGGGGCACTTTCTGGACCAATGGTCAAGCGCACCGCAATCAAAACACCCCGAAGCTGAACACCCTGAAGTAACCCGATCGTGATAGGAAGGGAGGGAATCTGATCCCCTCGAACTCTGGCCCGTACTAGGACCACTTGGTGATGCTGGCCTCCCTCAGAAGCAGGTAATGCCGCCTGAACAGGGCCCTGCTACAATCTGGAGAACTAATCACAAAGCCTATCTCTGACGCTCCGTGGCATGAACCGGGCCAAAAAAGCCTCTGAGAACTCACTCCAAGTACAGGAGGCGATCCAGCTGGCCTGGACTCTCGATACGAGCGCCACCACTGCCTGGCTGGCCCACGAAACTGATGAGTGGTAAAGTCGGCTCCTCTTGACTCCAAGAGGCCTAATGACTGTAGTTGCTCCTGACAAGTGAGCTGGAACCCGTAGGCATCCTCCCCAATCGCCCCTGAGAATATCGGCGGTGCCAACCTCTAGAATACCCCGAGCATCTTCTGCTCGCGCAGTGGCATCTCCCCGTCCTTTAAGTCTGACACAACAGTCACATGAACTGGTGGCGGCTGAACCTCTGGTGCCGCTGCGGCAGGCTGATCTGCGGCTTTGGAGCTGGTGCTGCTGGGACTGGTGCTGGTGCTGGTGCTGCTAGGGCTGGTGCCTGTCGCATCTCCCTAATAACTACTAGTATCTGAGTCAGCAGAGTATGAAGATCAGGAGCTACAGGTGGTGGCTGGGCTGGCCTCGGCCCCACCGGCTGTGGAGGTACATATGCTGCCTGAGGCTCCTCCTCCCTATCTCGGGCTGGTGCTACGACCCTGCCTCGACCTCGGGGTCGGAGTCTATCCCAAGCTGAAGCTCTGCCTGCAGGCCCGAGTGCGCCACCCATGCTGGCCGTGCGACCTCGCGAGCGAGCCATCCTGTGAAAGAGTGAAACAATTGAGATTTCCAGAAACCAATAAGACACACGTTGCACGAAAGCGAAACAAAAGAGGAAATTTTCCTAAGGACATCCTGTAGCCTCCAGAAGATAAGTTACGGACGTCTCCGCACCGACCCGCAGGACTCTACTAGACGTTAGCTCTGTACAAGTGAGACCGATAAACCTGGAGCTCTGTTACCAACTTGTCACGACCCGATTTCTCAAGTCATGATGGCACCTACTATAACCCACCAGCAGGTAAGTCAACCTGTAACCCGAAACAACAAGTAATGGGTCTAAGGGTAGAAACTAAACAAGAGTAGGCAAATAACAATATAAACAGGCGGAAGCAAACCAAAAACATATATACAAATAAAGATCCCTCCCAGAATCTGGAAGTCACTAGCACAGAGCTACTACAAAATGAGTACAAGTCCCAAAAGTGAACAACAAAGATTGGACTGTCTCGGAAGGTAAACGCCAAGTCTATATATACAGATGGAGACTGAAATAGTACAAAACATCGTGTGCTCACTCCCGTCTTCGGATCAGTTTGCTCTAAGCTCGATCAACGCTGGCTACTAGTGCCCGGACCTGCATGACGAAACAGATATAGAGCGTAGCATGAGTACCAAAATCACAGGTACCCAGTAAGCATCATAGGCCGACGGAACTTGAAAAGTAAAGGCAATATGAAAAGAAGGAATACGCAAATCGAGGTCAAGAACAAAAATCTAACAAACAAAGATATGCACACGAGTGTACAAAGAACTAACTAAAGTAATCTATAAGCTAACTACACCTAACTGGACCCCCATAAGCCCAGAAGGTACACTCGTGCGCAAGTTAAATAAAAATCCGAACAAACCCCCATAAGCCTGACGAGTGCACAGAATAACTAAAACTAAAGAGAATTTCATATGAGAACCCAAGAATGGGGAACACGAATCAGAACCTCAACCCCAATTAGTAAAATCTGATAGTACGAAGGCCGGACCTCGAACCGGATGCTCACCAGAAGTACTCAAGTAACCAATCACAAGTATCAAGTATCAAGTATCTGAGGCCGGAACTCTAACCGGATGCTCTATAAAGGTGCCAATGTAGCTGCTGAAAGAGTTCCAATCGACCCACGCTCATAAATGTCCGTGGAACACCGTTCATACTGAGCCAACAATGTAAGTCCTTGGAACCGAATCAAAAATCAAATTCAAATCGCGAAGCAGAACTAGCGTCGCCGATTTAACTCGTGAAGCCGTAACATCGGGTAAATAAGGATAAGTATCATCAGATCAAGCGTATTGCCTAACTAAGGCCCAAACTATCAGACTCAAGTCTGCTACACCAGTCTACAGGGATCTAAGCCGGTCGAGCGACGTCGGGGCAAAACTAAGGCCTATCGGATCCGAATCATGTATTTCTAAGGCAAGCCCTAGTCAAACCTAAACTAAGGCCCAACATACTTCAAATAAATAGTAATTAATCATGCAAGCACTTCACATAACGAGGAGGGTCAATTAATAACACAAAGCATGCTCACAGTTACCCGATAATTCTCGAAATACACCGAAAACATGATTTCTAAACACCTATGCATGATTCAATAACTACCAACCCAAATCCCAACTAATCAACATGCATTCAGACTCTCAAGCTCAATCTAAGAGAGGGAAACCGTAGCCTACCTGTAGGCCAATCATACGCGCTCCAAAATCACTCCTTCGGAGCTTTCCCTTTCCGAACGGTCTCGAAATGCTGCCCTGCTATCAAAAATAGATTCATAACGTTAATACGGTCGTTTAGACACCCAAATCACAAAAAACGGAGACGGGTCAATTTTGGAGTCTAAACGGGAATCGTTGGACCCGCGCTGGAAATTCTGGAATTAACCCCAAAAATGGGTCCTCACCAATTTCCCCCAGCTCTTATCCCAAAATGGGACACAATTCGGGGCTCGGGAACAATACACTATCAACATGCAACCAAAACCCAAATTACACTAAAACGGAACAACAATAGCAGCAGCTATTTACAAGAAAATATCAGAAACGAGGGTCCAGATGCTGAAACCAATCACACCATGATGATCCTTACGAAAAACCCCACAATCTAGTTTTTTGAATCACCAGATTCGCACCCAAAATGACCACGAAATCACCTTCTAAATTTTCCCAAAAATTGAGCTCGAAATGAGCTAAGACAGCAGCTAAAACACAACTTTTTACCTCCAACAAAAAGTTAAATATGAAATCTAACCATGCCAATGCGTTCTCCTTGAAAAACCACTCAAGATAGCTCCAAGAATCACCAAAATCGTATCTAAAATGACTGAAATATCAAGTCTCAAAAATTCCCAAAATCAAGCTCACAAAAAGGGTGTGGCAGCATGTATTTTACGAAAATTACCTCAAACGAGGACCCCAAATCACTGTCCAAGATCACCAATGCGTTGTCCTAGAAAAATCTCACAGCTTTGCCTTTTGAATCACCCAAGTCGGTTGAGAGATGATAGAGTTATGAGGGTTTGAAGTTTGGAAATATGTTGCTATATTTTTGCATTTATTGTAGAAAATCTGCAATAATTTTCAAAACTTAAAACTCCGATGGGGTGCTCCAATCTCGTTCGGAACCCCGTGCATGCAAACGAGATATGTAACCATACCAAATTCGACATTTCACACTCAACGGCGCAATCAAAATTTTCATTAGAGGTCATCTCGATAAAAAGTGGGTCCCACTTCCAAAAGTCATTTTAAGTCAAAACCCACAAAAGGGCTCGGAAAGATATCGAAAACCTCCAGACACAAAAGAAGGGTCAATCTAGACCAAACTCGACATTCCGAAGCTAACCACGCTGACGAAATTCTCATCCGAGCGCATTTACTCAGAATGTTAACCAAAGTCAAACTTAGGCTTAAACTTAAAGTTTAAACGGCTAATCGCACACTCACATTGAAAACCTCGGGAGTCATGTCGACCATGCTACTAGCCTAAAATGACCCATCCGAAGCTGATGGAATCGTCAGAATTGGGTTCCGATGTCATCTTATTGAACTTTTGATCAAAAATGATCATTTAAGGTTCATAAGCTCCAAAACACAAAAACTCGCACCAAGACCAAACGAACGACCAGGTGACCAAATTGTCAGTCCCAACAAGTCATAAATGACTTAGGGTCGCTATAGGAATGCTCTAAACGACACACAGAAGGCAAGACACAGAAATGACCAAGTGGGTCATTACACTATTGTATTACGATATGTTGATAGAATGGGATATATGATGGAGCGACTTATTGATATTATTCATATTCAAGATACTAGTGCATTATCCTTGAAGAGGCAATTGTTAATTTACTTGCTCAACATTCTTTGAGTCCATCAAGTGTGCGTGGACAATGTAATGATGGGGCAATCAATATGCAAGGTGAGGTCAATGGACTTAAAATGTTGATTAGGCAAGAAAGTAGATCGGCTCATTCTATGCATTGTTTTGCTCATCAACTTCAATTAACTTTTATTGGGGTCTCTAAAAAGTGTGTTGAAGTGGGAAAACTTGTAGTATTGGTCTCAAATATTTTTAATGTATTGGGATCTTCTTTTAAGCGTATGGATGATTTACGAGATTCTCAAAAAGCAGCAATTTAAGATGCGTTAGATATGGGTGAACTGACAACCGGTAGGGGCCTGAATCAACAACTTGGTCTTTCAAGAGCTTGTGATACTCGTTGGGGATCTCAGTATAAATCCTTTAACAATTTTATTCTTATGTTTGGCTCTATTCTTGAAGTTCTTGAATCACTTGCTCTTGATGCACAAAGTATGGATGAAAGAGCCAAAGCAACGGGACATCTTGAATCTTTTCGAACATTTGAGGTTGCGTTCATGGTGCATTTGATGAGAGATGTATTAGTAATCACAAATGAGCTCAATAAACGCTTACAAAGAAAGGAGCAAAATGTTGCAAATGTCATGCTACTTGTTGAAGTAGCAAAGAAAAGGTTGCAAGTTTTAAGGGATGATGAATGAAATTCTCTTATTGCTAAGGTATCTATATTTTGTACCAAACATGAAATTTTGATACCTAACTTTGAGGAGCCATATGTTAGCTCTTTAAGATCATGACGAAGACTTGCTCACTATACTGTCTTACATCATTACAGTGTTGAAGTGTTTTGCAATATTATTGATTGGCAACTTCAAGAGCTTAACGATCGTTTTAATGAGGTAGCTACTAGGGGTGTACAAAACCAAACCAAACCGCAAATTGAGTCAAACCGGAAAAAAATCCAACTAGTGGTTTGGTATTTGAAAAAAAAAACCCGACTATATTTGGGTTGGTTTGGTTTTAACTAAAAAAAAACAACCCGAGACCAAACCAACCCGACATTATATATATATATATATATATATATAATTTTAAAATTTTATTTTATACATAAAAATATTTACTTTGATATAATTTTAAAATATTTCCTATATTATTTCATAGTTTTTATCTTTTAATATATTATTTCAAGTTTAAAACTTAGAATTCGGAATGGTCCAATAAAGATTATAGTTCATAGATGTTGATAATTATAATAAAACTTAAATCAAAATCAAATTAATACTAATGCAAAAAGAAAATCATTTCAACACTAAGAATGACAATAATATTGAATAGTTGTTCTTTAGTTTTACATTGGTTTAGACAATTAAAATACATAATCTAATTTTAATTTTCCTTAAATATTTAGTAATGTAACCAATACTTATTAAACTTATTTTAGCATGATTTAGTACTTTTAAATTATGATCATTTTCATTATGACTTTGCAATATTTATTTTATATGACATTATTATTTTTTATTGAATATTTAAGTGTCATCAGTACTCATCTCATATTTTGTGTTATTTTCTTAAGAAACACCTTAGATAATTGCATTTTGGTTGGACTAAAGAAATATTTGGAGCACAAGTTAATTATATGGTTGTATGCAAACTTTACCGAAAAAATCCGAGGTTATTAGTTTGGTTTGATTTATAAATTTAAAAATCCGACACAATGGTTTGGTTTGGTATTTGAAAAACCCAAACCAACTCGAGGTTGAAAAACCCAAAAAAATCCGAATTTTATTAGTTTGGTTTGATTTATAAATTTAAATTTTTACACTAATGGTTTGGTTTGATATTTGAAAAATCCAAACCAACCTGGTCATGTACACACCTAGTAGCTACTGATTTGCTCCATGGAATTGCTTGTTTGAATCCAATTAACTCGTTTTCATGTTTTGACATCAAAACAATAATGAGGATGACTGAATTATATCCAGATGATTTTGATGAATTTAATATGGATACTCTTGAGAATCAACTTGCAAGTTACATTGTTGATGTTCGTGATGCATGTTGATGAAAGGTTCTCTGATATAAATGGACTTTGTGATCTTTCCAAAAGATTAGTCCAAACAAAAAAACATTCAAATTATCCTCTGGTGTTCCGCTTAGTGAAACTTGCTCTACTTCTACCAATTGCCACTGCATCCGTTGAAAGAGCTTTCTCGCCAATGAAGTTTATCAAAAATGACTTGCGAAGTCAAATGAGTGATGATTTTTTTAGTGGCTATTTGGTGCCTTTTGTAGAAAAAGATGTATTTGATAGTATTCGCCAATAGTATTAAGACATTTCAAGATATGAAACCTCGTAGAGTACAATTGTAATGATCTATTTAAGTTTTTAGATATATGTGCTCTAAATTAATTTTTTTTATCCGACACATTTATATCCGATTCAACCCATTTATTTGTGGATATTATTTACGTGATTAATTTTTTTTTGAACCCCCTTGATGAAAATCCTCCCTCTGCCACTACTACCCCGTACCCCACCCTTCCCATCAAAAATAAAATTAACTTATTAAATTTTCTTATTTTTTAACTTCCAAATATTTTTTTACCCTTACCCCCAAACCACCCCCCTCCCCCAAAACAAAAATAATTTAAAAATTACAAATTATTTTTGAAAAATATTTTAAAGTTTTAGATTATTTTTTCCTCACCCAACACCTACCATCCCTACACCCCAACCCCCACAACAAAATTGTTTTGGTTAAATATTTCAATTTTTTTTAAAAAAAATCATTTTTTACGCCACCCACCACACCTTACCCCCCACTCCACGCCCCGCCATCCCCCACTTAGGCCACCCTCCATCAAATTATTATTTTTTTAAAAAATATTTTTGAATTTTAAATGCCACCCACCACCCCCTCCCCACCCAGGCCACCCTCCGTCAATTTTTTTTTTGAAAAAAATAATGGTTTTTGAAAAATATTTCAAATTTAAAAAAAAATCATTTTTTACGCCATCACCACCCCTATAGCCCCCCCCCCACCCACCCAAGGCACCCTCCGTCAATTTTTTCTTTAAAAATAATTTTGAATAATATTTCAAATTTTAAAAGAAATCAGTTTTTACGCCATCCCCTACCCCCAAACCTCTACCACCCCCCCTCCCCTATCAAAAAAATAATTAAAAAAGTTATTTTTGAAAAATATTTCAAATTTTAAAAAATTTGATTTTTAAGTTACTCCTACCCCTACCCAGGGGCAGATCTACATGGAGGATAGGGGGTTCACGCGAACCCCTCGTCGAAAAATTACACGGTATATATAGGGTCAAATTCTATTTTTATGTGTGTATCTATTAAAATGAACCCCCTAAACACATGTAAAGAGGATAGCTCAGCGGTAAGGGGGTTCAAGAATTTGCTTGGACGTCATGGGTTCGATTATGCGCAACAACACTTTCCTTAATTTTTTTCTTGTTTTCTTCATTTGGAAAATCAAATAGCAAGGTTGAGATGGGCTCAACATTTTTGGGTTGGAGCTTTATTGTTTTTTTTTTTTTTTCATTTTTTAAATGTTATTTCTCCTTTTCAATATTCATTTGTTTGTATTTCTAAGGCACATTATTTTCATTTTTGTATTTTATTATTTTTATCTCTATTGCTCATTTTATTTTTACGTAACTCTCTTTTTATATACTAATTCAAAGGAACTTTTTAAAAAACTGTCAATTATTCTTAAACTTGAAATTGAGATAGAGAAAAAATACTTTAAAGATAACTTAAACTAAACTTAATCGAACGAATAAATTTGAAAGGCATGATTATTCATCATATTTCTTTCTCATTTTTTCAGTTCTATTCTAGAGAGACGTAAACTACATTTATATGATTTATTCATTTTTTTTACCGATGGAAAACCTTATAAATTGAATAAATGAACAAAAAATTGGCGATGCCATTTATTTATCCTTTTAATATGCATTTTAATATTAGTAACTCAATCCCCACACATTTTAAAGAGTATTAAACAATTTTTAAAGTAACATAGGATTGAATGAATACTAATTTAATTTATTTTAAAAATTCAAAATAAAGTAAAATAATAAAAATTAAAGAAAAAAATCACTTTTTTTAGAAAAAGAATCAATGAAGCACGGTAAAAGTAGGAAGAAACGCTAAATGCGGCATGACAAGGAAAGTTATATTTAATAGATTAAGGATAAATTTTTTTCTCCGTTTTGCTCCATTTTTTTACTTACTTCTTATAAGTTGAACCCCCTCCACGAAAATCCTGGCTCCGCCACTATCCCTACCCCAGCCATCCCCAAACCACCACCACAGACAATTATTTTTAAAAAAAAAATAAATTTTGAAAAATAATTCAAATTTTTAAAATTTCATTTTTTACGACACCGGGTCAGAAATTATTTTTCTAAAGAATATTCTCTAGTTTCAAGTCCAAAATAAAAGATATTTTCTGAAAATATTTTTCATTTACCAACCAAACATTAAAAAATATTTTCTGCTCACCAACCAAATATGAGAAAATAAGTTTAAAATCCACTTGTTTTCCAAGAAAACATTTTCCATTACCAAACACACCCTAAGTTTCACTTGCTAAGCGTTCTCAAAGTTCTATATTCTATAAATATAGCTAACAAAAAAGTTGGACTTATCATATCTAATCCTCATGTTAGAAATTTGCATTTTATCCAAAAAATAAAAACTATTTGCCCCTTTCGGTATCTGATCAAAGTTGTTGTATAGCTTAAGATAATCAAGGTGTAATGATCCGGTAGGTCATTTTTAGTATTCTTCATAAAATTATCGTTTTACCCCTCTCAATACTGGCCCCGAGTAATTTTTAATGAGTTTTGAAATTAGTTTCGAGTTTTGAGGTAAAAGTTATGAATTATGGAAGTTTTTATTTTGAAAGACTTAAGTTGTTAAAAAGTGGTTTTCGGTGTCTATTAGAGTTTCGAGTGTCAGAATAGAATTTCTCCGATTTCATCAGCTCCGAACGGTGGAATTTGGTCTATGAAAGTTGTTGGTTTCAAATTCGGAGTTTTTTTTTGAGGATTTGAGATCCTAAGTTGGAAATTATTGAGATTTTAGCCTTCAGGTTGACTTTGGTCAACATTCAGGATTTGGATGCTCGGATCAAAATTCTGAGAGTTCTATTAGATTCGGGGGATGATTTTTGGCCTAGATGAGGTCTTGGTTGAATTTTTAGAAGTTCAGAGCTTGATTTGGCCTTCTTAGGCGTTATGTTCCTTTCTTGTGACTTACATGGGACTCAGATCAAGGAGACCTCATATTTGTGTTTCGATGATTCCATTGTGTTCAAAACGTCGACTATAGGCAATTAGAATATATGATTTGTGTGTATGAGGTTCTAAACAAATCCCGAGGGTTCATTTGATGTTTTGAGAGTTGGCTAATATTTCTAATGCTAGTATGCCTCGCTTTCGCAAAGGGTACCCCGTGATCATGAGGTTTATATTAGCGAGACCCTGATCGCAAAAGCGAAGGGCCCCTTGTTGGCGGGGTTCTCTTAAGCAAACCATGGGTCGCGATCGCGAGGGTCAGGAAAGCGAACCCTAGTTCGCGAAAGTGAGACCCCCAATTTTTGCGGGGTTCTCTTAAGCGACATTTGAGACCCTTTTTGGCCTGATATATTGGGGTTTTGCCCTATTTCCCCCATTTTTGAGTTTGTAAAACCCTTAGAGGTGAGAGATTTTTCGTGGTGAATCAATTGCGTAAGTCTTTGTAACTCTAAAACTTCATTCTCTTTGATTATTTGTGGATTTTAACATCAAAACTTGAGATTTTGATTGATAAATGACAAGGTTTTTCAAGAACTTGATTTCTATAGTAACATGGTGATTATGAACTGATTTTAATTCATTTTTTGAAATGGGTTTCACTAATGAATTTCAAATGTCTAGGGTAACATTTTCAAGTAAGGATTTTCGAATTCAAACCTCATTTTCAAAATTGGGTTTTTGAGTTGATTTGACCCATTTTTCAAAGTGAATGATTTGGGTGTTGTTATTTTCAAAATCTTATTATGATTACTTGATTGAATTAGATTGTGTGGCTTTGGACATTGTTCGTAAAGGGAAGGCTCAAGTCTTGAATTGGCTTTTGATTGAATTGAGGCAAGTGCTTCATAAACCTTATAAAACTAGTAGAATAATGTATTTCCCTTCATTGTGTGAGTTGGGGAGGAATGAGAATGAGGTGATGGGTTCAATTATTCCACTTGATTGATCTTATGTAGTGAATAAAAAGGGGATTAATTAAAAAGGCAACGTGTTGATAATTGTACTTTGTGAATTGCAGTATTGTGGACCTAATTTGTTGATTGATGAAAAGCTTGATGACAGTTTTTTGGATATGAATTGATTGAGTTATTGTCTCTTACTTATGGCGTGTAATTGCTTATTTTCATTGATTTATGTGCACAGTAAAAAGACATGTGATTATTATGCCAAAGAAAAATTGTTTCGGCTAGTAATATTGATGCCAAGTTCATTGATGATGAGTGCTGCTAATGCTGAGGTCATTGTTGGTGAGTGTTATGATGTTGAGGTCATTGTCAGTGAGTGTTAATGATGTGGAGGTCATTATCGATGAGTGTTATTGATGTTGAGGTCATTGTCGGTGAGTGTTATTGATGCCGAGGTCATTACCGGTGAGTTCATGGACTATGGGCGTTTCTCATGAGTCCCGATTGACATTGTGTATGATAACTTGATATTTGTATTTGGTGTACTTGACTATTGCAATTTGATGAACTTGATACTTATGAATGATCTACTTGATTATCGCAATTAATCTACTAGACACTTGTAATTGACATACTATATACTTGTGATTGATAAACTATAATTGTTGCACTGTGATTATGGAAACTTGTGAATTGTAGTTATAAACGGTTAGGTTGGGTTGATTTCTATGCAGGTTGTAGTTGAGGTGGTTTGGTTGGGATGAAAGGAGTACTTGTTTTCTAGGTTAGTGTTGCTTTGTTTAGTAGGTTGTTTGTTGAGTACCGCGTTGTTTGGTACTCACTCATTTCTTATACTCTTGTATAGGTTTCGAGCCCGGTTCCATGTGATTGCCCTTCTTCTTCATCATTCTCTGTGGCTTTCAAAGGATTTTGAAAGGTAGTTGTTTGTCATCCCGGCGGGCCCTCTTCTTTCTTTATGTTTATGCTTTGTTATATTTGAGAAACAAAGACTTTTAGACTTGTAGTTATCTTTCAATTCTGTATTAATACATTAGTGGCTTGTACACGTGGCAATCAGGTTTTGGGGGTATATTAGAATAACTAAGTTTCCACTCTTATTATTCTTCTTTTGCTTTCCTCATTTCTTTCGTATTGTTGGGTTTGAGGTTGACTTGTCTTGGTGGGATAGACGAGTGTCATCACATCCATTTTTGAATCGTGACACAAGGTTTGTGGATAATTTAGCTAGAAAATCCACTACCATGTTGGCTTCTCTATAGTAGTGGGAGAAGGAAATCTCATTATCATCAATTCAGTTAGTAGTGTCTTCAACAACAACCTTCAAGTTTGTGTTGTTCGAGCTTTTTTCATTCATCATATTTAATATCATCAATGAATTCATTTCCACAATGCCTTTAGTGTAGCCTATGTTCTTTAGCCATTGATTCAGCACTATTATGATCCTTACATTGCACGGGATAGCAAAGGCAAACAAAACATTTCCTTTGTCGTCTCTTGCTATACCAGTTTTTTCGTTGTGTCCAAAGTATCTTTCATCAGAATTTATTTTTATCTAATTAATTTGTGGCTTAGTCCAAGTAATTTTTTTGACAATTACTTTTGGTCTAAGCTCCTCTACTAGTTCACACATTTGATGCCATTGAAGCTCTATTTCTTTGCATAGGGAAAGGTTTGTCCATAGCAGCCTTCATATACCATGAAATTTGTTGTTCCATTCCTCTAATGTAGACTTTCTTATAGGTCCCATATTTACATGAGCATATGGTCTTTCAAATTTACCCGCAAATCACAATTGGTGTCACCTGTATTATCACCCTTTGAATGCTATTGACCAGTTGTCCATGAAGCTCTTCAATGGCTTGCTTTGGTATTTTATCCATAATTTTTGCATTTGCTCACTGTCTATGAAGACATGTTAGATGTTTCCGGGTTGTGGTGTATTGCAACATCGACATTTTTGTTGTTCTTTGTTTCCAAACAAGCATATAGTATCATTAAAAGGTAATTTAGTCTTAAGTGATCAAACAATTTGTTTCTGTATTATCTCTTATGCTATCCTAGGCTGATTTAATTATGAAGGCTCCATCACTTGAAGAATTCTAATAAAGTACATCATTCCTTGAGTTGGTTTCCTATCTCGAAGTTTGGAATGTATTGTATCAACCAATTAGGTATGATGTCTTGAATTCTTTGGAAATACATGTAACACCTCGCAATTCAACTCTTAGAATCCGAATCATTCATCTTAAGTATATGAGTTTGAACCGGGTGTGTCCTACTTATAATTGTATGTTTTAAGGTCCTTTACCAAGTGTATACAGTGTATCAAAAGTGGTTTAGGGTCATACGATACCTCTAGCACTAAGTCGAGTTCAAAGCCTTCCTACTGGTTAAATTTTTCGCAGTAGTCCATGCAGGGTCAACTTCAAATGATCATATCTTTAAGCATATAAAGAGTTAGGTGACCCTTAACCTATAAAATAAAAAATGTATGAGTCTTCTTTCCAGTGCCAACAAGTTTGCATTTACCGGAGCATGTATTAAAAAGTTATGATCAATTTTAGTTTTGTCATACATTCTGTTTTGGACATGCATTTCATTAGCGATGAACAATCTTGAACTGGCGAAGCGTTGGTCTAGTGCCGGTTGAGGAAAATTAAGAGGTTATATGTTTTGAACATGGTTTTTAGTGGTATCAGAGCTATGGATAATAAGAAACACGGTAAGAAACATACGAGTAGAAAATTAAGAAAAATAGGAAGAAAATTAAATAAATTATATCCGGAATATAAACAACTTAATATCACAAAGACTGATAATGAAAAATTATATCAATTAATAAATAATATATCTAAAATAGAATATAAATATATTCAATATTTAAAAATACAATGAATAATAAGAATAACGAATATAGACAAAAACTTAATGAAATAATTATAGAAAAACGACAAGAATTAGAATATAGGCAAAATAGACTTAACAATAATATATTCGCAGGAATTTGTCACATATCTATAGTAGCACAAAGAAAGACTATTTTATATCTAGAAATACAAATAAATAACTTAGAATATAAACTACAACATAATTTATAAATGAATAAAGAAGAATACGCAATAGATGAAAAAACATATGAAAATTATGACGGATTAAAAATAAAGATAATATTTTCTAATTTAGGAAGAAGATATAAGAAAATAGGTGACAATATAAGTTTAATGTTAGAAAAAGAAACAGTAAAACTAGAAGATAGTTTAACTGCTATGGTAAGAATAACAAAAGAAAATGAAGAAATAGATAGAAGAACGGAAATTGAAAAATAAAACAACAAGCAAAAAAGGAAGTACAACAATTAGAAGAAGTAAAAAATACTAAAATAATAGAGCTAGAAAAAGAGCTAGCAATATTAAAAGAAATGTATGAAATTAAACAAAAAGAAAAAGAACAAAAAACAAAATTAGCAAATGAGATAATTAAATTTAAAGAAAAATTGCAATTACAAGATGAATTAGGAGAAAAAGAAGAAAATAACCAAGATAATCTACCCGAAATAAGAGTTGATGAAATAAACGATGATGATCTAGAACAACATTCGGAAATAAGCGAAACATATACGGAACTTTTAGCAAACATAGATAATACAAAGAATTTAGAAGTAAATACAGAAGACGTAGACATGGACGAAAAACCTAGCACATCAGGGGTAAAAAGCCCAAAAAATTTTAATCCAAAATATTATAATGAAAATTATGAACAATATGATAAAGAAAAAACTACATGGGATAAAAGATTAAATAAAAAATGGACGCCTAAACCAATAACTGGACAACATGAATTTTTAGATTTAGACTGTGTAGCAGACATAAATAAAACAATCCAATTATGGGTAGGATACATATCAAAACAATTAATAGATAACAAGATAGTAATAGCAGAGGCACCAAGATATATAGAAAGGACACTTATAGGAACAGTAAAATTATGGCTACAAAATTTAACAAATGAAAGCTTAACAACTTTAAGAAATAATAAAAAAATTGATGGTGGAACAGCCACTACAACCATGGAAATATTATATAAATATGAAATAGCTATAAGAAATGAATTTAGTAGTATGACAACAGAAGTAGAAGAACAAAATAAAGAAAAAATCATAAATCGGAATCTAATGACAAAATTAGCAATATGTAATATGTGTTACATAGATGAATATACATGTGCATTTAGAGAATATTATTATAAAGGAACATATAGCATAGAAGAAAGTAAAGAAATAAGAAAATTATATTTTACAAAATTACCAGAACCTTTTAATTCAAAAGTAATAAAAAGATGGAATGAAGCAGAATTAACAGATACCTTAGGAGCTAGAATAAAATTCTTACAACGATGGTTTATGGAACTATGTGAAAAACATAAAGAAGAAATAAAAATGGAAAAAATATTAGTAAAAAACTTGGCATGTTACAAAAATAAGACAGCACCTCAATTTGGTTGTACGGATAGGTATTATAAAAAGAAAAAGAAATATAATAAAAAATACATATCAAAATATAAATATAAAAAACCAAGAAGAAGGTACTATGTAAAAAATTACAAAACCAAAAGACCATATAGACCA
Organism: Solanum verrucosum; assembly: GCF_900185275.1. Taxonomy (NCBI): domain Eukaryota; kingdom Viridiplantae; phylum Streptophyta; class Magnoliopsida; order Solanales; family Solanaceae; genus Solanum; species Solanum verrucosum. Next base: position 253,073 of record NW_026020233.1, read on the forward strand.
AAAAGAAAACTAACGGAATGTACTTGTTATAATTGTGGAAAATTAGGACATATAGCTAGAGATTGTAAATTACCTAAAGATCCAAAGAAAAAACAAATATCAGAAATAATAATAGATGATGAAAAATATACACAAATAGAATACGTAGATTATGAATTAGAAAGCAATGATAGTATATATGAATTATCGGAAAATGAAATAGAAAATGACATAGAAATAGAAAATGAATTCTATAATATAACAAATGACTGAAGCAGATATACAAACAATAAATAAAGAAGAACATCAAGACGAAGAATATTTAGAACAGAAAATAATATTTGATAATAGTATATTTGAACAAATAAAAGGAAAAGAATTAGACCTAAGCGTAGCAAAAATATTCGAAATACCAACAGTAAGAAACTGGTTTAAACGACAAAAAGAAGAATATTATGTAGTAAGTCAAAGAGAACATATCATAGATTGCAAATACACTAAAGGAAATGCCAAAATACCAATAATAAATAAACGAATAATAAATAAAGAAATACAAGATATTAAGGCTAAAAATCCAATTAAATATGTACATTTAGGAGGAACAGAAATATTAATAAAAGCATGTTTTAGAGAAGGAATAGATACACCCATAGAAATATACTTAGCGGATGATAAAATTATACAACCCATAGAAAAAAGTATAATAAATGCAGTAAGAGGTAATCTCATATACCAAAAATTTAAGTTTATAATAAGTGTTAACTACTCAGTAGCAATAAATGACAGGAATATAGATAAATCACTAGTATTATACTGGCGAATGTCAGGAATAGAACTAGCCCCAGGAAGTAAAATATTTACAGCTAGATGTAAAAACTTATATGTTCTAACAACAAAACATAAAATAACAGCAAAAAATAAAATAGATAAAATAAAAATAGAAGATCCCTTTGAAAGAATAGTTACAGTCATAGATAAAAACGATTATAGTTATAATGAAATTGATATAGAAGAAGATTTAGAAATAATAAAAGAAAGACTAAGCACATCGAAAAGGATAAACAATGAGATACCCCAAATATCATCAAAAATGAGTACCTCAAGGAGAATAGATAAAACCCCACAAAAATCAATAGAAGAAGATATAAAACCACATCATTACTACATAACGGGAATAATGGAACAACGAAAATATTTAATATTAATAGATACAGGACGAGAAGAAAACTATATTACAAGAGAATTAGTGACGGAAGATGAAATAATAACTATTGAACAATCATGCTCCGAACTACCAAAAGCATTAATGTATACCGAAGAAACTACAGAAAAGGAAATAATCATCGGAGGAGTACCAATAGTAATAAAATTCAAAATATATCAAGGAAATGAAAATATCATTTTAGGAATAAAATGGTTGGAATAAGTAAAACCATATAATCTAGAAGACAAACAGTTAACAATAAATTATGAAAATAAAAGAGTAATAATAAAAAGGACTTTGGTATGATAAAAATATGAAAATATATATACTTGCAAAGATAATAATAGAAGGATATTACAACCGATATTATACACCAATGATAGATACGGGAGCAGAAGCTAATATATGTAAATACAATTGTTTACCAGAAGATAAATGGGAAAAATTAAAAACACCGATAGTAGTAACAGGATTTAATAATGAAGGAAGCATGATCACATATAAGGCAAAAAATATAAAAGTACAAATATGGGATAAGATATTAACTATAGAAGAAATATATAACTTTGAATTAACTACAAAAGATATGCTATTAGGAATGCCATTTTTAGAAAAATTATACCCGCATATAATAACAAAAACACACTGGTGGTTCACAACACCGTGTAAACAAAAAATAGGAGCAAAAAGAGTAAATAATAAAAAACGAAAAACAACAGAATGGATAAAAGGAAGTGAAAAAATTACACAAAAATTAGAAAATATAAAAGAAGAAGACCCTAAAATAAAATTAATTATATTCTCTATAGATAAAGTAAAAATAATTCAAGATAAGTTAGAGTTATTATATAGTGAGGATCCTTTACAAGGATGGGAAAAACATAAAACAGAAGTAAAAATTGAGCTAATTGATAATAACAGTATAATAACCCAAAAACCATTAAAGTATAATTTTAATGATTTAACCGAATTTAAGATACATATAGATGAATTACTAGAAAAAGGATATATACAAGAAAGCAATAGTAAGCATACAAGTCCGGCATTTATCGTAAATAAACATAGTGAACAAAAAAGAGGAAAAAGTAGAATGGTTATTGATTATAGAAATTTAAATGCAAAAACTAAAACATATAATTATCCGATACCAAATAAAATACTAAAGATAAGACAAATACAAGGATATAATTATTTTAGCAAATTTGATTGTAAATCAAGATTTTATCACTTAAAACTAGAAGAAGAATCTAAAAAACTAACAGCATTCACTGTACCACAAGGATTTTATGAATGGAATGTATTACCATTTGGATATAAAAACGCACCAGGTAGATATCAACACTTTATGGACAATTACTTTAAACAAATAGAAAATTCTGTAGTGTACATCGATGATATATTATTATATTCTAAGACACAAGATGAACATATAAGATTATTAGAAAAATTTATACACATCATAGAATATTCAGGTATAAGTCTAAGTAAAAAGAAAGCTGATATAATGAAAAATCAAATAGAATTCTTAGGAATACAAATTGATAAAAACGGAATAAAAATGCAAACACATATAGTACAAAAAATAATTAACTCAAATGAACAACTAGACACAAAAAAGAAATTACAATCATTCTTAGGACTAGTAAATCAAGTAAGAGAATACATACCAAAATTAGCAGAAAATTTAAAACCATTACAACAAAAATTAAAGAAAGATATAGAATATCAGTTTGATAAAAAAAACCAAATACAAATACAAAAGGTAAAATTATTGTGTAAAAACTTACCTAAACTATACTTTCCAGATGAAAACAAAATATTTACTTATATAATAGAATCAGATGCGAGTGAAAAAAGTTATGGAGGAATATTAAAATACAGGTATGATGACACTACGATAGAACATCATTGCAGGTATTATTCAGGAACATTTAATAATACAAAAATAAAATGGGAAATAAATAGAAAAGAATTATATTCAGTATATAAGTGTTTATTATCATTTGAACCATATATTGTATATAACAAATTTATTATAAGAACAGATAATACACAAGTAAAATGGCGGCTAACAAGAAAAATACAAGATTCGATAACAACAAAAGAAATAAGGAGATTGGTATTAAATATATTAAATTTTACGTTTACAATTGAAGTAATAAAAACTGATAAGAATGTTATTGCAGATTACCTATAATGACAAAGCTACTCAGACTGAGACTGAGGAAGACGATACAATCGAAAAAATACTCAAAGCTATTACTACACTTTGTACAAAAGTGGATAGTATGGACAACGAGATACAAAAGCTTAAGACTAATGAAGATAATCTAAAGTCTAAAGCTAGTCAGCAGCATGACTATAAAAATGCGGAGCTACGTCGAGCGGAAGACGGAAAAAAGCCAGAGCTAAAAGGAGACGATGGGAAACTCCTTAAAACCCATAATGTTTGTTTAAATACAGCTGCAGGTACAAGCAAAGAAGTTAACGATAAACAACATAAAAATGTGAACTTAAACCAGCTATTTGCAAAACCATTTACCCAAAGGACACCTAGACATGTGTCCATAGAACCACAAACATCTACATACGCAGATAGTTTGCAAAACCAAAATGAGAAAAAGACATATAACTACATTACACGAACCTATATTGAAAATATCCACAAAATCCAAACCTATTTAAACCGCAACCCCAGATCAACTACAAAAGAACCAAACCAAGATTATTTGACACAAAAGTTACAAGGATATAACAAGTTAATTGCACAGCCGAAAACTAACGCTAATTTAGTAAGAACATGTTACAACTACGGACTGTTAAATACCGTATACACATATGACGGAGAAGAAGTTAGTGGAATACCAGAACTACACAAAGCATTCATCACATACAAAAAAGTTACGAAAGGAAATTTATTTTATATAAAATTCTATACAGCACCAGCGGAGATATTATACGAGGAAATAAAACCTACAATACAGGTTATCAAGATAGGATTAACTAAAGATATGATTATACCCGAGGATATCGGACAACAAGAAGAGATATGCAAAATAGAGATACCAAGTTTTTATGCCAACAAAAGGATAATTGGTATATCAACAATTATACAATAGTTAGCAAATAATTATTTAAATGGAAACGCTATATGGAGCTACTATGCAAGAGACTAGCTAATGATTTATTCCAATTCAAGGGAGCTAAGGAAAGCAGATATGGATGAAGTCCAAAGATGGATTTTATCACTACTAAAGCCAGAAGAACGACCTACGACACGAGCACTAAAAGAAGGATTTATTTCAGCAGAATTATTAACCAGATATTGCAAGCTAATTGGTCATAAATACCCGGACCATATATGTTCAAAGTGCAACGGAGAAGATAATATAATTCCAGACGTCCAGCTAGAATAATCAACGAGGAAGAAAACAAGAAGGAGAAAGAGATATGAACGGAAAAAGTTAATAATGTAAATGTAAAAGTCATAATAGTTGTCATAAAGTAGGTATGGGTCTTTTGTACAAAATATGACAAGTGTATGTGGTAGATATTGTACATTATTAATATGTGCAAATAAGTCGTAAAGTAGATAGTGGTAGACAAAATAAGAACTATTCATGAATAGTAGTAAATAGTAGTGGACATGTGTAAAAAATGTGTTAGGATAAGTATCTAGAATAGTAAATTTGTATGTCTATATATAGACTTAGTAGTAAACATTGTAAAGGCGGGCAATGCCTGATAAATAAAAACTCTCCTTTCAAAAATCTCTCTTAAAGATACTAAAATACTTAAAAGTTAATGGATAAATCTGAAATCCAGTCAGATATTTCAGATAGCATGGCTAAGCAATAGGCAAAGGTATATTGTTCAAAAAATATGCGGAACTAATTTCATATATTCCTGAATATCATATATATGATTGAATAAATTAATGTTAGTTATTATGTATTAGAATTATTTGAATCATGATTTCTAGTTTATTAGCACACTGGAAACAGGGAGAAAACTTCTATACTATGCCATCCTAATGTTGAAACCGGTAGGCGAGGAAAGCCGTTTAGGGGAGTAAACAAAGTTGAGGCGCTGATAAGAAGAAAGTATCCGCTAAAGTGCGATGCTAGTAGTGACAGGAAAACATGATAAAGATAATCTAGTTCATAATGATCTAATATGAATTTAATCAATTATGAATATGATAGGAAGGAATAATTTGAAATAAAAAACCTGCATAATAAAGAACATGACTACATACATGCATGATGAAATGATAAAAAACTACGAAACTTTAATCTTATATGTACTTAAAAATATAGAAATAATCGAATTAAGAAGAATAATATGGGAAAAAATATTTAATGATTACGAATCAGAAGATATATTAAATTAAGAATGGTATGAAATAGACCTACATGATTTAGACTTCGAAAGAATAGAATGGTATGATTTAGAAATAAATTCAGATTAAAATGAAATACGAATATTTACAATATTGGATAAAATCTATGGAAGATATAAAACTATTAGAACAATTAATGGAGGAAAATTTATATATGTACCAAAGAACCGAAGATATGTTATATCTAGAATATATCATAAATAATATTAAAGAAATATTCAGATTAAAACAACTATCGGAAGAATATTACAATAAATATTATTACATTTTACCATGAATTTCACACTACCAAAAATTAACATTAAAAGGATATCAAGATTAAGACACTTAGCAAAAGAACACTACAATAAAATCTTTAAAATAAAATACTCATCTACCACACTACCACCTACCACACTACCACTTTCATGAATCCCTCAACTACGAGTTCCGCAACGAAAATCTCCTTATCTCATTCTCCTCCATCAAGGTAAGTCCTTTTTCATGGAATTAAATCTTTCTAACTCAAACTCTTTCATCTATTTATAAGTCATTGATAGAAATCTTAATTCTTGGTCATACAGTTTACAAGAAAAGAATTCAAGAATCTCAAGAAAAGGTTTCTTGATCACTCTTCTTTAAATTAGGGTTCTTCATCAAGATTTTTATAATATTTAAGGTATGTAAGGATATCATAGGGAGGTATTAAGTTCTTCCTCACACCCTACATCTATAGTTTCAATTAGTAAGATCAAAGCTAGGGCTTTTACCCTATGATTCATATTTTTGAGTTTATTCTATATCCCTATTGTTGAATTCTTGATTTCATTATAGAGTTTCATTACTTCACAATATTAATGATCTTTGACTATTGATTCATGTTTAATATACCACATGAACCCTTTATTTGTTAAGAATTATTGAAGACCTTGTCATATTGATTTCTTATACTTTATTTTTAGTAAAGTAAATTCTAAATCTTAAAGTACTATTTCAGAAAGAGTTTAAATAAAGCATGAATTTCTTCAAGTGCATTATTTTCATAAAGAAAAGCATAGTTAGATTTAAAGAGATCGTATCTTAGTTTTGAGAAAGTAAAGTGAGTTTTCATAAAGCATAGTCTCTTAAAGCTAGTTCAATACATTTATAAAGAAGTATTTTTGAGTATTAACTCAAAAGATAGAGTATCAGTTTTCCCTTAAAGTGGGACATTTTACCTAAATGGGACATCATACAATTATTGAGCATTATTGCATTATTTTGGAAGTAGTATTGAGTATCGAGTTGGGTAAGGTTTTGGATAATGCAAACCCCATATAACTGCGGAGCCAATGTAGGATTGGATTGTGTCGTTGATTCGGACGACTCCTCATAAGCCCCTGGTAAGGGCTTAGATACCGGATCTATTAGTAAGTTCGTCCTCTACCCTGAAAAAGTATTGGATGGCTCAGGAAACGTGGACAAGATGTTGTATTATCACGATGCTCATAATGATAGTTGTCGATTAGAGAAACTCCCCAAAAAAAGAAAAGTATACTATTTTAGCATTGATACTATTGCATATATCTAAGTTGTAAAGCTTTATTGTTTCCAATACATTTGCATACTTTACTTTAAAATTATCTATTTTACAGTCTTTTTAGTTACTCTTTCAACTAAGTATTCAGCCTAAACATTGTTTCATGAAGTCATTTTACATACCGTACATTCCATGTACTGATACCATTCGGCGTTGTATCTTTTAATGATGCAGATACGGGTGTTTAGGGTTGATAACCGGTGCTTCGTAGATATCCTCTCCATTAGCTTTTGGTGAGACCTTGGAGTGCTCCAGTTCAATTATTTACTTCTTTATTGTTAGACGTTTTAGTTATAATTTAGGTAGACGTGGATCTTATCCCGACACCTATCCTAGTTTAGTAGAGGCTTCATAGATAAGTTAGCGAGTCAGTTAAGTCTTGATCTTCAGATGTTTTAAACATTATTATTGTGATGATTCATACTTATATTTCAGACTTTTCATAAAGCATGGTCAGAGGTGTAAATGTTTTTATCCTTTAAAGCTTCCGCATAAGTGTTTAGTATTCCATTTAGTAGTAATCCATCTCAAGGATTCACTAAGGACCAGTAATAGTTTTCGAGTGCTGGCCATGCCTAGGATATAGGATTCGGGTGTGAAAATCTCATTGCTGATTGTTGCAGAAATGATTCACTTTAATGTTGATAGAGTGTCCCTATTCAAGCAAATATTTAGTTAATGGACCTAGGCCAGTCTAATTGTCCCACCAAAAACTAGTATTTTCTTTGTATATATTCCAAATCATGTTGGGTTCAACTGTGCTTCTAATTCAGGTAAGATCTTTCCACATGGGGAATTTGCGAGACTTAAATTTTTGGAAATAGGGTGAGCAATCATACAATATTTTGCTTTAGTGAACTTGGACCATAGTGAGGCCTGCACTCTAAACCTCCACCATTTCTTTGTATATTAGTAGAAGAACCCTAAAAGAATATAGCAAAATGTTTCTTCATGAGTTTTATGATACCTTGTGGAGGAGTAAGCGTAGTGATAGTATAGATAGAGAGTGAATAAAGTACATGTTTAACTAAGATTATTTTTTCACCATATGATAACATGTCACTTTACCATTCACACAATCTTTTAATCACTCTAAAGAGTATTTTCTCAATATATATATTCATTTTTTTCCTATCAACATAAACTGGACAACCCAGGTAATCAAAAAGGAAATCTCTGTTGAGAAGACCAATGACACTTTTGATCTTGTTTATTCTAGTGGGGCCTATACCTGCATCAGTGAGAAAAAAACACTTAGAATTCATTTTTTCCCCTGAACTTTTTACATACATGTAAATTTGCTTCATTACCATTTTAATGGATTTGGTGCTCCCGCTAGTAAAAATGACAATATTATCAGCATATGAGAGGTGATTGATAGTAGGTTTTATGTGAGACATTGAAAAGGATAAGAACTGGTCATTGCCAATAAAATTATTAAGTAATCTAGCTAACACTTCAACTCCAATAATAAATAGAGAGGGAGCGAGAGTGTCACGCCCCAAGCCTATACCCTGAAAGTGGTTGACACTCGAGAACCATTGTTGGTCCCCAAGCTAACCCTTGGCCTGACTGACTACTTAATAAAAGACCGACTCAAGCAAATACAGGCTTTAAAAGCTTAAATAACTCACTTCTCTCAAAATACTCAATTTAAACTGTCTGAAATATACTGAATGAAAGCAGTAAGAGTTTGCAAAACATCTCAAAAGAAATGCTAAAAGACTTCCAATACTTTCTATCTATGAAGCCTCTATTGTTCAAGATGATGTCAGGTCAAGACCCACGAAACGCCAAACAACCAAACTGGAAATAAAAATGGAGTCCTCTGGGAGCAAGGAGGTCTCACCAAAAGTTTTCAATGAGTGCAAAGTGATATCAATGAAGCGCATGTTGATGATTTTGAACACCTATATCTGCATCATAAAATGATGTAGGTCGAATGACATTAGTACATTGAATGTATAAGTATGTAATATAGCCGAAAGAACAATAGATGAACTGAAAAGGCTGAAACAGTACTCAATTGGATGTAAAACATAAATAGAGATAAGATAATTTAAAACTTTACAGCATAAAATATGCTAACATACTGAACAGTATATATGAGTATAATAAAAAAGATACTTTTTACCCTAATATAAGTATAAAAAAAAAGATTATTTGAGAGTTTTTATAACTGACAACCATCACTATGAGACTTGTGATGATACAATGTCTTGCCCACACTGTTAGAACTGTCATATACCTTATCGGGGTATAGAACAAACTCAACTCATGAATCCACTATAAAGTTTTGGTCAAAGGCAGTGAGGATTCGCCTGAAAGTTGGTGTGATCCTAACCCACACTAGCTACGTGATTTATGGAGAATGTGAGTTGTCTGAACTCTTCTTCATATCAGTGTTCAATACTACTCCTAAAATATTTAGCTCAATACTCAAGTAAAAATACTCTATATGAGTTAATATAAGTTCTCAAAAGGACCTCTTGAAGAGGTAATTGCTGTGTATTAACTCTTTCTGAAAAACTGTTATACTTTTCTGAAATTAGTGTTCTCTTTCTCCATGTAAAAATGATAAATTTGAGAATCATTTAGTTCCCTTTAACTCTACTAAAAAAATTATACTTTAAATTTTTCTCTTGAACTCACTTTTAACTTCTCAAAATCAATTTAAGAAAAAATATTTGATCAAAAGATTCTCAATGAATACTTAGGAAATGGAGTTCATGTGGGAATATAAACATGAACACCAACTCAAAGATCTCAATGCATAATATATAACAACTTATAATTAAGAACTTAGAACTCATAATCAATAATATAACTTATCTCAGAAATTCTCGAAACTAAGGGTATTACACTATATTAAACTTTTACAAATTGAATTTATATGTACGGTGTGAGAAAGAACTCAGTCCATCACTATAATTAGCCTTACATACCTGGAATATTAAAGCTCTTGGCCAAACTGAAAGAACGCTTGAAAACCCTAGCTTTATCCTCTTGGATCCTTGCTCTAAGACCTGGAAGTGTTAATAAGAGTAATATGGTTGGTATAAAAATGTTGGGGTTTAGGATTAGAAGGGGCGAAAAAAGATTGAACTATCTTTCTTAAAAATCTGTCAAAAACCTTCCACGGCTCCATCTACTGTTTGTGGTTTGATCTATCCGTGGAATTCATATTGACATTTTAAGGCTCAGAAGTTTATTCTATGGTCTCAAACTATGACCCGTAGAAATTTCTACGACCTGTAGATGGGTCCGTATGAATTGGACCCTAAAATTTGAATCTCAATACTTTTTCCACAAGTAAACCGTACGGGTCGTAGCTCTTTCTAAAACTCGTAGAAGGGAGTCAATGACTCAGAAAATCATGTTGTGGTAGTCTCTTGTAAAATGGTCATAGCTTATTACAACAAACTCAAAATGAGGCAAGCTTGGTGGCGTTGGAAAGAGGAGTCATAGAACTTTAATTTAATAGGTCACGGGCCACAAAATTCATTATTTAATGAGAGATATGATCATTTGTAGTTGATCTGAGTAGAATCTTATATCAAAACTTAATCGGTAAGGAAGTTTTCAACTCAACTTTGTGCTAAGGGATTCTTGTGACCTTAATTCATATCCAAATTCATTCCCACACTAAATAAATGAGCTTAAAACATAAGAAAAATTTAGGAATCACCTGATACGATCTTACACACAAATACAGAATAATTCAGACCTTAGCTTAAAAAAATTTGGGGTGTTACAGAGAGGATCACCTTGTTTTAGGCCTTGGGAGGATGTGAAGAAACCATTTCTAGCTCCATTAATGATGATTGAATACCGGACATTATCAATGGTACCCATGAACAAATTAATAACATCCGTACTAAAATCAAATTTCCTAAAACCTACACAAATGAAAGACCATGACATTCTATGGTTAGCTTTAGTCATGTCATGATTAAGCACCACATTGCCACCTAGGTTCTTAATCTTTATGCCCTGAACAATTTCTTGAGTAAGCAATATATTTTTTCAGTAATAAGTCTACCTTTTAAGAAATGTCATGTTTGGTAGGATAACATAGTTCGTTTGCATTTATGGGGTTCCTAATGAATTCTGAGGACCCATTTTGAGAATGTTTCACCTTAGCTTTTGGTTGATGCCAAAGATGTTGGTGTGACTGGTTTAGCAACACCCATGCCGCTTTAGCGGTGGTAGGCCATCTGGGGCTTTACTGCTTAAGCTGTGTTTTGACAGCTTTAGCGGTGGTCGCTTAAGCGGTCACTTGACCGCTTTTGTGACCTTAGCTGGTGTAAAATTCCATTACTATTCTTTATTTCCTTTAAAAGTCATTGTTGAAAGAGAATCCTCTTCCTTCCCACTTTCTAATACTAATTCTAGCCTCATTTCCGTATTTTATTTTCATTTTGAACCTCAATTCCTATAATCTCGATTTCTTAAGATTCAAACCATTTGGGTCGTATTAGCTTTCTCTTGACTTCTGCATGTTTGATGCATCAGTTAGTTTAATGTTGATTTGTCATTAAGCTTTAAATTCTAACTATTCATCCACCATTTTGATATGCATTAATTGAAAGAATAGTAGTAGCTATTAATTAAGTTTATTTCGTTTCCATATGCTGTTTGAATACTGCGAACCGTACTTTATGGATTCAATGAATATATTTTATTCATGACAAGTAAAATAATAATTCTCATTTGTGTTTTTTAAGTTGTGCATTAAATGGTTTCTTAGTATAATACATAGCTTGAGTTGGCTTTGATCAATTTAGGATTAATATGATTACTTCTCCTTCGATGTGAGTTTCATTTTATAGTTTCTTTAGATCTATGTAAATGATTAAGACCTACTAGTTGCATGAGTTAGTTACATTTAAGCTTATTCCTTTCTCGATTATAAAAGTCTTAGCATGCTAATTTGTGCTCTGTTTCTTTTGTTTTTGAAGGTTTTAAAAACCTGTTTAAGCTTAAATAATACAAAGGGAAATCAAAGACTGTGCATAAAACAAAAAAGACGAGAGCGAGAGAAAAAGAATAGAAGCTAAAGAAGTAGAGTTTTACTAATACTTCAGATTAGATATATAAGAGCCTAGAATGAAAAGTAAAAAAATAATAACACACGATCTAGCAGTTCACTTAACAACTCCTAAAAATTAGGAAAGCATGACTAACAACTGATTGACTAAGTCTTACTTAAAACATAGGCAGTAAAATTAAATTTATTGCAGTTCAAAAGAAGATTCCTAACACTCATCCTTGCTTTGGATACTGCAAACTCCAATTTTCTGTCTAAGAAGCTTGAATTTGCTGATCGGTAAAGGCTTAGTAAATAGATCTGCTAGCTGGTTTTCAGACTTGCAGTAGACTAGAGTCACTTCTCCCCTTTGCTGCACTTCTCTCAGGAAATAGAACTTGATGTTGAAATGCTTGGTCTTCTTGTGAGACACCGGATTGTTTGAGATTGCAATAGCTGCCTGGTTGTCGACAAGAATGATAGTACTTTCCTTCTGTTCCAAATGTAAATCATACATGATCTTTCTAAGGCACAAGACTTGGTTTACTGTTCATGTTGCTGCTATGAATTCAGCTTCTACAGTTGATTGTGCAACAATTTCCTGTTTCTTAGATGACCATAAGAATATTCCTGAACCTAGGCTGAAACAATGGCCAGAGGTACTTCTCATATCATCTGCGGATCCAGCCCAATCACTATCTGAGAATCCAAGTAACTTGAAGCTTGGACACTTCTCAAACTTTACACCATAGTCAATAGTACCTTTGATATATCTTAATATTCTTTTTGCTACTCTTAAATGCATTTCACTTGCACAGTGCATAAAACGAGATAAGAGACTTACAACAAATAAAATATCAGGCCTTGTTGCAGTGAGATACATTAAGCATCCAATCAAGCTTCTATAATAACCTTTATCAACTTTGTCGGCTCCATCTTCTTTACAGAGCTTCTCTTTTTTATTCATCGGTGTGCTCATCGACTTGCATTCCTCCATTTGAAATTTCTTCAGAATTTCCTTTGCGTATTTCTTCTGGCAAATGAACACTTCACTTTTGCTTGGCTTGATCTCCATTCCAAGAAAATAGGTCATAAGACCAAGATCTGTCATTTCAAAAATTTGCATCATTTCTTCTTTAAACTCCTCAACCAGCCTTGTATTATTTCCTGTTACCAAAAGATCATCAACATAAAGCGACATAATAAGGATATCAGTGCCTTTATGTTTTACACACAAAGTGGATTCAGATAAGCTTTTTTCAAAGCCCAATCTTAACAGATGATCATCTATCCTACTATACCAAGCTCTTAGTGCTTGCTTTAGGCCATACAGAGCCTTTTTTTAGCAGATAGACTTTGTGTTCATCACCGTGTTTCACAAATCCTGATGCTTGCTCGACATATATATCCTCCTCCAGTATGCCATTTAAGAAGGTTGATTTGACATCGAGTTTGAACACTTTCCATTCCATTTGTGCTGCTATTGCAAGTAGCAATTTGATTGTGTCTAATCTTGCAACATGAGAAAAAGTGTCAGAGTAATCAACACCATAAATTTGTGCGTACCCTTTAACTACAAGCCTCGCCTTGTATTTGTTGATGGAACTATCTGCATTTAACTTTGTTCTGAAGACCCATCTCACACCAATGACTTTTCTATCTTCAGGTTTGTCGACCAGCACCCAAGTTTTATTTTTCTCAATCATGAAGATCTCCTCCTCCATTACTTTCTTCCATTTTGGGTCTTGAAAAGCTTTTACGGGACCAGCAAGTTCATAGATGGCGACATTACACCTCTGATAGATATCTGACAACATTCTTCTCCCCTTGACTGGATGATCATCTTCTTGTTCTTGCTGCTAGTGTTCTATTTTTTGCTCTTCAGGAGAGCTGATGTTTGCTTCTAGAGAACGTTTTCCTGATTTCTGAGAGTTCTTCCAGTCCCACTGTTCGTTCTCACTAAAATGAACATCTCTTGTAATTGTCATCTTTCCTGTTTGAGGATGATAGACCTTGTAGGCTTTAGAAACTCCACTGTAACCCACATGGATGCCTATGATTGCCTTCTTGTCAAGTTTGTCACGTTTAACCTTAGGAACATGAACAAAACAAACACAACCAAACACTTTAAGAAAACTTAGTGAAGGCTTAAACCCGTACCAAGCTTCAAATGGTATTTTATCCTTCAAAGCTTTCGTTGGAAGTAGATTCTGCATAAAAACTGTGGTATTTGCTGCCTCTGCCCAAAATATCTTAGGCAACTCCTTCTCATGCAACATACATTTGGTCATCTCCATTGTCCATCTATTTCTTCTTTCACTAACACCATTTTGTTTTGGTGTGTATGGTGTTGTAAGCTGATGCACAATGTCGGCCTTCTCACAGAATGAATCAAATTTTGTTGAAGTGTATTCCTTCCCATTATCAGACCTCAAAGCTTGAATCGTACAATTACTTTGATTTTCCACCAATTTCTTGAATTTCCAGAATACACCACCAACAACTTCTAACTTGAATTTCAAGAAAAAAATCCAATACATTCTTGTCAAATTGTTAATGAAAATAATGTAATAGATGCTACCTTGTAGTGATTGAGCTCTTTGAGGCCCTTCGACATCAGTGTGAACTAGTTGTGGCTTTTGTGAGGCTCTCCAGGTTGATTTTGGAAATGGCTTTCTGTGTTGCTTACCAAATTGGCAGGCATGACATTCAGTGGAATTTGCTTCCAGATCAGGTAAGCTCTCCACCATCTTCAACTTTTGCATTTTGACAAGCCTTTGATAATGATAGTGCCCGAGTCTCTTATGTCATAACTCAGCAACATTTTCTTTTGTTGAATACAATATCTGCTCTTCCTCAAATAGATCTAATGAGAAACTTTTTCCTCTCATTTTGACTTTAAACAAGTCATGTCCCAAGGGATCCTTGATGAAGCAATTTTTATCTTCAAAATAAAGTTTGAAACCTTTTTCTAACAATTGACCAACACTTAACAATTTTTGGTCTAAGTCTGGTACATAAAGAACATATGCTATTGTTTTTGTACCTACTTGTGTCTCAACTGCAATAGTTCCCATTCCTTTTACTGGAATGTGACCACCATGGCCTATTCGAACATTTGTAATTCGAGTAGGCTCCAATTATTTGAAGAGTTCTTTATCATGAGTCATGTGATTTGTGCATCCGCTATCAATCAACCACGACTCGCTAGAAACATTGCTTGCAAAACATGATGCAACAAATAGTTGATCCTCTTCCTGTTCATTTACAACTCGAGCATCTACATCCTGCTGCTGAGTTTTGTTCTTACAAATGATTGCTTTATGCCCAAACTGATTGCACTTACTGCACTTAGCTTCAGGCCTTCTCCAACACTTGAAAGATGCGTGTCCAATCTTGCCGCAATGCTTACATGGAGGGTAGTTTCCTTTGAAGCTACCTGTTTTTTTTTTGTTGTTGCGTGTTGCACCTTCTCCATCTGTTGGTTGGTACTTCTTGTTCTTCTTTTTCTTATATCGTCCATCCTCATGATGCTTGGCAGGTAAAGCTCCATCGACAGCTCATTCTTGTCTCATAACACGTCGTTGCTCTTGTTCTTGAAAGGCACTTAAGAGCTCTGTTAGTGTAATACTGGACAAGTCCTTAGTATTTTCTAAGGTTGTAATGGTCGCCTCAAATCTTTCGGGTACCGTTACAAGGATTTCCTCAACGATCCTTGAATCGTTAAAAGTGGAACCCAACAATCTGACGTGATTGGCAATGTTAAGAAGTCGGTCAGTGTATTCCTTTATGGTTTCACTGTCCTTCATCTTTTGCAACTCAAACTCACACACCAAATTCAGCACTTGCATCCCTCGAATTCTCTCATCTCCTTCGTACTTAGTCTTAAGATAATCCCATACCTCTTTTGCCGACTTCAGAGACATGATACGAATGAAGATAGTGGATGAAACTGCAGCAAATAAACATGCCTTTGCCTTTGATTTCCTAATTTTCCTTTCCTGGTGATTTTTAATTTGCACCATCGTGGGATTGTTTGGAAAGGGAACTATGATGTATTCATGTTCTACAACCTCCCAGAGATCCAAAACTTCCTGATATGCCTGCATTCTAACAGCCAGATTCGATAACTTTCTCCACCAAAAGTTAGTGGTGCCATTGAAGAAAAACTTGCTTCTCCGTTCATGGTATTCACGAAATTTGATTGGCACCCACACACACAGGTCCCTTAAGAAATAAATCTTTGATACCAATTGAAGGTTTTAAAATTTTGTTTAAGCTAAATAATACAAAGGGAAATCAAAGATTGTGCGTAAAACAAAAAAGATAAGAGCGAGAGAAAAAGAATAGAAGCTGAAGAAGTAGAATCTTATTAATACTTCAGATTAGATATATAAGAGCCTAGAATGAAAATTAAAAAAATAATAACACACGATCTAGCAGTTCACTTAACAACTCCTAAAAAATAGGAAAGCATGACTAACAACTAATTGACTAAGTCTTACTTAAAACATAGGCAGCAAAATTAAATTTACTGTAGTTCAAAAGCAGATTCCTAACCATTTTGAAATGCCATTTGGACTCAAGTCTCCATCAGTTGCATTTTCTTTGTTGGGTTTGGGCCCAACATTCTCTAAGTCAACATCATTCTTATTCAAGAAAAATAAAGTTGATATCAATCCATGAAAGGGAATCATATATATAGGAAACAGAGATGATATACGAGCCTATATAAATACAATATATAGAATATGTAGATAATATACACTCGATATACATTTCGTGTATACACTATGAAAATGGGCCAAAAGCCCAATCAGCAGCTGAAGGCCCAAGTTTTGATCCAAGCGGATAGAAATTAGACTTGGGCCTATATAAGACAAAAATTTAAGAATTTCATCGTGTAAGGAGCAAACTACATCTTATCCCTATTCTTTTCCAATTTACAAAAATCTCCTAAAATTGTTGTCATCCGGATACATCTCATTCTTCCAAATACATCACATTTGATACATTATACAACTAGTTTGTTGAGATTAAAAAAAATAATAATAATAATAATAATATATATATATAAAAAAAATTAATGTTAGTTCCTCAAATCATGCAAACCAAATTGATGTCAATCTCTATCAAATAACAGGTACAAACAATTCAAATTACAAAATTTTCTTCTCTCAAACCTCTCCCAAATTGTAACAGATTAAAATAAAAGTCGACAACATGTGATACAAAACAATATCTGATACATAACTATGTTATATACATAACAAAGGTATGTGTCATATACATAACTATGATTATGATATAAACTGATTTTGCTATAAAACATTAGTGTTTATATGTATCAATAGTAATATTTGATAGTGTCTACAGATACATAGTCTTCTAGTTGAATAAGGTTGGGTGTAGTAAAAGATAACGAAATTTGTAATAGTTGTGTATCCAATGCGTAACTATGAACATGATACATATTAATTTGTGTTTCAATAAATTAGGGTTATGTATCAAAACTAATATTTGAAAAAGATAAGTGTACATGATAAAATTGTAATGTATCATAAATGTGAAAGGAATGAATTCATCTAGATACATTAAAAGATAAAGCAACAAAAAAAAATCAACAATTTGATATTCTAAAAGCAAAAAGAAAAATTGATGAAGAAATCCTTCCACACTTTCTCATTTGCTATGTATCAATTCTTGTAGCTTTTTTTCACTTTTAACAATGACATCACCCATGGATCTCGACCCAAAGCCCTTGTCGGAGCCACCAACAACTCTTGATAAAATTGTAATGTTTCATAATGATGAAACGAAGGTATTATATATTAATTTAAGAAATAAAAACAACTAGATACATTAAAAATTGAACCCATAATCTGATCTGTTGAAAGCAAAAAAAAAATGATGAAGAAATCCTTCTACGTTTAAGATCATGAATTTTGTTAACATGATTGAGTATTTATGAGTTTCCATTGTGTAGATCCAGGATTTATGGCTTGAGTCGTAGTTATGAGATCTAATGAAGAATCCAATTAGGCGATCTAGATTGGATTTCCAGATGTTGAAAGTGAAGTTAATTGAGTTTGTATCGGGTTCGATGTCATCGTCACAGATGAGGGCGGATCGACTGGTGATGAATGGGTGAGGGTGGAAATGGAGGTTGAGGCTGGAGGAAGGTAGACAGAGGATGATGATTGGTGTGATAGAGAGGGAGAGGTTTTGGGAGAGATTTGAGAGGATTTGTAGCGGAGTTGAAAAAAATGGACGAAGAAGAAGATGAAGAACTACTTCTTTAATAACTTGCAAGCGATAAATCGGAAAGATAAAAGATTTGAAATTCAAAAATAGAGTGATGGATATAATTGGTGATACCATGGAGTGATTTTAGGCGTGAAAAAGGGAAAAAATGGTGGGGATGATAGTTTACAGTGGTGTATCCGGAAAAGTGAGAAAAATTGTGGAAAAGAGGGATTTTTTTAATTTTTTGAAATGATAGGGAATAATAGAAAATAAAGTAAAAAAGGATGTGTAGTTAGGTAGTTTTTTTCATTTTTTTATTCTCTTTATTTGTTTGACTATTTAATTGTAATTTATTCGATTCTTACTTTAACTTTTAGATTAGGTTAATTAAATTTCCCTAAAACTGAATCAATTCTGTTTTATGATGATTTACTTCATTCAACAAATTTTATACAATTTTGACTAAGTTTATGTCACGTCCCGAGTCTACACCCTGGACTGATCGACACTCGAGAACCATTTCTGATCTCCAAGCGAACTCTTGGCCTGGCTGACCATAACTCACATGACTCTAAAGATACGCAGAAGCATAAAATAGATGAGCATTTAGATCTTTAAGAAAACTCTAAAATACTGTCTTGAGAATACTTAACACAATTCATAAGTTAAATCAACATCTTGAGAAAAAAAATCAAAAACCATCTAGTTTTGTCCGTCTATGAAGCCTCTAACAGTTCAAGATAGACGTTGGGACAATACCCATGACACCTCAAATACTACTAAAACTGAAATGGAGAATGGAGTCCCCCGGAAGCAAAGAGGCATCACAAAATACTGTCTACGAGTGTAACGTGATCTCAGTGAAGCGCTTGTTGATGATCCTGGACACCTGTATCTACATCATAATAAGATGCAGGTGGAACGACATCAGTATATTGAATGTACGAGCATGCAAGAAGAACTAAAAATATAGATAATTGAAATGACAAGACTGGAAGAATACTCACCTCAACTCAATTCATTTCAAAAGCAATAACAAAAGATTTACATGTTTAAAGCTCTCTTAATTAACATATACTAACTCAAGGATGTATATAAAAATACAATAAAATACTCTTTACTCTTATTTGAGAGATTCTCCAACCGACAACCATCACTATGAGCTATGTAATGATACAACATCTCGCCCAAGCTGCCAGAACTGTCCTATACCTTTCCGGGATATAGAACACCTCAACTAAGTGGATCCACTAAGCTATGCTTACAATCAATAAGGAATCGTCTAAAAAGTACGATCTTTTACCCATGTTGGCTACATAGTTTGTGAGGAATGTGAGTTGTCTGAACTCATCCTCATATCAGTGCTCAATATTACTCCCAATAATTATATACTCATGCTCAATTTTTTAAAACATTCTCTTTCTCAATTTGAGGTACTTACTAAAAAGATCCTCTTAAAAGAGGTACTTCTCTGAAATATCTCTGAACTCATAAACTCATTTAGAAATCAAGTTTCTCTCTTTAAGTGTAAAAGTGTTACATTTGAGAATACTTAGTTCCCTTATATTCTTTCTCAATCACGAATACGACTCTTCTCACTACTCATATTTTCTCTCTTAGAAAATTAGTTTAAAACCATTGTTGGTTAAAAAGATCCTCAAAATAACTCAAAAAGACTTCTTAAACTTCTCTCTTAAACTCACTTTAGTTTTGAATGTAGATTAAGACATGTTATTAGAACATGTAGGAATTCTCAAGGGTGAATGGATCCTTTAGGATATAATACAAAGAAGGAAAAACATAGTCACGACTTAAAGGAGCACGTTCGGAATGACACACAGAAGGAAATAGGCCAGGCGACCCCTGGCGCACTACTAACGTGGGGTGTCAGGCCCCAAACTACTGGACCAAGTTTGGGGTGCACTGATGGCGCGGGGAGCCAGTCCCCGAACTACTGGGCGTCAGTCATAGCGCCTTGGTGGCGCGCCACCCCATTCCTTACCCATAAAATCTGACGAATATTTCAGCTCAAATTAGCCCCAACTAGTTTAGAATTGAGGAATTCCTCCTAAACTCTTCTTAATTATCAAACCCAACACGAATTCATGGAAAATTTTATACAAACCCTTTTGAAATATAACTTTTACCAAAGATTCACAACACAAAAGAATCAACAACCTCCATTGTCAAATAATTGAACTAACATCAAGAACTACGCAAGAATACTTTAGATACAACAATTTCGTGGATAATTTAGATGTATTGTGTGAGTAAAAACAATTCCAACACTGTGAGAATCCTTACATAGCTGGAAAGAACAATGTTCTTGGCGAAAATCGGCGAAATCTTGACGAACACTTGAAAACTAGTCGTTTCTCCTCTGGGAAACCTATTTCTAATTTCTCTAAGTGTTAAAGAACGTGAAAAGGTGGTTTAGCATCTGATTAGACCCTTAATTGGGTGAAAAAAATGTGGCTAGGCTTAGTGGGAATAGGAAAAGACCAAACTACCCCTCTAAAAATGATTGGGATGCCTTTAAAAGAGAGGCTTCACTCAAACGGGCATAACTTTTTACTTCGTACTAAAAACTTAGCAAACTTAGTGGCGTTGGAGAGAGGGATAAAAGACCTTTAATATGGTAGGTCATTGTCCACCTAACTTTTTATGTGCTAAAAGATATGGTCGTTTGAAGTTGACCCAAACTTAAAACTGATGGGTGACTTGTACGAACTTCTCTTTCTCTTTTCAAAGTGCAAGATGTTATAGTTTGGTTCATTTTCAAACATTTAAAAATCATTTCTAAGTTAAACTTTTCCTCAAAATTACTTCAAAAATGCATGTCTTTTACTTTGAATTTTTTCCAAAAGTTAGTCAATATATTTAGTCAAATCGTCTGATAACCGGATACTATGGAAACTTTAAGTGCTAACACCTTCTCAAAAATGGAGATATGAACCACTTACCCATTTTTTCTAAATTTTTAAAGGTTAATTTATTAAAGCTTTTTAAAAAAATTAAGTAGCTAGTGTCTCTTTCTAAGTATATTTTCTTAATTGTTTTATACTTAGAACATTTCAAAAGTGAATTTAAAAAAAAGTAAATCACAATACTTCATTAACAATATCTATTTTCTCTATGAGTTAAAATTTCTTCAAGTTCACAAATATCAATGTGAACTAATTTATTAAATCATTTTTTTTCAACTTGAAAAGGAGGCCTTCTTGTGATTGCGGCTTCACAAATGATTCACACATAACGATCGTTGATGTTACACAAACGAGCATGTCAAACATTAGTAGAAGATAGCATGTAAGCAAAAGTCGAATCTTTATCCATTTTGACATTCAACTTGAACATCCCATCACAAGCATACCCTTTTCCACAAAAATATCCTTTTCATAATTACATATTAATCAGATTCAATAATCTATTTTGAAGTCTGTTTTATTAAGAAAAAAATTAGACATCAAAAATAAATTCATCAAAGGAGTATCAAGTACATCTTTCAAGGTTTTTATCCTTCCAAAGGTATAACACAATCCGACATATTTTTTCAAGCACTTGAGTGGTGTGAGAATCATCAAGCATGATGGTTTTGTACTCCTCAAAAGGAGTATACATTTCAAATCAATCTTTCTCATAACAGCCATGATGTTTGCACCAAAATCATCTCATCATCCATCATCATTCTCAACCATGTTTATGTTTGTAGTCACCTCCACAAAAGGCTCTTTAGTAATGTTTGTCTGAGATGTAGTATAACGTTTTAAAATTTTATAAAACTAAGCAATATGCCCCACTTTTGTCACAAATAAAGTGCGACCCCTTACTTGAACTTGTTGATTTTGTGCTTGGTTGTTTTCACCATTATTTTTCTTGAAAATTTTCTTTGTAGGCTTCATAGAGATATTTTTGTGAGAATCGGGGAGTAACATAACTATTTGAATCAATTAAATTTACCTTTGTTGTGATGTTTCTCTCTTATAATTGTAAAAGTGCATCGCCTCCTCTTCCATGTAGATTCTCACTATCAATATCTCAAGAAAAGTTTCCTTTTGTTTGTGGCACATAGATCTTTGAAATTCTTCTAAGAAGGTGAAAGTTTATCCATTATGCCACAAACAATAAGGTTATCTCCAATTTCGATATCATACTTACTTCTGCAATGCTTTTTTAATTTTTCTTTGAACTAGAGTAAGTTCTATCATAATAATCATAAAAATTATCAGATAAACAATTAAGAATATAATACCAATACTTATAAAAAATTACCATCGTACTTTTCACTCTCTCTTGAAGAGAAATAAGGTCATCATCTTTCTTAAAGGTGTTGTCAACTTTATGAGGATTCTTCTCAGTTAGCACATAAGAAATATTGAGAAGACTTAAGTAGAAAATTATCTTACCCATCCATCCTTTGAAATGGATACCATTGAACCGAAATGGCTTGTTAAGATCTCACATCTTTATTACATCAGCAAATTTTTCAATTGTAGCCATAAAATCTGTAACAACCAAGACTGTCGTGATTGGCACCCACACTAACCCTCCGGTGGGAGAACCATTACTACAACCCAACCAAGAAACTTAATGAAAAACTAAGCATTTAAATATACAGAAGCAGGTTTAAATGTCTAAAAAAATATGGAGTTTCGATAAATTCCAAAAGTTTAACAAAACAACTATTAAAAACATTTGCGAAAACAACCTCTAGAACCTGAAAGTCCATGTACCAAAACTATACTAACGACAAATCTAAGAATAGGGGTGTACCCCGAAACTAACACAATAAATTTAACCATAAAGTCTGAGTCCAAAAGGAATGGACTATACAATAGAGGACTCATGGCAGCCTGGAAGAATTGGCTCACCCTTGACTCCGACTCGATCAGTGATCTCCTAACTGAGGTCTGTTAGTTGTCGCCTGAAGATGCCCTGTACTCAACAAAGAAAGAGCAAGTGCAGTATCAGTACACAACCACAATGTACTAGTGGGATCACGTCGCCACTCCCATAAGCACAATACACACAACCAATTACAACACAATAAGCATACATATACAAAATACAGTTCAGTCATCATTTTAGAGTGACATACAGTCTCCCATTATCAATAACAAGTAGACATACCATAATAATTACAATGGTCTTCTCATGGAACCCACACCCAAACTATTAGTGTGTCGGCATGTGACACCCGATCCAAAGTATGTGTCGAAACGTGACACCTGATCTAATATATGTGTCAGAATGTGACACCCGATCAAATGTATGTGCTGGAACATGACAGAAAGTCGAAATTTGAGTCTCAAACACCCATTTCACAACACATCTTCAAACCTTGACGTTCTAAAACTACCCATTTATGCTAAGATTAGTTTCAGGAGTTTTACTCGCCCGAATTTGATTCCATAAAGTCGTACATGTTCCTTAATATCTTAGCTATCTACTCATGTGATAAAATTCATAATTTGATGCTCCATTCATTACTAGATTTCCCTAGACCTCACCTGACTCAGATTTTGTCCAAATCTAGACTAGGCAACAATTTTTTCAAGTCACTACCCAAAAGTTTTCTGGCCCAAATTCTTTCCCCATTGGCTTTTTTATAACGACGAGAATATGTTGTTACAATAGATACCAATTTATCCATCACTCGCTCCGAGTGATAAACTAGGAAAAACTGGTTGTAAGAGTAAAGTAGTACCTGAATCATCGAACAACTAGGGATACTTGTCTCGCATGTCCTTCTCGATTTCCCAAGTAGCTTCCTAAACCGGATGACTCTTTCATTGAACTTTCACGAACTTTATCTCATTGGTTCTCAGCTTCTGGACATCACGATCAAGGATTGCAACTAGTTCCTCTTCATACTGAAGGTCCTTATCTAACAAAACTGAGTCTCACTTAATGATGTAATCTCCGTCACCATGATACTTCTTCAACATGGACACATGAAACACTGGATGAACTCTAGATAAGTTAGGAGGTAAGACCAACCTATAAGCCACTGGCCCTACACAATCAATGATCTCAAATAGTCCAATGTATCGAGGACTAAGCTTGCCTTCTTGTCGAATCTCATCACCCCTTTCATGGGTGACACCTTAATAAGGACTTGCTCACAAGTCTGAAATGTCATGTCCCTCACTTTACGATCTGCATATTTTTTCTGTCAACTCTGGGCTGCTAGAAGCTTAGCTTGGATACTTCTCACCTTATCTTGAGCATCTTTCACCAAATCAACCCCCAAAAGTTTCACATCTCCAGCCTCAAACCACCCTATGGGTGATCTGCACCTCCTCCCATAAAGTGCCTCGAACGGTGCCATGTCTATGTTGGAGTGGTAACTATTATTATAGGAGAACTCACACAAAGGTAGGAACTTATCCCAATGCCCTCAACATGTCATTTAACACTTGAATCGTTCTCTTTGATTCCCCGTTTGTCTATGGATGGAAAGATGTGCTAAAAGCGAGTTGAGTGCCCAACTCCTCATGCAATTTTCCCCAAAACTTGGAAGTGAACTGCGTACCACAGTCCGAGATAATAGAAAGGGGCACCCCGTATAGCCTCACTATCTTTTTCATATAAACCTTAGCCAATTGCTGGGCATTATAGTCTACTCTGACTGGAATAAAATGGTATGACTTAGTCAATCTGTCAACCACTACCCAAATGGAATCAAAATTCCCCGAGGTCTTGGGGAGACCAACCACAAAATTCATAGCTATCATCACCCACTTCCATTTTGAAATTGGCATTCGTTGAAGCAAATATGCAGGCCTTTGGTGCTCATACTTTACATGTTGATAGTTTTGATACTTAGCCACAAACTCAGCTATGTCTTCATGCCTAGTCACCAATAAAGTCGTTTCAAGTCTCGGTACATCTTGTTCACACCCGGATGAATGAAATACCGCGAACCATCGGATTCTGTCATCATCTTATGAATCAAGTCATCCACTCGGGGAACACAAATTATCCCCTTAAAACTGAGCACCCCATTCGTATTAGGAGTCGCATCTTGTGCTTTGCCAAACACTGTCTTCTTTCTGAGCTCATTTAAATTCTCATCCTTAAACTGTTTTGCCTTGATCTCCTCAATGAACGTAGGTCTAACCTCAATGCTAGATAACACCCCGTCTTGCTTTGAGATGCCCAACTGCATGAACTTAGAATCCAAGGTCTAAATCTCATTTGCCAAAGGTCGCTTGAGTACACCCAAGAAAAGTAGACTAGCCATACTTACTGCCTTTCGGCTCAAAGCGCCTGCCCCCACGTTAGCCTTACCCGAATGATATTGGATGGTGATATCATAATCCTTAAGTAATTTCATCCACCTTCGTTGTCTCAGATTTAGGTCCTTTTGAGTGAATACATGTTGTAGGTTGCGATGGTCAGTAAACACCTCACACTTGACACCATAAAGGTAATGCCGCTAGATCTTAAGGGCAAATACTACCGCTGCCAACTCCAAATCATGTATCGGGTAGTTCCTCTCATGCACCTTAAACTGCCGCGATGCATAAATTATGACATTCTTATCCTGCATCAACACAACGCCCAAACCCAAATGTGAAGTATCAAAATAAATAATGAAATCTTTACCTTCCACCGGTAGTGCCAGAATAGGTGTTGTGGTCAGAAAAGTCTTGAGCTTTTGAAACTCTCTTCATATTTTTCAGTCCACTCGAAAGGTACCTCCTTTTTAGTCAGCCTTGTCAGATGTGTAGCAATAGAAGCAAAGTTTTTCACAAACCGATGATAGTAGCTAGCGAGCCCCACAAAACTCCTAACTTCAGTCATAGATCTAGGTCGGACCCAATTCTTAACTGCTTCAATCTTTTGGGAATCTACCATTACCCTTTCCCTTGAAACTACATGCCTCAAAAAAAGAAACTGAATATAACCAGAACTCACACTTGGAAAATTTATCATACATTTTTTTGTTTCCCAAGGACACCCAACACAATGAGAAGATGATCAGCATGCTCTTACTTTCTCTTTGAATACACCAAAATGTCATCAATGAAGACAATAACAAAAGTATCCAGAAATGGTTTGAACTCACCGTTCATCAAACTCATGAAAGCTCCAGGTACATTTGTCAATCAAAACGACATCACTAAAAACTCATAGTGCCTATAACGGGTCCAAAATGTCGGTTTGGGTGCATCCTCAAGTCTAATCTTTAACTGATGGTAACCAAACCTTAGATCAATATTAGAGAAAACTCACGCACCCTACAATTGGTCAAAAAGATCATATATCTGAGTCAACAGATACTTATTTCGAATGGTGACCCTATTCAACTGTCGATAGTCTATGCACATCTTCATACTACCATATTTTTTATTAACAAATAAGACAGGAGCACCCCACGGGGAAACACTAGGACGAATGAACCCTTTATCAAGAAGCTCCTGGATTTTAGCCTTAAGCTCTCTCAATTGTACCGGAGTCATACGATACGGAGTGATGGAAATGGGGTGAGTGCCCAGTTCCAAATCAATGCATAAATTTATATCTCTATCCGGAGGCATACCAGGCAAATCTATATGGAACACTTCCTTAAATTCAGACACTATAGGAATAGACTCAATAGAGGAAAACTCAACCTCAATATTCCGAATATGAGCCAAATATGCCAAACATCCCTACCCCACCAGTTTCCTAGCCTGAATGAAGGATATGACCTTAGCTAGCATAGGCTTGTACACCCCTTCCTACTCTAAATTTTCCCTACCCGAGATCTCTAGAGTCATAGACATAGTATTACAATTAAGTACAACATAATAGGGGGACAACCAAGACATGCCTAATATTATATCGAAGTCAGCCATATCCAAAATAACCAAATCAGCCTAAGTCTGAAAACCCATAAACAAGATAGGACAAGAACGATAGACATGGGTGACTATGACAAACTCTCCAATTGGGGTAGAAACATGGATGGGGGCATCAAGTACATCACAAACCATATCAAATCCCAAGGCAAACTGAACTGACACATATGAATAAGTAGAACCAGGATTAAACAAAACAGTAGACATCCGGTCACAGACGAGAATGGTACATGTAATCACAACGTCAGAAGACTCTGTCTCACTCTTGACTGGAAAGGCATAACACTGAGCCCTGTCATCTTGACGGGCGACCTCCTTGCCTGGCTGCACTGCTCCTCTACATGCATTACCATTTCCCTGGCCTCCATAACCTCGTTGATTTCCTCCTCGTCCACCTTGTGGATGCCCTCTACCATTATTATCATTGCCCGCGGGTACTACTGCTCTAGTCTGCTGTTGCGCGGGGTCAAACATGCATGGGTGGGGACAGTCTCTCCTCATATGCACAGGTTCTCCATAATTATAACAAGTGCGATCAAAAGACGGCCTGTTGCCCGTCGAAGATGCGGCTCCCTGGCTATCCTGAATAAAATTTTGATGTAGAGTTCCCGAGTAACTACCTGTAGGATTCTGTTAAAATGGGTTAGGACTTGAATGAGTTGAGATTAAACCGAATTCAAATTATCTTGAGGCCAACCCTTAAAATTATGGGCGAATTGAGCGGGTTACCTATAATTTGGCTCAATTTTGACACCTCTAGGTATAATGGTGGAATAAAGAGTGAAATAAATTGAAGAGCAACCAGTGCCATCAACGGACAAAATATTGATCAATACACTTCAATGTAAAAGTAATGCACATCAAATGCAAATGCCACAAACGTCAGAATGGGCAATTAAGCCACTGAACATTGATTTCAAACATGATGATAAGACACATAATTTTTAACGTTCTAATAGGAATAGCAGTAAAGGAATTGGAATATGCACTTTAATATATAACCCAATCAATATTAAAATGCTCACAAACCAAACAAAAAAATGTGGCTGCAAGACATGAAGTTCAAACTCATAGTATTGGGCATTCTGACTGTGTTTGGTATAGATATAGAAAGATATTTTCTTGAAAAATGTTTTCTAAGAAAATTTCTTATTTCTTTTTGTGTTCGATTCATAAATAAAAATATTATTCTAAATAGATCATGTGTATAGAATCTAGATAAATACTATTGGAAGTGGGGGTGAGATAGAAGAGCAGGATGGTGGAGATGGGGGTTATGAGGAGTGGCCAGTGGGGTAAACCTGAGGTGTGTTGGAGGGTGAAGGAAACACAATTAATATGGAATGTCATTTATTAAAATTATTATTTTTTTCTCTCCTTTTAATTTTTATAAGAGAATTAATTAAAATAAAATAGAAAAGAAAAGAAGGATTTTGGACCTTGGAAAACTGTGAACGGCTCTAAAGGAACAAGTCAATTTCAAAGAAATAGACAGGCAAAGGCTACAATATTATATTTCAAATTAAGATTATCAGCCAAACATTCTTTTCTTTTTTACCCCCCACCAAGAAAAAGGGACTTTGTATCTATTTGAATTACATCAATATCACAAAATAAGTTGTTGAATTGACCTACCAAATAATTCTAATGGTTCAAAAAACTAGGCTATAATATATATGCACATAAATATAGGACCTATGTGTTGATTTAGCAACACCTTTTTTTGTATAATCTTGTAATCACAAATCAATTTAGGTTTCTGACTTGTTAGAAACTTTGGTCATGTTAATCAAATGATTTTGTCAAATTTGTAATACGATCGAGTCTTCTCATTCATACACGTCAAAAAAAAATTGAAAATATAATGAGTTTTACAAGAAAGAATAATTTGATGATTGATTTGATGGTCAATAGTTAACATTAATTAAAGAGTTCATACATGCATGCATGCTGTATTGAATAGGAAAGTTGAGAACTAGCTAAGAATAATTTGACATGGTATCTATCTTGTTGTTTTGACATATATTTCCTCCGTCAATTTTTACTTGTCCACTATACTATAAATAGTTGTCCAGTTTGGAAAATCAAGAGATAATTAATCTTTTTCTGCCTATTCTATACCCTTGATATTAAATATTATTCAATATTTAATATATTTCCCGAAACATTAATTTAATATATTCAAACAGTAATTTGATAAGCCTTATTATTTATTGTTTCGTCAGGCATGTGTCAAATCAATAATTGACAAGTACTATTGTTGGACAGAGAAAGTATATTGCAAAAGATATTCAACACCATAGCTATTAGACCCATAATTGATATTAATTTGATTTCTCACAAGAATTAAATTTCAATAATTCTTTTTAATTAATTCGTCCTCTGTGTTTAACAATAGTTAATATATAGTAGTTTCGTCAAATTATCAAGTCTATGACTTTTTGAAATGCATTTTTTTTTGAAATTTTTAAATAACTGAAAAAGCTGCTTAAATAAATGTAAAAATGCTAGAAAAGCTTGGCATCTGTTTTGATAACAATAGCTTTCTTTGTTTTCATGTGAAAGAAAGGAAAAATCCGAATATGCCAAATGATATTTTTCTCTTGTAGCTAGCTAGCTAATAATGTTGCTCACACACATCTTGGCTAATCAAAGAGCCATCACATCATATATACATGATTTTGTTGCCATTTGCCTCCAATGCTCTCATATTCCACAAGTGCTATAGGGTTTCTACAAACATAATTTGTTGTGGTATAGTGATGAGATTGGTTCATCCTTAATGAGAGGTTTCGGGCTCAAGCCTTGGATATATATGGATAAAATTTTGTTAGGAGCATCACCCTCAAATGAGTTCTATAGTGCGCGATTCAAAAAGTTCTGAGTTTTGCAATGCTGCAGTGGTGGGATTGTTTCACCCTTAACCAGAGGTCTCAGGTTTGAGCCTGGTATGGAGTTAATCATGTTAAGAGTGTCACCCCTGAATGAGCTCTGCAGTGCACGATCCGAATTTAGTCAAAGCTTCAATATGGACTTCAAACACTGAGTGGGAAAAAAATAAAATTATAAGCTAAAAAATCTGCATAATTAATTTGCTATAAGGATTAAACTATACCAATAACATATAATTCTTTTTGACATGATTAATGTATATAACTTAAATCATTTTTCGATTTCTCTGTCCAAAATTAAGAGAAGCTCCAAGTATAAACAAAAGATGACGGACAAGAAACATCTAAGAACAAACAAAGCTTAGCCCATTCGACAAGACATCACTGTTTTATTTCATTTTTGAATTTTAATGAGCAACCATCATCAACAAATTTGAATATAGAGATTTTATTGTATATTATGATTAAATGTAGAATCTAATCATTTCAAGTTGTCCAGTACTTATAACTGGAATGAAAGGGAATTTAGAAAAACACAGTAAGCAATTATAACTAAAGCAAACAATATAAATTTCACTAGTTTAGGTCCTAATTATTAGTATTTACCGTATTTTCAAATATTACTTCATGTACCTCATTTCGTTGGTTGGATACATGTATCTTAACCCAACAGATACATGTATCCGAGGAATTGACAAAGCAAGATACATGTTTAATTAAGGACTGTAACTAAAATGCTTAATTTAAGAAGGAAATCAATCTTTTAACAACTTTTGAGTATATTTAGTCTAACAATTTCTAAATAAAATAAAATAAAAAATCTATTTTTTTTCATTTATTTTTGAACAACAACAAAGTGAACAGCTTTTCTTTCCAGAAATTCAAATTTGTTTCTCTGAATTTCCAGTTTCCTCTTCTAGATACATGTATTGAGATGTTAGTGGCTAGATACATTACAAAAGTGTGTTTATTTATATAGCATAAAAAAAATTCTCAATTAGTGGAGTAAATCACTCCTTTAACAACTTTTGAGAATATGTAGCATAACAACTTCTTAAAAAAGTTTCAAAAATCTCGAAATCCTTTTCATCATTTTGTGAGGAACTTTCTAAAACAATGTACATTTCATGTTTCTAACAAAATTTAAATAACAATGTATCTCAAAATAAACACACTGCCTGAGATAAATAAAAGTTGAAAGAATAATCATAAAAGCTAATATTCATTCCTTGTATCTACATATACATAACTAACAATACATATTGATTTAACACAATGTATACATACAGATCAGATACATACGAAAATAGTCAGATACATTGTAATAACATAACAAATACATATGTTAATAGAGAAAAGACATAAAGTCACCACTGAAGTTGTCCCGAATTGTCAAAAAGACATCTTAACTTTGCAACTGTCCTATTACCCCACTAAACAATTTTGAACATATATTATTATATCATTTTTTATCAGCCCCAGATTTTAAGAAGCAACACACCAATCATTACATGTTACATGTTAATTTAATTTAAAATGTAATTTTTTTCATATTAAGTTTTTTCTTTATCTTTTTTTCTTTCTTTATTTCTCTCTCTCTCACTTTTTGACTTATTTTAATTTTATTTTTTATAAAAAAGAATTCATACGATTTTCTAGACTTTACTGAATTATTGATAACAAAACTAATTATTTTCTAAGAAAAATTAAAATTTTGAAGGTATCATCAATTACTCCTTTTCATATAACTTCAAAACTAGAAATGATAATTTTAAAAGAATCAATGAATTCCCCGAAAATTGAAAGAATTTAATTGAAATCGGATTTAAAAAAATATGTGATGATACTTCCTAATCATCTTGAAATCTAACGGGTTTGTCAAATTGTTCGAAATGTACGAAAATATTTAGATAATGTTTTAAAATAAAAAAGGGTAAAACTAATAGTAGTAAAAAAGGAAGGTGAAGTTGTGGTAAAAATGGTGACATTGAAAGTGAGAAATAGGGCTGGGCGTTCGGTTGGTTCGGTTCGATTTGTAAATTTCGGTTTGATTTTTCGGTTTTTGGTTTGGCAAAAATATGAAACCAAATCAAACTGAAATAAATTCGATTCGGTTCGATTATTACAATTTCGATTCAATTTATTTCGGTTTAACCAAATTTATAAACTGATCAAAATCTGACTTTCTTAGCCTTAATTTGTTTCACCAAGTCTCAACTCTCAACCATTCAAGTTGTTTCTTGGCAGTTAAACAAGCTGGAGAGCAAGATAACCTTATTTCATGACATGGATAATGTGGTTATGAGGGTCAGAGAACTGTTGGAGAGGTCAAAACAGAGGCTTCTCCTTGAGCAAGTCAAATACTTCTCCTTGGCCACTAACTGTATGAGTCTCTTAAAACTACAGGGATTCCAAAAACTCCAACATTACATCAATGTCATTAGCAAAAGAAGTATTACACTGAAAATTTTAAATTTCGGATACATCTATTTTAGGTTCTTACATTTCTTTTTTCAAAATAACTTCTCATGGACAATGAGCACTGACCTTCGACTTTTGAGTCGCGAGCACGAGAGATGACTGATGAGAGTTGAGAGACGAGCTCGGAGCTGCGGTGTATGTAAGTCATAACTCATACGAGAGTTGAGAGATGAGAGTTTAGTCTGTGTTAGGAAAATCAATATAGGAATTTCTGAATTCTGATTGGAATTTGGGCTGGGCTGGGCTGGGCATGGGCTGAGATCAGTATTTTAATTAGGGAAAATTAGCAAACTAGTCAAAAAAACCTAACTTAATTAGTAAAAATCTCCATACTTTATAAATATTAGTAAAAATGTCAAAATGTCATTATTTTAGAAAAGATTGTGCATCCTAATTTACTTCTTATTTTATTTCACCTTAATTACACATTTTCCAATTAATTCTCTCTCATATGTTTAAAAAAAAGTGAATATTTTCTCTCTCTCATATTTTCATCTACCAATTCATCTCCATTGCAAAGCCTACCTCTCTGTTCCTTCTTGTTTGTTTTTTTTTCTTTCAGAAATTGGAAAATATATTTTATAAAGATATTCACACAATCCCTTTGATTGCATTTTATCCATTTTTAAAGATTTGTTTTATATTTTATTTTTGTTTAAATCGTTCAAAATTGTTGTTTGTAGTTGAAATCACTTTAAGGGTTTGATAAACTATAAATCACTCTCCAATAGCAGAATCTAAGAGAATTACTAGAGGTGTCCAAAATAATCAACAATTTTCTAGCAATTTTTCATCATTTAATCTACGTATTACTCAAGAAATAGCGGATAATGTAGGATCCGCTGCTAAAATGATGGAAGAGATATGATCGAAATATTGTTGTGGATATTTTGTTAGTTTTGATAAAATACCACATATTTGAAATCACCCTTTTCTAGGTATGTACATTGGTATGTATTCAGTAAATTAAGGATAGTTTTATACTTTAGATAGTGATGCTATTTCAGATTGTATTAATGAATTCTTAATGAATGGTTTTGTATTCATCATGGTATATTTGTTGTATTTGTGTTGTGTGATTTTATAAGTTACTGTACCTATAGGTTTTTGTATTCACTATGCTCTGTATATCATTTTCTAGCTATGGACATTGTAAGAGTGTTGTTTGTATCCAATTAAGTAAAGATACATATTAACTTATACAGTTGTATTCCTTTAAAACAAATAGTGATGATATTTCAAATTGTATTCACTCCTTATTATTTGATTGTTTTGTATTCATTATGGCATATATGTTGTAGTTGTGTTATGAGCTTTACAAGTTACTATATTTACATGTGTTTGTATTTATTATGTTGTGTATCATTTTCTAGTTAGGAACATTGCAAGAGTGTTGTTTGTATCTAGTCAAGTAAAGATACATATTAACTTTATACATGTATATTCATTTTAAACAAACAATGATGATTTTTTTCAGATTCTATTCAGTATGGCATAATTGGTGTATTCATTAGATCATAATAATTAGTGTATCTGTCTGATGTGGATTATAAGTTACATTATGATATAAATTTGTATTTATGTGATGTGGTTTCTAAGATATAATGTAGTTCAATAAACAAAAAACAAATAACAAATAAATAAATGAAAATACAACACAATTGTAGAAAAAAATTGTACCCGCTCCAATTTGTTTTTCGTAGGGATACAATTTGATTCGAAAAATTAAAAACAAACAACCAATGAAAAAAACATGTCTTCAACCAATCCAATATTATTTTCGTATTCAACAAGCAAAAAAATTCAATGAATCCACCAAAACTAATTATTCATACGTTGTTCATAATACATACAATTTACAATGAGAATAGATACAGTTTACAATTATGTAAAAAATTCATATCAAAATTATAATCAATTAGAAACAAATTAAGGATGAAGCAATTAACTAATATATGGTCCAATTTTATCGAACTTCTAGCAGAAAAATCCTTCTCCAAAGCTGCTTGTCAACAATTTTTTGTCCTATTTCGTTCAAATCTATCTTACCAAACAGAAAAAATAGATTTTAATTAAAATAAATTGATCAGAGATTGAGTATTTTCAATTGAATCATGAATATAGATAATGAGAAAATTGATCAACAGTGGGGTCGCCGATGAAGTATTCAGTTTTGATTTTTGTAACTGATGAGACTTTTAAGAGATTGTTCCTTTTTAAAATTATTCTCTCCCCTAAATTTCTCCTTTCTGTTATTTAACAATTGGATTCTTTCAATTAAAACAAATAATAAATAAGATACATAATAAACTATTTTTTGATAGTTTTACTAAATATTGAAAGTGTTGACAATGAATCCTATTAAATGTTAAAATATTTCCCTAATTAATTAAGGTTGTGGGCTATCATCTATGGGCCGGCTGGGCAATGGGCATGAGCTGAGATTAAATGAAGGGGGTAAAGAATATATATATATATATATATATCGGTTAACCGATTTTTTTAAGCTAAAAACCAAAAACCGAACCGAAAAACTGAAATATTGAAAATCGAAATCGAAATCGAAACCAACCGAAATCAAAATTTAAAAAATATCGATTTGGTCGATTTTTTCAGTTTTAACCATATTATGCGCAGCCCTAGTGAGAAGCTTCAATGGAGATGACAATGACTTTTTGAAGAAGAAAGAAGAAAGAAAGAAAGAGAAAAAATAAAAAGGAAAAAAGTTAAAACAATAAGAAAATTAAGAAAATATATTTTATAATAAAATACTTGTAAAAATAAAATTATATCAATTATTTTAGGTTGCTCATTCTCTTTACACTCTCTATGTCATGTAGACAAAAAATGATGTAGTAATATCAGTTCAAGATCTTTTAATGGGGTAATAGGACGCCCGCATAGTTAAGATGTCTTTTTAAAAATTCGGGACAAGTTCAGGTGTCACTTTATGTATTTTCTCTATGATAATATTAAGATACATGATAGAAGGCCAGATATATATGACAATACTCAAATACATGACATAACAAATTATGCCAGATACATGCGTAAATCTCCAATAATGCATAAATCTCTAATACATTTATTAGATACATACACAGTTAATCAGATACGCTAATAAAAATGGATACATATAATTGTATCTCGATAGTGTATCAAATACATTAATAATGTGTCAAATACATGCATAAATCTCCACTTATTGAAACTTTTCAATTACGTTTGTGGCTGGTCAGGACATCTTAGCGCGGCGGTATTTGCTGCACCTTTTGATTTGTCGATGTTGCTCGCTGCTCCTAGATCTGACAGACCTCCGCCAGATACCACCAATTTTTTTGTTTTTTCCGTCCCTCCGACTAATAATGGTTTGAAGATTAAGGCCCTCAAGTCGTCAGAGATGAAATTTAGTGTTGTCGTAGTGTGGCCACGAATTTCATATAGGGTGCATCAATACTTGGTTAGACTCGCACTTGTCGTGTCCTTCTTCCCAACAAATCCTAGTGGTGACTAAATGTCATAAGTGCGGCGAGTTGTCGGTAGCAAGTTCATCGTTGGAGATTGGAGGAGGACGTGGGGCGCGGTGAGGGAGAGATATTGATAGCGTTGGATATTATGGGAGGTTGATAAGACAGAAAAATATTTGATTATCATTAAAATGTTACTCCTTATGTTCCAATTTATGTGACACATTTCGCTTTTCGAGAGTCAAACTGTTTAAGTTTGACCGATAATTTGTTCATGAAATCTTCAAAACTTTTAAAATGAAATTTATATATTTGTAAAGTACATAAAAAGTACTATAAGTCTCAAAAATTGATAATTCAAAATATTTAAAAGATATAGGAAAAATTTACAGTCAAAGATAGACTTGTTTGAATCTCAAAATCCGAAATGTGTCACATAAATTGGGACAGAGGGAGTAATTGTGAAGTTTATTAAATGTAAAGATAATTAATCAATCCTAGTTTAAGGGATGTGAGTATCTGATTGTATCTTCAATTATGCATGTTATAAAATATTAAAAGTGGTAATATATGTAATAGTTTGAAAGTAGAGGTAAGGTTAATATATATCGTACTGATGTATGTCTAATAAAGTAGTTTATCTTTACAAATATCCTTTCTTATTCTTTTTTTTTTGGGAAATTTACTTTCAGTCCTTTCAAAAGTTGAGTGTTTTTTAACCAACAAGGATTGTGGTGGAGTGGTAAGTACTTCATCCTTACCCAGAGGTCTCGGATTCGAGTCCTCCTGGGTATGAAGTCGCTTTTATTAGGGAGCGTTTTACCCCCAATATAATGTGAAACTTTCCTGCGCTAATCCAGATTTAGTCGGACTCCAATATGGATACCGAACACCAGATGGGAAACCCCCAAAAAAAAGTTGGGTGTTCTTTTTTTTTTTTTACATTTTTAATCGTTGTGATATTTGCTTAAGTAAATTTAATCTATTGAAATGTGCATTTCTATTTCTTTTACTTGTGTATCTATACACTTTAAAGTATTATGTGCTATTACATCATTAGTTTTTGGATCAAAAGAGCAGTTTTTTTCCAATAAAAATACATAAAGGGGCACTCCTTTTTCATTTAATTAAAATGGATAAGTTGTTTGTATCTTTATGCACTATCAGACTATATTTGTAGATACAGAATGTATTCGTTTATATAGATTGTATTTGTCGATAAGGAGTCAAGACTATACTAATGAATGACCCTTATAATCTATGATGACACAGTTATAGAACTTAGGGATTGCTACTAAAGATCTCAACCTAAACTGACAGGTGAACCTTCATCTCTATGTCCGTTTGGTGCTAACAGTTAAGTAATACTCCCAACTGAAATTATGTTGATAACCTCATAATACTAAATAGCTTAGGAATACTGAAATTAATACTAAAATAAAAGACAATTTATCTGAAAGTATCTTATGTATGTTGTACCGAAAAGATGAACGTATAATAAAGCATGAAAATTCTTGTTTTCTTATAAAAACGTGCAATTTAAAATAAACAAATTCAAAGGCATAAAATTTACTTATTCTAAGGGTTCATAAAAATACGATTTAGTAAAGATATATAAATTTATGGAAAACATGTATTTATAGACTGTTAACAAAGGAAAACTAAAGATACATTGAATCCATGTTGATTATAAGAATCCTAATTTTCTATAGAATTATAAAAACTAAAATAACAGAGCTTTTTTGGGACACAATGGGTGAAAGGATGCCCATTGATAAAATTTCACATACATGAAAAGAATATAATGACGAAATTCCTAAACTAAAGTCTAAAGATGAAGAATCATATTTTCAAGCTTGAGATGACTTAAAGCATACCGTCTGATAATTCTAAGTGTTAGGCATAAGGGAGAAATTTTTACTCAACTGGTTTCCCCTAAATCCAACTAAGGATAGGCCAAATCATTGTGGCTTAATTAGGATTTAAAAGATTGGGAAAGGACCGAAACAATTCTAACTAAAATCTGCAAGAATGATCCATGGAACCATCTACGGTCCCTGGAATGGTCTACGGTCCATATATCCCATCTGTGAAATCTATCAAATTATACATAATCTGTAAAGTCCGATCTATGAGACCAATCTACGGTCCTTGGTTTCTTCTACGGTCCTTAGACTAAGTCCATAAATGCGAGACAATAGAAATAGTAGCTAAGTTTTCCTACACTTCGTTCCATGAGTTCAATCCATGGTCCATGGTTGATTCATGTTATGTGGTTTGAGTCTGTGAAACATAAGTTCAAAACCATGTTTCTGAAGTTAATTTACGAACCTCATTTATGATTTTGTGATTTCTTTTACGGCTGATAGCATCCGTAAATTCCAATTTTTACATTCATTAACCATTTAATTCCTCATTACTATTAGGTATGACCCGATCTATACTTACATTTTCTGAGGTGTTACACCATGGCACCAAAGCATGGTCAACAACAAGTAACAGGAAGTTTAGCTGATACTAGTTCTTATAGAAGCATTGTCGGAAGCCTCCATTGTCATGTCTCGAGCCTACGCCCTGGACATGACTGACACTTAAGAAGCATCGTTGGTCCTCAAGAGAACCCTTGGCCTGGCTAACTCCTTAGCAGAAGGCTTACTCAAGCAAAATGGGACTTCAAGTGCATAGTTAAACTCAAAATGTCTCAATGAAATTCTGGGAGTTCTAGTTCCTAAAATCACCTATGTTCTTTGGTGCAGGCGCACTAGCTGACGCCTGACGATAGAGCAGGTCAAGTTGACCTTTGCTGAAAGGACGGTTGATTTACATTTCCAAATTTCTGTTGGCCGAACTCTTGATTTGTTGTCTTAGCCCTCTTACTGCGGAACTCTTCCATGTCTTTCAACTCATCTTCCTCAACCTACTACTGCATATGGATCATAAGTCTGGCTATGTCTATGTCCTCCATCAACATAGTTGTCTTACCTTCCTTACTTGACAAGAGAGATAACCTAGAAAACAAGAAACTCATCCTGCTCATATCAGCCACCATCTCTGGAGTATAGCAGGATAATTGAGTGAACTTGAGGCTGTACTCCTGCACACTAATAGACTTCTGTTTCAGATTTAGATTTTCTCTTACCTTTGCTTCCCTTAGCTCGCGGGGAAAGAATCACCTCAAGAAAGCACCTTCAAACACTGCCCAACTCAAAAGTGGTACCCCTTTTGTTCGGCTCTTCTTCCATTGGTCATGCCATATTCTAGCAATACCTTTGAGTTGGTATGAATCTAACTTAACATGCTTTGCATTAGCAACACGCATCACCTCAAACACTTTTTGAAGTTCCTACATAAAGTTCTTCGGATCCTAAGTGATGTTAGACCTCGTGAACTCTGGGGTATTCATTCTCAAAAACTCATGGATCCTGGATGTATCAGCCACATCTTGACGACCTACTCTTTGTTGGCCAGCCGGATCAGCCACCACCCGAGTCAACATTTGAATAGAAATCCTAAACTCAGCATTGGTGACATCTCTTTGAGGGTGTTGCACTTCAGGTGCATTAGAAACCTCTTGATTTTGAGGATTAACATTCTTCCTAGCAGGCAGTCCTCGAACAGCTCTTCGTGAAGGCATGATTAGAAAAGAGACGCGCAAGCATGAGTTATAGGAAACTTTTATAGAGTTGAACTCTATCGCACGAACAAGAGTAAGAAGAAAGTGAAATGTTTCCTAAATGTCGTAGTCTCCTAATTATAGATGTGGCGCACTTCACATCGATAAAAAGGACTCTACAAATATGGCTTCATAGACACCCTAGGACTCTTGAACTCTGTGCTCTGATACCAAGTTTGTCACGCCTTGAGCCTACACCCTGGATGTGGCCGGGACTCGAGAACCATCGTTGGTCTTCGAACCCTTGGCCTGGTTGACTCCTTAGCGAGAGACTTAGGGTGTGTTTGGTATCCACTTTTCTCATGTTTGGTTGGGTTAAATGTTTTCCAAATCAACTCATTTTCCTCAAATTTAAGTTTGTTTTTAAAAAATATTTTCAACTTCAAAATTTCATTTCTTCACCCTACCCTCGAACCCCCCCCCCCCTCTACCAGCCCCCCCACCCCCCAAAAATTTGTTTTTAAAAAATATTTTCAACTTCAAATTTTATTTTATCACTCCTACCCTCGACCCCCCCACCACCCCACCACCCCAATTTTTAAAAAATATATATATTTTCAACTTAAAAATTTCATTTTTTACACCCCTACCCTCGACCCCTCACCCACCCACCCCCCTACCAGCCCCCCACCCCCCAAAAAAAATTTAAGTTTATTTTTAAAAAATATTTTTAACTTCAAAATCTTATTTTTCCACCCCCACCCTCGACCCCTCCCTCCCCCCACCCCCAAATAATTTTTTTAAGTTTGTTCTTAAAAAATATTTTCAACTTCAAAATTTCATTTTTTCACCTCTGCCCTCGACCCCTCCACCCCCTACCAGCCCCCTAGCCCCCCAAAAAAAATATAAGTTTATTTTTGAATAATATTTTCAACATCAAAATTTCATTTTTCACTCCTACCCTCGACCCCCCACCCACCCACTCACCCCCTTACCACCCCCCCACCCGCCAAAAAAATAATTTAAGTTTGTTTTTAAAAAATATTTTCAACTTCAAAATTTCATGTTTTCACCCCTACCCTCGACCCTCCCCCCACCAATCCCCTTTACCAGCCCCCAGCCCCCATAAAAAAATTTAAGTTTGTTTTTAAAAAATATTTTCAACTTTAAATTTTTATTTTTCACCCATACCCTCGATTCCCCCCCCCCCCCCCCCAAAAAAAAAATTAAGTTTGTTTTTGAAAAATATTTTCAATTTCAAAAATTATTTTCTACTCTAGTAAAAATAAAAGATATTTCTCAAAAATATTTTTCATTCATAAACCAAACACTAAAAATCTTTTCTGGAAAATATTTTCTACTCACCAACCAAACATGAAAAAATAAGTTAAAAATCTATTTGTTTTCTAGGAAAACATTTTCCTTCATACCAAACACACCCTCTAATCAAGAAAAATGGGACTCTAAGTGCATAATTAAACTCAAAATGTCTCAATGATAACTTATAACTCAATGAATATCTGGAAATACTTAAATAACATAAGTAACATTCTCAAGTCTCAAAACATCAACAAAGAAAATAATGAAAAACTTCTCGACTTCTAACTATCTATGAAGCCTCTAAATATTAAGATAGATGTCAGGACAGGACCCTCGACAACGCAACAAAACAGGAAATATAAGTGTGAAACCCTCCAAAAAGCAAGGAGGCTCACCAAAGCTAGCTGGAGTGCAAATGGTATCAATGAAGCGTCAATTGATGACCCTGAACACCTTTATCTGCATCATTAATATGATGCAATTCGAATGACATCAGTACATTGAATGTACGAGCATGCAAGGGGAAACTGAAAGCATATATACCTAAACTGATAAGGCTGGAAGACATACTCACCTCACCTCAACTCCAACATAAAAGCAATAATAAGAGATGCAATATTTAAAGCTTTAAAACAGTAGATATCAACTCAAGATGTATAAAAATATAGTAAGTTATTCCTTACTCTTATTTGGGAGATCTCTAACCAACAACCATCACTATGAGCTATGTGATGATACAACGTCTCGCCCATGCTATCAGAACTGTCTTATACCTTGCCAGGGTATATAGAACACATCAACTAAGTGGATCCATTAAGATATGCTTAAAAGAAATAAGGAATCGTCTAAAAAGTACAACCCTTTACCATGTTTGCTACATGGTTTATGAGGAATGTGAGTTGTTGTAACATCTCGCACCTAGAAACGACTATAAAGAGTTTAAAATATGAAAGTATTGATTTTTGGAAAGAATAAGGAAATGTGGAAATTTTTGTATAAGTTAAGAAAGTGAATTTTGGCGATTTTCAAACGGCCATAACTCTTAGCTCAGAATGAGTTAGGAGTATCTCTTGATATGATTGGAAATCCCTTGGAGAGATCTTTCCAACGCCGCCAAGTTTGCACGATTTCGACATCATATGAGTGAGATATGTCGTTCGGAAGTTGGGTTGTTGGATTGAGGAAAGTCCCAATCCGAAATTAAGGAAGGGCAAAGTAGTCTTTTCTCTAATTTATTTCCTAATTCGTTTTTAGGGATTTATTGGGGTAAAAACTTATTTTTGTCAGATTAGAAAAATTAAATTCACGCTTAGGGCTTGGAGAAAAGAGAAAAGAAGAACGAAAGGGAGAAAAGCCTAGATTTCGCTAAGAATGTCAAGCGTTTGGAGTGGAATTCATCGGGGGTGATCCCTATTAAGGTATGTGAGATCTTTTAGTGATGGGTTAGTTCACCCACACACCAACTTGTTTCAATTCAGCGATTTTGGGTTGTTTACATGTTAAAAAGTGAAGTTCTTGAAGGACATCGTTAAGTTATGATTGGTTGGGTTGTTGAAGTTTCTTGTTGATTTGATTCATGTTTCCGGGTGGATTTTCGAGTTAGATCTGTTGTAAGTTGAGAGTACTAATGACCCTAAGTGTTTGGGAAAAGAACTAGGGAAGATTGGAGGGTTTAGAGATGAAAATCGAAGGAGAAAAATCGTCAAAAACCTGGGGAAGGGGGTGGGGCGTCGCGCCAGCCAGCGCCCCCAAAAAGGGGATCTAAAGTTCACCCCCTGGGGCGACGCGCCATCCAGCGCGCCCCAGCAACTCCTCTAAAGTTTGAAGGCTGGCGCCCCGCGCCTCTCAGAGCGCCAGGGACGCCAATTCTCCCCATTCTTTCCCCACCTTTTCGTACTTGTTCCTAAGCGATGTACCTATGTTTTCTAGTTTATTCCAACACTCTAAGGTACATTTAAACAGCATGAAATCATCCATAAACATGAGATCATGAACCTTGAATCCATAATCCAATTCAAAGAAAGTTAAGATCAAAGTCAAAGAAGTTAAGAGTCAAGTCTAGAAGTTAAGAAGCAAGTCAAAGCAAAGTTTCTTAAAGTTTTCAAGAGTCTTTAACAAACGTTTTAATTCCGTTTCAAGGCTCAAGTTTCAAGTTAAGCACAGAGTAAAGATTTGAGTCCATTTTCTCAAAAAGCTATAAGGGAACTAAGTATTCCCAAAGAGTTTATAAATGTTTTCACATTTGAGCAAGAAAAGGGAACATCGACTCCAAGAGAGCTTTTAAGCTAAGTTTTGAGTAATTATCTCAATTCAAAGAAAGAGTTTTGTTTTTACAAACATATGAGCTAAGTATATTTTGGGAGTAGTATTGAGCATCGATATGGGGATGCGAGTTCATATTAACTCAAGTCTCCATAAACCATGTAGTCATCATGGGTAGTAAAGGATCATACTTTTTAGATGACTCCTTAAGATGCTTTTAGCATAGACTAGTGGATCCACTAAGTTAAGCGTTCTATATGACGGCAAAGTATAGGATAGTTCTGGCAACGTGGGCAAGACGATGTATCACCACTTAGGCTCATGGTGGTGGTTGTCGGTTAGAGAATCTCCCACAAAAGTTATATTACTTTTATATATAAGTAAAGTTGAGTTTATTATTGCTTTATCTATAACGAATTAAGTTGTTTACACTGTTTTACAAGATTTATATTTATATTGCATGTGTCTTATTGCTTTATATTAAGTTCAGTTATTCATGAGTTGTACAGAGCCAAGGTAAGTGTTCCTTCTTACTCTTTCCAAGCTTAAGTTGTTGTTTAGCATTCCAACTTGCATACTCGTACATTCAATGTACTGATGCCAGTTGGCCTGCATCGTCTTATGATGCAGACGTAGGTAACCAGGATCAGCATCCAGCGCTTCGTTGATCCAGCTTGAGTATTTAGAGTCAGTGGTGAGCCTCATTGCATTCCAGAGGACTCTTTTATTCACTTTCT
The DNA here is from genome assembly GCF_900185275.1 of Solanum verrucosum. Taxonomy (NCBI): domain Eukaryota; kingdom Viridiplantae; phylum Streptophyta; class Magnoliopsida; order Solanales; family Solanaceae; genus Solanum; species Solanum verrucosum. The sequence goes on from NW_026020233.1 coordinate 297,111, forward strand.
AGTTTAGTTCATTAGGATGTTGTGGGGTTGTCCCAACATCCATCTCAGTTGTTTAGAGGCTTCATAGACAATTAGTAGTTCAGTTGTCTTTACATTATCATTCAAATGTTGTTTAAAGATTGAGTTGTCATTTTGGCTAAACTATTATTTCTTAAGTATGCATGAGTTATGTTTTCTTATGTTTAAGTCTTCCGCTGAGTTAAGTAAGTCAGGCCAAGGGTTCACTTGAGGCCAGCAATGGTCTTTGAGTGCCAGTCCCGCCCAAGGGGTAGGCTCGGGGAGTGACAGTTGTCTAAACTCATCCCCATATCAATGCTCAATACTACTCCTAATAATATATAACTCATGTTCAAATCTATAAAATATAACTTTTTCTCAATTTGAGACAATTACTTAAAAGAGGTAATACTCTGACACATCTCTGAACTCATAAACTCATTTAGAAATCAAGGTTTCTCTATTTTAAAAGTAAGAGTGTTACATTTGGGAATACTTAGTTCCATTATACTTCAATCATGAATACAATTCTTCTCATTCTCATATTTACTTCTCAAGACTTAGTGCAAAACCATTGTTGATTACAAAAGAATTCTCAAAATGACTCACTAAGACCTCTTGAACTTTCCTCTTAAACTTACTTTAGGTTGGAATGTAAGACATGTGATTAGGACATGTAGGATCTCTCAAGTATTAATGGATCCTTTAGGAGCTAATACAAATAAGAGAACGTATTCATGATTCAAAGGAAGACATTCGGAAAGAAGCATAGAAGGAAAAAGGGTCAGACGACCCTGGCGCACTATTGGTGCGGGGTGCCAGGCACCAAACTTCTGGCAGAAGTTTGGAGCGCACTGTTGGAGTGGCGCGCCAGGCACCAAACTACTGACTAGAAGTTCTGGCACTGTAGTGGTGCGCCGCCCCACCCCTATACCCAGAAATCCGACGATGTTTCTTCTTAATTAAGGTCCTAACTCATTTGGAAAGAGGAAAATTATCCTAAACTCTTCCTGATTCTCAAACCCAACACGAATACATGAAGAATTTCATACAATCCCTTTCAAGAATGACAATGCATACTCAAGATCCTTAACCCAAGAAACTCAAAACCTCCATTGTTAAAGAACGAAACAAAAATCAAGAACTACTCACGATTTCATGGACGAATTCATGGATAAAGTAGATGTGTTGCATGAGGACGAACAAGTCCAACATTGTGAGAAGCCTTACATACATGGAAAGAACATTGTTCTGGGTGAAATCCTCAGTTCTTGAAAGAACGCTTGAAACCCTGCCCTTTTCTCCTCTTGAAACTTTGCTCTAAATCTCCAAGTGTTTAGGAACGTGAAAAAGTGGTCTAAATCATATTAGACCCTTATTTGGTGTGAACAAAGCGTGCTAAGCCTAGTGGGAAAAGGAAAAGACCAAAATACCCTTTTCTAAAATGGATGAAATGCTTTACTTATAGAGGCTTCACTCAAACAGACATAACTTTTTACTCCGAGCTCAAAATTTAGCAAACTTGGGGGCGTTTTAAAGAGCACTCAAAGACCTTCAATTTGATAGATCATGGGCCACTTAATTCTTTATGTGCTAAAAGATATGGTCATTTAAAGTTGACCCAAAACTAAAAACTGATGGGTGACTTGTACGAACCTCTATTTAGCTCTTTCGAAGTCCGAGATGACCTCACACTCACATAGCCTGATATTTCACATGCAGTAAATTTTGTTATCCAGTTTATGCAATCTGCAACTGACGAACATTTTCATGTTGTAAAGAGAATATTCAGGTATTTGAAGAGAACACTTCAATTTGGTCTAAAAATACTAGCAAGATCACCGCTCAATATATAAGCTTTAGGGACATTTACAAAGAGTGTTATATGCCGCTAAAATATATTTTTAATGACAATCAAGCTATTACCGTTAATTAATTGTATGTCGCTAAAAAAAAAAAAAAATTGATATAGTGCAACCACACCGGGTACTCAATTTATTTGGGTGCAAACTGCATAACTTGGGCATTGACGAAGCAGGGTTTTACCAGATTCAGAAGCAATCTAGGAGTATGCAGTCTGCCTCTTCACTAGCTTGAGGGGAGTGTTACGATATCAAGCTAGTATATTCTACTTAGGACTCAATGTACGTATAACACTACTAGTTTTGTATGTATAAATAGAGGCTACAACAAAACCAATTTTTAGCGGTAAAAAATATACACATTAAAATAGAGTGCTAAAGTCTTTATCGTCATTAGTTAATTATCATTGGATTCAATGTCGCTTTAGGCCTTTGAGACACTTACAAAGAGTGCTAATTGTCATTAAAAATATATATTGTCACTAATTAAATGTTGCTAAAGATCATTTTTTGTTAGAGCTGTCAATATGGGCTGACCCACCCCATCCGGGCTAACCCATACAGGCTTTGCAATTTGACAGGCCAGGCCGGGCTAGCCCATTTTTTATGTGGGCCAGAAAATGGTCGGCCCAGCCCACAAGTGTGTGGGCTACGGGCTTTGCCGGGCCAACCCTCTTTTCTTAAAAGTATATTTTCTTATAATTTTTTTAATTAAATTATAAGTTAAAAATATTATCATAAATATCGACTATTGTTACTACTTGTTAATCAAATACACAAATAAAATTATTTACATATTTATTAAGTTTGATTTCAAGTAAAAACATAAATAGCTAAATAGAAATGTTAACCTAATTGTTTTCCAATGATCATAATAAAACACAAAAACTATAATAATATTTCATAGGCTATGGCCTATGTAGTGATTCCCTAGAAATTTTAGGACTTTATTTTATGTAGTACATATTTTATAAACATAATGTGTATTTAAATTGTAATATTTCAAACTTTAAACAGATTTTGAGTGTAGACTCTTATTATTTTTAATACTCTATTTTATTTTTATTTTTTAATTAATTTTTATTTGGCCCACGGGACGGCCCTATCTATATTTCTCAAGCCCCACAAATCGACAGACTTATTCAAGCCGGGCTAAAAAGCCCTTTTCTTAAATGTACTCCAAAAATCGTAGCGCAGCCCTATCAAATCACGGGTTAGGCCAGCTGGCCCAACGGGCCCAGCCCATATTGACGGCTCTATTTTTGGTATAGTGATAATATTAGTATAAATTATAGGAACCACATATTATAAGTACTAAATAACATCCTATCCCTTCTAGTTTTCTATTTACCAAAAATCCCTTAAAAATGATGTTTGCGGGATACATAGCGTTGTGCATGGGATACATTAGGTTTGATACATTTCACATAGCGGGATACATAGCATTGTGCACGGGATACATTAGGTTTGATACATTCCACATAGCGGGATACATAGTGTTGTGCACGGGATACATAGCGTTGTGCACGGGATACATAGGTAAATAAGGGATTTTTGAAAATTTTGAAATAAGTAGGGATAAATGGATATTAAGATGAGTAAAGGAGTGTAGTTAAGTAATTTGTCCATAATATTATCAAGCAATATACGAGATCCTTTCTCCTTCTCTTGGGCCTTGGCTGTGTGATTCTACAATTTCTTCTGTCATTGGAAAAATAAAAAAGCACCGTGAATCAAGAAGACAAAATATTTACACTACAAATCAAGCAAAATCTTGGATTCCCAAAGTATTTATCAAATAATTGAAACGATCTATTTTTAGAGGAAAGTTAGAATTTATTTTAAATAAAATTATATCATGATCTTTGATCTTTATAAGTTTGTTGGTTACGGATATATGTAGTTTAGATTTGTTGGTGCAATACTGAAAATATAATGCTAGAAGTATGTCCTGAAAATAAGGATTGTCGTAAGGTAATAAGTGCTTATTAATTTTTTCTAGCTAATCAGAAATTTTATGTTCGAATCTTATCAAGTAAAAGTAGTCTTGTTAGAAAATGTTTTACTTTAAATATGAGACTTTCTAGCGAGGACATAAATTATTAAAAAAAAATATGATTTATGTCAATGGAAAATGACAGGAACTCACGGCCCACCACATTATCTTGCTAATCAATTAATCTTCCTACACCTTTGATTTTAGGAATTTAAATCATGTCGACAAATCATGTTTTTGTCAAATTTGGGATATGTGTGGAAAGTGGCACATAATACAAATGTTGAAGCTTTTATTGGATTCTTATTCATAGCTATCAAATCCCTCTTTCAAAACTAAATTGTCATTTAAAATGATATCAGGTCGATGTGAGTTAAAGAAAGCTAAATTGGACAGTTTACTTTTTTTAAAATAAAAAAAAATCTTGATGGTTGTTATAAGAGCCCATAGGATTATTCAAGATTTACTTATGTGGAATATGCCATTATTTAGTTGAAAAAAAAGATATTTTATTTGTATTCGTGCATTATAATATTTTAAAGAGTGCGAGATATTCATATTTCAACCTAAATATTTATTTTTTTATTTTATTTTCTACTGTAAGTTGATATAATTTGTGGTATACACATCAATATATGCCAACGCTGAGGGATCTTATGATAGCTGGTTAGGAAAATATTACATAAGTATTACTATTAGATCCCATATAAGTAATACCATGTCTAGTAATAGTTAGTTAGGATTATGTATAAAATTAATACAGTGTTTGATTTGTAATTGAGAAACCTGTATATCTAATATATATATATATATATATATATATATATATATATAAGTTGTGAGGAAATCTATGTATAATTTTATGCTAGATAGAAAATGAAATAAATAATACATGAATAATTAAACCTTGCATATCTAATCTCTCCATAAAATAATACATAATTTTTCTTAAAACTAATCCATATATTACTAATACAATTATCGCCTAAGTTATCAAAGAGTTCACATATATTATGAATAAGAACACAGTGGGAAGTAAAATTTAATATAAATGTGGATAAGAACACAGTGGGAAGTAAAATTTAATATAAATGACACATTTGTTTTGTCTTAGTTAATATCGACCGCATACATAATTTTCAAATAATAATTCATTGGAATTAATGTTTGATGGGGTTGTTTTACATGATGTTAGCTCTTTCTTGGCAATTCTTGCCAAAGAGCCATCATATGTTAGGGCTATATATTATTTAATGTTAATGCTGTCATCTTTCACAAGTGTTGGTTGTAGTAGTATTATTTATGAATTTAAAAAGAGAGAGACTTCGTCTTTAACACCAATGTATATTCATGAGTTAATTATTGTTAAATAGAATATTGATATTAATTAGACATGATGAAACGATAAAGATGGTGCTATTATATATTACGTAGTTGTTTTTGATTTGACATATAAATATTCGATAAAATACATTCTTTTTTTATGAATCTGCATGAATTGCGCTTGATTTGGTTGTGTGGACTTGTCATTCCCTTAATCAGAAAGCCCCAACCCGCATTTCTCTCTTTGGCCTTTGCTTCCAAATTGAAAAGACCAAGTTTATGTATCGACGCAAGCCTCTATAATAAAATATTTAAAAGAAAACAGCCCAAGAAGTCCACTTTGGTGGCAAAATACTAGATTACAAAGTTAAGTCTATCAATTACTTGATTAAGATTGGACTAGGTATATATATTTATTATTAAAAATGTATTATATTTCTATGAGTTGTATGTATCTGATTGAATGGTGTAATTCCAAAGTCACGAGTTTAAGATATGAAGGTTGTTAAGGATGGAAGACTAGCTATTTTCAAAATTCGAATATCCTATAGAAAAAATAAGAAAGGAAAGAGAGAGTTGCATCAAAGAAGAGACACGAACATAATTATAAATTTGAACTCAGTGACATCTGCAAAGAGTTGGATGTATGTACTTCATATATGTACATACATATTTACATGACACATTCTCTTTACGGAATGAATTAATCATTTGTATGTATTTCGTCTATTTGTATTATAAATTCATTGTGATGTCTTTAAAATTTATCATATTTACATGACACGCCTCTATATCACTTTGAAAATTTAAGTGTACCGCCACTTTATCATCTTTTCTTTTGATAGAGAATTTATAAACTTATCAAATTATTAGGACGCATAACAACCACGTGTTCAATGACTTTTCATATCATTTTAATAACAAAAATTACCTTTATGTCACGACCCAAAAATCGAGGTCATGATGGCACACATCTCGAGAATCTCAAAAATGGTGTGTAAGCCAAAAGAAAAACACATGCGAGACTCCCGACTTGTTTTAATCTTTTTAGGTGTTGAGTTAGTTTCTCGTTATGTTCACGGATGTTGGGTCAAGGAGACCGCAGATTCATGTTTTGACGGTTCCATTGGGTCCGGAACATGAAGTATGATTGAATTGCATATGTGGTTTGTGATCACGAGGTTCCGAATGAATCTCGAGGGTCCTTTCGATGCTTTGAGAGTTAGATGTGTTTTCTGGTGCTGCAGGCCTCGCTTTTGCGAAGTTTTTGTCGCTTAAGCGACATCTGCTTAAGCGAAGGACATGTCGCTTAAGTGACCTTCATTTTAGCGAAGGCCGTTTGCTTTTGCGATTCCCGAGATTTTTTGCGGGGTTCACTTAAGCGAACCCCTGGTCTCTTTTGTGACAATTGAGAAGGGTTTTGACCTACATTTTTTAGATTTAAGTCCCATTTTCCATTTTTAAGCTTGGGGAATTCGTGGCAATTTTGGAAAGGTTTTCTTGTGCTAAATCATTTGGGTAAGCTTCTATAATCTTAAACCTTCATTTTCCTTTGATTATTTATGGGTATTAAGATCAAAATATGAGATTTTGATTGATGAACGATGAGGTTTTTTCAAGAACTCAAGTTCTTTAGCTAAAATGGAGATTTTGAATTGATTTTAAGTCTTTTTTCGAAATGATTTTTCCCAATTGAGTTCCTAAATCCTTAGGTAATGTTTTCAAGTATTAAATTATGGATTCAAACCTTACTTTCGGAATTAGGTTTTGTGTTGATTGACCACTTTTCAAGAGATTTGATGTGGGTATTGTTGTTTCCAAAAATTTATTGTGAATACTTGCTTGTGTATAGATTGTGTGGCTTTGAAAGTGATTCGAACGGGGAAGACTCAACTCAAGGAGTGAATATTGATAGATTTAAGGCAAGTGATGTCCTTAACCTTGTATTCTAGTAGGATTTGTATACTTCCTTTGTTGCTTGTGTGTTGGGAGTAATGGGGATGAGGTGAAGGGTATTATCGTCCACTTAATACATCTAAATGAATAAAATTGGGGTTGAAATAAAAAAGGCTAAGTGACGAACATGATGATGTGAATTGCCTTATTGTGACCCTTGTTGATTAATTGATGAAATGTTTGAAAGCATGAATGTTGGACTTAAATTGTGTGAATTGTTGTCTCTTCTGTGTGGTGTTATGTTTCTTGTGTGCTTTGATTGTGAACACCATGATGATGCATGTGATAATTTATGATGCCTAGGTCTTTGCCAGTGAGTGTTATGATGTCGAGGTCATTTTCGACAAGTATTTATAAAGCCGATGAAAAATGATTTCGCCTAATGATTTGATATAAAGCTGATGTGAAATGGTTCCGGGTAGTGGTTTGATATAAAGTCGATAGGAAATGGTTCCAGCTAGTGAAGTTGTGCCGATGAGAAATAGTTCTTGCAAAAGATTGATTATTGTGACTTGATGCATTCGATGCTTATGCGTGACTTACTTGTTACTTGAGATTGATGTACTTGTTGTGTGTGACAGAATAACTTGACTTTGAGAATGACTTACTTGATTCATTTAATTGTTGATTGTGACTATTGAACTATGGATATTGGGCCTTGTGAGCCATGTATTATAGAATTGCTAGGTTGGGCTGATTTTTGTGCAAGTTGTAGTTTAAGGAGGTTCGGTTGGAGTGTAAGGGGTATTCTATTTCTAACTAGATGCCTTGTTTATTAGGTTGCGTGTTGGGTACCGTGTTGTTGGTACTCCCTCCTTGCTTCTACACTTGTGTAGGTTTCGAGCCTGGACCCGTGTGATCTTCTTCTTCTTCTCCTTACATTCGAGGCTCGTTGAAGGACTTGAGAGGTAGCTGCTTGTCATCTTGGTGGGCCCTCTTTTCATGTTATCATGCTTTGTTCTACTTGAGAAGCAAAGACTTTTAAGACTTGTATTTATCTTTCAAATTCAGTATTTTTATTAGTGGATTGTACTCGTGATAACCAGATTTTGGGATATTGTTTAGAATGAATAAATTTTCCACCTTGTCTTGTTCTTGCTTTATATTTCTGCATTTCTTTCGCTTTCGTTGGATTGAGGTTGACTTGCCTTGGTGGAAATAGACAAGTACCATCATGTTTTTTTTGGATCGTGACAATTTCCTTTCTTTGTTCTCCCGTTTTCTGGTTCTTATTATTAACTTAATTATTTTACTCCTTGATTGATATTTATTGATCTAGTTATCATTTAAAACTCAATGGACCAATAAGTATCTGTCATGCACATGCATTGCTAGCTAGGGATAGTACTCCAAAATTAAAATTCAAACAAAAAATGTGTAAAGATTTTGTCGATTATTTGGCTTCGAATGTAAGGTAATCTTCCATTTACTTAGTGGGAAATAACCAAAACTTGAGTGAAAGAATAAATAAAGGTAACAGGTAAGAATTAGAGTAGGGATGTTCCCGAGTCAATTTGGATTGGTTATTGGTCAAAATTAAAATTAATTCAACTTAATTGATTTTAAAATTATCAAAATTAAACCAAACCAAATATCATATACATTTATCAATTCGCTTGTAATCGATTTCGGTTCGGTTATTAACCATATAAAAAAATAAAAGAAACAATTCATTCAAAACATGAAAAAGTGACAACAATCCATTCAAAACGAAAAATAGTTAGAATGAATGATATTACAGAACTTTCGATCACTGAATTTACTATGAATAAAGCTTCAAAATTCACTATTTTGTCCTAGAAGGAAGAGACTTTGACATTTTCAATCCCATAAAGAATTTTCATAGACACTCATATACATGAAACCAATAAGATAAATGTTCTCACCTTGGACATTTTGCTTTCATTAGTAAATTATAAATAAATTTTGATGAAAACATATATAAGATCTTTAAAATTATTGTTTATAAAAACAATATATTATGTATGTATAATAATAAAATATATGTATATAATTTGTTGGTTCGGTTCGGCTATTTCTTCAATTTTTTTGAACAAAATCATAATCAAACCAAAGACTATCAGTTTTTTCTAAAATCTAAAACAAAATCAAACCAAATTATACTCAAATAAAAATAATTTATTTAATTGATTTGATTCGATTTCTTAATTTAGATTGATTTTTATTCAAACCGTGATAACTGCAATAGAGTAAGTGATTTTATCTTTCATTATGGGAAGTTATAGTGCTTGTGCACTATTGTAAAAAGGATATGAATCTCTACTCTTTTTGATGTCATCTAATACAAAATTGATCTATTGAACAAACATTCTCAAAATATAGCTTATAAATAATTTGTGGCTGTTTTTTTTTTTTCGATTGGCTTTATAAATCGCTTAGATGACTTGGCATCTTAGGAGGGAGGATGTAGAGGTGTAAAAAATCAAACTGAAAATTAAATCATAAATCACTACAAGAAAAATGTGGTTTAAATGGAGATTTTCCTAGGGATTGCATACGAAAATTCGCAAGAAACTAAGTTTCCTGCGGAATTTCCTACCAAAAAAATCCAATGGTAAAACCTTCGTAGGTAATTATTTCCTGCGAATTTTAAAATCCCCAAGTAATATACATAGGGATTTATATTTCGCAGGTAAATTACTTGGACTTGCAAAAATATACCATTTTTTTTTTGTAAAAATTAACAAAAATGAAGTTTTCTAGACAATATTAATTTGTATCTCATAATTAATTATTTTGTCCTTCACCCCCATACACATACACACCAATTTAATTGTACTAACTTAATCCCTAGTCCACTCCACTTAATTGCACTAACTTAATCCTAGCTCACTACCCAATGCCCAACCTATATGTAGTTACTCTATTCTACCAATGCTTTAACTAATAGCACTATAAATGCTAAAGATCATGTGTCTTCCACCGATGTGGTAAAAGGTACCATTAGCATTACACTAAATTTTGGTGTTTTTCTTCGATTTGATTAATTTTTAAAGCTAAATTTAATTAAATTAATTAAATATTAAAAATACAATAATGGTTATTCATTATACAAAAAGTACTATAAAGTCACCTCATATTAATATGAGAACAAAGTATATCTTAAAATGTTGAGTAAAGTTCATGTGATTTAACTCTTCAAAAATAAAGCATGACAACTATTTATATATTAAAATAAATCACTACCACCTAACATATCATGAAAATTTTATGCTTACACTTTTTATAAGATAATATCTATAACTAAGCATATTAAATGTAGACAAAATTTAAATTATGCATACAAACTTCTTATAAATAAATAATTGAAAATATAAATATACTTATAAATTTTAATGTGCAAGGAAGTTATAAATCAATAATTGATAGTATATCTTATTAGGTAATTTGGTATTTATAATTTTAATTTATCTTTTAATATTATATTTTAATATACTTAATTTTATATTTGAAAATAAATATCATTTAATAACTTACTTTAGAGAAATTATATATTTTTAATGCTAGTAAAAATATAATATATTAATTGGCAATACAAGTAAAAACTATTTATTTTTCTTTTCATATAATTCTATCAACAAGGGGCAATTAAACTTTTATGATAAGTTATTTTTCTGCTGGATAATGACTAGCCATATAATTTTAATTTTTTCTATATTTCAAATAAAAAAACAAAATAAAAAAATGGTATCATTGATTTTTAGTGAGATGAAATATTAATTATCTATAAGTTAAAAATATTTATCCGAAAATTTATGGTAATGTTCCAACACCGTATTAGTTTGACAAATATTTATGATAGTTACTTTTTTGTTGGATAAATAATTAGCCATATAATTTTAATTCTTTTTATCTTTCAAATAAAAAAAAAATAAAAATGATATCATAGATTTTTAGTGAGATAAAATATTAATTAAAAAAAAATTCATCCTAAAATTTGTGGTAATGTTCCAACACCATATTAGATAGATAAATATTTATGATAATTATTTTTTTATTGGATAAATAACTAGCCATATAATTTTAATTCTTTGTTTCTTTCAAATAAAAAATAAAAAATGATAACATTGATTTTTAGTGAGATTAAATATTAATTATATATAAGTTAAAAATATTCATCCTAAAATTTATGATAATGTTCCAACACCTTATTAAATTGATATTATTGCATAATAATTTATTAAACCTAAAAATAGAGTAATTATTTAACATTAAATTTCATTCTAGTATCATTTATCCTTTTTATACTATTACATTTTTTAATTTTTTAAAATATATTTTTAAGAAAATATTCCCCGAGGACTCCTAATTTTAAAAAATCCTTAGATTTCAATAAAATAAAATTCCAATTAAATTATATAAAAAAATATTCAAGTTTGCATATTTCCAAGTAAATCCCTCAAAAAATCTCTAATCAAATTCACAATAATAAAAATCCCCATGTAATTCTTCAAGTAAGAAAATTCCTAAGTAAATCCCCAACAAAATAAGAAATATTTCTAGATAACCAAATAATTATTTGTAAATAAATTTATCTAGGAATCTTCTTGCTAGAAGATAAAAAAAAAAAATCCTTTTTTTCATTATTTGTGAATTTACCTATGAAAATGATATTTAAAAATTATTTGCCGCAAATAATTCCCCAGATAATAATTTTGCGAAAATGGCGCCAAATTTACCTACCAATTTTTCTAGGAAACTATTTTTCGTAGGTTAAAAAGTCTATAATTTAGAAATTTCATAGATCCGCATGAAAATTCATAGGAAATTTTTGCAAAAATAATCCCCAAGTAAAATTCACAGGTAATTTACAGTTTTCTAGTAGTGAATTAAGTCAAATTGAAAAAAAATCGACTAATGATTTGTTTTAACTTAATTTGATATTGGAAAAAAAATCTGACTATACTTGGGTTGGTTTGGTTTTAACTAAACAAAGTCAACTCATGACCAAATTAAACTGACATTATATACATAATTTTTAAAACTTATTTTATACATAAAAATATTTATTTTGATATGATTTCCAAATATTTCTTATACTTTTCATAATTTTTATCTTTTAACACATTATTTCAAGTTTTTGAGACTTAGAATTTTGAATAATCCAATAAATGCTATAGTCCATAGATATTAATAAGTCTAATTTTGAATAATCCAATAAATGCTATAGTCCATAGATATTAATAAGTCTAATAAAGCTCAAATCAAAATCAAATCAATACTAATGCTGACAAAAATAATTAATTCAACACTAAGAATGACAATAATGTTGAATATTTGTTCTTTAGTTTTACATTGGTTTAGACATTTAAAATACATAACCTAATTTTAATTTTTCTTTAATGTTTAATCATGTAATCAATACTATTAGACTTATTTTAGCATGATTTAGTATTTTTAAGTTATGATATTTTTCATTATGACTTATTAATTTGTAATAGTTATTTTATGCGATTTCAGTATTTTTTGTTGAATATTTTACTGTCATCCCTCATCTCATATTTTTGTGTTATTTTCTTAAGAAACACCTTAGATAGTTGTATTTTGATAGGATTAAAGAAATATTTGACTCACAAGTTAATTATATGTCTGTATGAATATTTTACTGGAAAACCCCAAAAGATCCAAAATAGATTGAATCAACCCAGTCATGTACACCCCTAGCAAAATGTATAAGAATAATATTGAATATGATATATTAATAATACGGAGATTAGTTATATAATTTCTTATCCACTATTTGATTTGATGTATTCAAAATCAATTTTATCTTTCATCATCCATCTATTAATAATTCTAATATTGCTACTATCATGAATTGTTATAGTTAGTTAGACATCCCTATAATACTACAATAATAATACTCTCTTTACAAGGTACGGATATTAAAATAATACCAAACAAGAACACAAACACATATATATATAATTTCGTTTTATATTTTACTTATATAGATGATATAAGCAAATAAAGATATTTATCTTAGTCAATGGGAAGGTTGGTAAAAGAATTGAAACTTCAAACATGGGATTATTTATAAATCAAAATTCTAGATATAATGGAGTTTCTTTTTTATTACATACAATTAGGATAAGTTGTAGTGGATGCATGTGAAATTATTTTTAATTAGAAGAATGTCAGGCAACAAATAAATAAATGATAGTACCCCGCAAGCTCTTTTAAGCAAAATAATTTTTTGGTATAATATGCCAGACTATGTTGTCATGAAAAGTACTAACACACTTAGAACTTGTAATATTTTATAATAATTATTTTAATCATTCATTTTATATGTAGTTAGTTAGTTCATGATCTTCAAGTGGAAGATGCCCAACCTCACGCTTAGCTAAAGTTGGATGCTATTGCATGTGATGTTTTAACTACTGAAAATATATTTTTTAAGAATAATTACTTATAAGTCAAGATTAGAGCAATTAATTGATAATGTTTTATTCTCACTTGAGATTTGATTTGACCCTTTATTTTATTCTGTTGGAATCATTTCATTTGGATGATTCTCCTCTTTCCTAATCTTGGTTGTTTATCAAATGATTTGTCATTCATGAATAATTAAATGAATAATGTATTTGACAAATTTTGTAACACCATAATTAGTTTGAACATACATCCTATCTTCCCTTTCAATTAATTTTAGGTAGGGTCAAACAAGAAAAGTAGTTTAAAAATTTGAAATACATTTATAATGGCAAATATTTTTAATTTTTCTTTCTTTCTCCCTAAGCTTTCAAAGTGAAGGGTCAATTACTCAAATAGAACCTTCACAGACAAACTAGGCTAAGATATTGGATCTACTCAAACAAATTACTATGTGTAATCAATTAATTGTTGGGTTCAGTAAGATAAAGATATGGTTTGATGTGTGAGGCCTCGCTTCACTAACAAAAGTCGCTTCCTTTCAAGAATATAATATGTGTGCAATCAATTAGCATTATAGTGGAAATTTACACGTTCCTAATTTCTCTAATTAAGGTTAGACATAAAATACTGAATTATCGAATCAAATTTTTTAGTAATGTGGTATTTGATAATTTGATATTCGATATTCGATATGGTATTCATGAGCAAAATTTTTGTACATGTCCAAAGAAAACGTTAAAGACTAAACATAATCAACCCAAATACATATGTATTTTAGTTGTGATAATTTGATTTTGTTGATGTCTTCTTACTTGTTGATCTTATATTATATCGTGTCTCCACATAGAAAAATAAAAATAATTGGAGCAATAATATTAACTTTGTAATACAATCGGCTACAACTTCAATATGGTATATTACCAAATATTGAATTACCGTATCGATCCGAAGTTTGATTTACGTATTACCGAATTACCAAATCAAAATTTAAGAATTCATTATTTCATATCTAAGGCAAGAGAAACCAAAGTTTAGATTAGTGCTAAACTTGAGTATTTAGGGAGTAATTTTTTATCAATCGTTCAATGCCTTTGTTGTAGTGTTATATATAAAATGTTCTGGTCTCAAGTTAAGTGTTCTTTATCCTGGAAAAATTATTGTTTTCTACAAAATAAACTCAATGCTATATAACTCAAAAACTAGGTTAACCCGTATAGAGAAGTCAATTATGATGGTTATTTTAGTGAAATATGATTTCTTTAATAAATAATGCATCTCTAAAAGGAGGATTTTCGATTTAAAAAAGATCAGTTTGTTTGGAAGTTTCTACGCCAAAAACTAAAAAAAAATGGCATGCCTACCAATAATAATGGCTTTAAAGCAACATAAGGTGAAAAGTACTTAAAACTCCGTGTGGACCGATCCTAAAGGAAAAAGGTTGAAATTTACACCTTTAATTAATAAGTTCAACATTTGACTTCAACTCAAAAAGAGAAATAGAAAAGGATTGTAGCTTGTAACAAGTAAGCTAGTGTGAACATTTTCATTTAATAGAAGATTTTAATTAATTACGTATCACTTTTACTAGTGTTTGCTCATAAAACGATATAATTAAAGTGATTTAAGAAAATGTAAGTTAAATTTATCTTGCGATATAAAGACACTGAAATAAAATCACTTCAAGGGAAAGATTAATGAATTTGAGAACAATAAACTAATGAGCAATGTATTAAATCCTGGTAATTGAGCTTTGGTGGCCTAAGAACAACGTGGATGGAATCTCTTGACAATCGAGGAACTAGAAACCTTTTGGCTTAAAGAAATATGAGCATACAATGTGGAAATCAAAATTGGAGAACACCTAAGACAGATAAGTACTAGTGGACAAATTATAGAAAAATCCTAAGGAACCGTTGCTTAGGGTTTGCCCCTCGTGTAACTTTTCATTAGGTCACTAACTCTACATATATGTACTGATCGAAGAACCTTTTTCCTGAATTTATAGATTGACGAGTGTTGAAGATGAAGGAAGCTGATGATTGGAATATGTCAAAGGAACTGGTCCAAGGAAGTTGACTGGCGTGTTTACTGCTGTAGAGTTAAAGTCACACTAGGAATAGACTACTAAATACTAATTTATGTACGCCTAAGTTGATGTATCGTGTATGGGGCTAAAGTCAACTAGGATAAGGTGTTTTAGTTGTAGTAGTAATACTACTCATGCAAATAATATATTTGTATTGTAGTAGAACTCCTAGTGTAGCTAGTATAGGACTCTTCTCCTATATAAGGAGCATGTACTCAACAATTTTCATTATCAATCCAATCCTTGATTTCTCTATACTTTACGTGAGAATTTTACATGGTATCAAAGCATTAAAGTTTTTCCACTCTTTAACATATTAGATCCATAAACCAGAATAACCACAATATCAAATTGCAATGGCCTCTTTACCAACACCCCTATCAACCTCCTCTCTTATTGCGTCTTGTTCCATTAAACTCAAGCCAATAAATTATCTTATATGGAGAACACAAATGTCTCAGTTGATTCTAGTGATGAAATTAACCTACCTCATCACAGAGATGAACCAACTAAAAGTACATGTTCCACTGGATAGACTGTTGAGAAAGTTGTAGCAGTTGAGAAGGATGTAGAAGACATCAGCAATATTAATGATTGGGAGGAGAATGATGTGTTCCTAAGAAGTTGGATCTCAGGCACCTTAACAGAAGAAAGCATGTACTTGATTGGAGGTTGCTCAACTGCCAAGGAGATGTGGTAATGCTTGGAAGAAGCTTATCTTCAAGCAACAAGATAAGGAGTTTTAGCTCAAACAACAACTGCAAAGTGTTATGTTAGGAACAAAAAAGATTGATGAATATATTAAGGAATTCAAAGGCATATATGATGGCCTTGCACCCATTCACAAGCATGTGGATGAAGATAGCAAAGTAATTAGTTTTGCTAGAGGTCTAGGTCTCAAGTACAAGACCTTCAGGACTGTCATGCTAGGTAAGGCACCATATCCCACTCTTAATCAATTTGTTAATGCTCTCAGGAGTTTTGATACGAGGGAGTACGAAGAAGAAGTGCCACAATAAAACCATAACATGACATTCTCTGCCCAAAGCGGCAGGGGAAGAGGAAACTACTCTCAAAGAAGAGGAAACAATAACTTCAATTCCAGAGGAAGAGGCTTCAAGCCTGCTGGATAAGGAACATGTTCGTATAATAGCAAATATAGACCAGGTTCTCAAAATAGTCCTTCAAGTGGAAGTCAGTAGAGGAACAATACTTATGCATGTCAAATTTGTGGTAGGAATAACCATACTGCTCTTAAGTGTTTCTACAGGTGGGACTACTCTTACCAAGCTGGAGATGAGCTACCATAAGCATTGGCTTCTACTAATCTACAAAACACTACTAATGACACCTTGTATGTGGACTCAGGAGCAAGTAGTCATATGACACACAACTCAGGTATTCTAACTGATTTTAGACACTACAATGGACTAGATAAAATCCTTATTGGGAATGGATCAAAGTTAGACATAACACATGTTGCGAACATATCATGATCATGCCTAAAGTTAAGAGAAGAGCTTGTAGTTCCTAAAATTAATAAAAATCTACTCTCATTTAGTAAATTTGGATAATTGTTGCACTCTTGAATTTGATGAAACTAACTTTGTTGTAAAGGACAAGAAGACAAGGACATTGTTGGCGAAGGGATATACAAGGAATGGACTTTATGCTTTGGAATATAACAATCTATATGCTTTAACTGTTGCACACGGTTGGAACATATCAGACAACATGTGGCATACTAGATTAGGACACCGTAGTTTGAAGTCTTTAAAAGTTTTGAATAGTAATAAATTCATCAATGTTAGTAATTGAAATAAAATGCCTACTATTTGTTCTAGTTGCCAGATGAGCAAAAGTTGTAAATTTCCATTTGGTTTGAGAAATAAAATTGAGAAGGAACATTTATTGAAAATTCATTGTGTCTTGTGGGGACCTGCTCCTGTTGAATCTTCTCAACATATGAAATATTATATCATTTTTGTAGATAATCACACAAGACATACATGTATTTATCCACTAAAAAAGAAATCTAAATTTTTTTAGGTCTTTGTAAAATTCCAGAAAATGGTGAAAAAATAATTTTTTAAAGAAATTAAGATATTTCAGTGTGATGGAGGTGGTGAGTTTATCAAAACATACTTCATCAAGCATTTATAATATTGTGGCATTGTGAGACATATTTCATGTCCTAACACACCTGAACAAAATGGAGTTTCAGAAAGAAAACATAGGCATATTGTGAAGACTGGTTTAACTTTACTACTTCATGCTAACCTACCGTTGTTTCTATGGGTTGAGGCTTTCCTCACTGTAGTGGTCCTCATTAATAGACTATCTTCCTTAGTCCTAAAGATCGTGACTCCATTTATTAAGTTGTGTGGAGGGAAATCTGATTACAACAGCCTAAAGGTATTTAGGTGTAGATGTTTTTCATGTATCAGGGGTAGGAACAAGTTCAGTCCAAAGACTTACCCTTCTGTGTTTAAAAGGAACATCAACTTACACAAATGATATAAATGTTATCATCCCTCTACAAGGAGGGTGTACATGTCCAGACATATTGTGTTTGATAAAAACACATTACCCTATGTGCCTCCAAGGCAATCTCAAACTAACATTGATGTCTCACCTCACCTTGCTACTTTTGTTGAATCTTTCTCTAAACTGCAGGCATATGATAATCATAATTCAGGGAAAGTACAGGCTGATAGTATGCAAGCAAGTTACTTGTGAAAATGCTACTACAACAACTCATATACACTTTGATGATGAGAGTGTTATTGACCCCTCAGGTGCAGGATTAGATGATGATCATGAGGTACAGGTCGATGATGATGATCCAGACAGTAGTAACGAAACTCAAATTGATGAGGCTCTAATTGCAGATTTATCTGCTAGTGGCTGTGAGGAACTGGTTGCACGTGCAGGTCCAGTCAATGGTGGTTTATCCAATCCCACTTTCTCTGGGTCTAATGCACGGGAAATACATTTAGAAGTTACTTCTCCAAGTGAAATCTTCCAAAGCATCATCAACCTGAAGATACCACACTACAATCAACTACTTTTGTTGATGTACTTCTTGCACCACAAGGGCATCATATGATCACCAGACACAAGGCAAATGAATAACACCTTTAACTTGTTGCTCGCAGCATCAAAGAAATCTTGAGGGAACCAAATATTACTAAGAAAGTACTAAGGTCACCTCATTGGCTTGCATCAATGCAAGAGGAAATCAATGTTTTACATACTAATAAGACATGGATATTGGTGTCCGAATCTCCTGGTATAAACTTGGTTGGTTCAAAATGGGTGTTTAAGACAAAATTGAAAGTTGAAGGAACAATAAATAGATACAAGGCCAAACTTGTGGCCATGAGATTCTCTCAACTTGAAGGGATAAATTTTGAAGAAACGTTTAGCCCGATGGTTAATGCCACAATTATTAGGGTGGTTCTATCCATTGCAATTAACTCAAAATGGGAATTTAGGTAACTAGGTGTCAAAAATGTCTTCCTCCATGGTTTCATACAAGAGGAGGTGTACATGAGTCAACCTCCTGGATTCATTGATTTCAGGTATCCTCAGCATGTGTGTCTATTTAAAAAAAAATTGTATGGTCTTAAACAAGAACCAAGATCCTGGTTTGATAGGTTTAGCATGCATCTCCTACACATTGATTTCATCTATAGTAAGACAGATCCCTCATTATTTACTTTGTAAACTCACAAAGGCACTATATATATTTCTTTTGTTTTATGTGGATGATATTACTGTCACAGGAAGTAATCCATCACATCTCTCAGAGTTGGTTCTTCAGCTTGGGAAAGAGTTTGCAATGAAAGATCTTAGTCCTTTACACTTCTTTCTAGGAGTAGATGTTAAGTAATTTGAAGGAGGAATAAGTCAGAGTAAGTATGATGTTGAGCTGCTGGACAAGACAAAGATGACTTTGGCAAAGGATGTAGCCACTCATTTGGCTCAAAAGCATGGTTTACATGAAGTTGTGGGAAGTCTTGTAAATGCATCCTTATACAGAATGATAGTAGGGAGTCTTCAATACTTGACACTCACTAGACCTGATATCACTCATGTTGTGAATTTAGCAAGCGAGTTTATGCAAAGTTCAAACATTGAACATCTTCGAGGAGTAAAAAGGATTCTCATATACATCAAAGGTACTCTACACTTTCGACTTAGAATTATTTCAAAATCACCATGTAGGTAGTATGGATATTCAGATATTGATTGGGGAGGTTGTACCACTACTAGGAGATCAACTATAGGCTATATTATCTACCTAGGTGCAAATTGTATTTCTTGAACTTCCAAGAAACAGTCCACCGTAGCCCGTTCGAGTGTTGAAGCTGAGTATAGAGCACTAGCCTCCACTATAGCAGAGATGACATGGATCATGTATCTACTTCACGATCTTGGGGTGTTCCTTCGATCTGTTCCTACATTGTATTGTGATAACTTGAGTTCCTTGTACATAAAAGTTAATCCAGTTATGCATGCTAGAACCAAACATGTTAAAATGAACTATCATTTTGTACGTGAGAAGGTGGCCAGAAGACAACTTCTTACTCAGTTTGTGAGGTCTAAGGGTTAGCTAGCTGATATTTATACCAAAGCATTGACAAAATGTGTCTTTTCTGGATTTTGCAATAAGCTAGGAGTTATAGTTCCTCCACTCACTAGCTTGAGATGAAGTGTTGAAGATGAAAGAAGTTGATAATTGGAACATGTCAAAGGAACTGGTCCAAAAAAGCTAACTAACGTGTTTACTGCTGTAGAGTAAAAGTCACACTAGGGATAGACTACTAAATCCTAACTTATGTACAACTAAGCTAATGTATCGTGTATGGAGCTAAAGTTGACTAGGATAAGGTGTTTTAGTTATAGTAGTAATACTACTCATGTAAATAATATATTTATATTGTAGTAGGACTTCTAGTGTAGCTAGTATAGGACTCTTATCCTATTTAAGGAGCATGTACTCAACAATTTTCATTATCAATACAATCCTTGATTTTCCTATACTTTTCGTAAGAATTCTACAACAAGCATAGCTTATCTTTATCTTGTCCAATAGCATATATGCATCCGAAAATTTACCTTTAGAGCTAGACATGTTGCACTGGTGAGGCACCAATAATATTGCATATATGTCGTCATGTATCAAACAACATGATATGCATTATATATAAATATCAAAATGTATCATGTATGACATACACACATTTACGTATAATGTATCATGTATCTCGTTATACTTTTCATAGTGTTTTTGGTATTTTAATCATTTATTTGATAAATATTTCGCGTTAATATCATATAAAAAAATCAGATATACGTTATGTGTCTGAGATACACACTATAATACTAAGATATATAATTAAAAAAATCATTTATCTTAAATATACTATCATTACTATTAAGAAGATATACATTATATTTCTGAGATACAGGCGTGAAAAATTAAGATATATGCTAACAAAATCATTAATCTTAAATCTTAGATCATTACTCTTAAAAAGATATACATTATGTTTCTGAGATACAAGCTAAAAAAACTAAGATACATTCTAACAAAATTATTAATCTTAATTCTAAGAAATTACTCTTAAAAAGATATACATTACGTTTATGAGATACATCCTACAAAACAATAACCGATATGACTAATTTTTTCCTGTATAATCTTACAACTTTGTATTTAAATCGATGGTCTATGACATATTTTTACATTACAGATATAACTATATCTTTGTCCTTATACAAGTGCTTAAATCTAAACAACTTTGTGATTATAGTCGACAATAACATGATTCGAATTCGTATCCAAAACGCATAACGCTTCAACATTACGATTCTTTTCAAGAAGTAATGTTGTTACAATTGTTCCTTCAGCTCCCACTTGAACAATTGACGTATCATAATCAAAAGATATTTCACCATTACTGCTACATCTAAATATTTGCTCTTTAGCTGT
This sequence comes from Solanum verrucosum, assembly GCF_900185275.1. Lineage (NCBI taxonomy): Eukaryota > Viridiplantae > Streptophyta > Magnoliopsida > Solanales > Solanaceae > Solanum > Solanum verrucosum. The sequence continues at coordinate 318,731 of NW_026020233.1, forward strand.
TATGAATAATGGATATAACCCGCAATTGAATTAACGTCTTTTTAATTTCATAAAAAAAATATTATTCCCATTTCGTTTTGAATTTCATTGCGGTTAAATTGTCTTCCATCATGTATCTGGTCTTCATACTTTTACGTGTACAATCAATTTCTAGTTGTGTTGAAATACCTTCAACTAGATTGTTGTAGGTGACATTATATTTCCATAGTACTCAATCGATCCAATAATTTTCATAATCAGTATCTGAAATTCATGAACCCGAATGCCTCAACACTATATGATATTAGCCATTGTGAAAAAAATCCAAAACCTCAAGAAACAAAGAAAAGAAAAAATGAATTGTTATCAAGAAGATGAATTACCATATTTTGATTTTATGATTTCGTTATTTTAAGAAAATTTGTTAAAGTTGATACGCTAGGGGTCCTGTAAACATGTTAGAGTCGTCACTTGATCCTTAATTACTCCTTTGAGTAAGGAAATCAGTTACATCCATTTAATTCAAACTGATAAAACATGTATCTCAATTTTTAAAACTGACAGATACGTGTATTTGACGAGTAACGATGCATGTATTCAAAAAATAAAATATTGTACATGATGCAATATTCTAAACTATCGAGAATCCTAGTATTAGGACCTAAACTAGTGAGATTTATGTAGTTTGCTCTTTACTTAGAGCATGTTTGGATTGACTTAAAAGTTGGTCAAACCTACTTTCAAGTCATTTTTAGCTTTTGAAAATGTTTGACAAAGGTAAAAATAACTTTTAAAAAAAAGTTAAAAATCAAAAGTATGACTCTCCCACTTTTTATTTTTTTGACTTAAAAGTCATTTAAAGTTTGACTTTTTATTTTTTAACTAAAAAACTACTTTTTTTTCCGCCTATCCAAACGGGCTCTTAATCCATGTGTCTATCGAAAATAATATCTCTATTTCCCACAAAATAGAAATAAGGTTGAGTACATGTCACTTTCTCTATACCCACATGTGATGTTACATTGGATTTGTGGTTGTATCTCAGTGTCATTTTAGTTTGTCCAAAGAGTGATAAATTTCTTTCTCTTTTTTTTAAATTTAATCTTTATATATAAATTTTAGTTTTCATAAGAAAAAAAATAAAAACTCATGTAAAAACCTTACTAGTACTCATTTAAAACGATAATTTAAACACTTTATGTATATTTAATTATATATTGATTTTTTAAATTTCTTAAAGTCGGTACTCTCAATCGCATTCACACAAGATGGAGAATTAACGCATGTGAAATAAGTATTAAGGATGTAGTTCTGTCAGCTGTGGATGAAGTTGTTCTTTCTTAAATTAAAGGTCTTGAATTTGAACTTTAGGTATCAAAAAAAAATTATGTGAAGAGCTTCCCTTGATTGGGGCCCTATACAACGCGAAATATAAATCAATCGAGTTCTAATATGAATACCAAATGTAGCTAGGGTATTTGTTCATTTCACTTATCTTTGTCAATTTATATGAAAAGATATTAATCCATAGTGTCATTTTACTTCGTTTAACATTAAATTTTATTTATTTATTCATTTTAACAAATCAATACAATATAATTTTGATATTATTTTTAAAATTCAAACAAACCTATAATAAATACTTTCATACTGAGTCAAACAAAATGAAATGAATGGAGTAATTAACTTTTCTTTCTGTCTCAAATTATTTATTGTAATTTTTAAAATTAATTATCTCAAATTATTTATCATTTAAGATCAAATTAATTATTTATTTCTCATTAACCCTTAGAAATATTTGTTTTTAAAAAATTATAAACATCTCAATCAATAAATATTTAATAGAAAATTATATTTTAAAAATAAAATAATTTAAATATTTTCCTAATTAATATTAGAACTTGTCTAAAGAAAAATATGACAAATAATTTAGGGAGAAAGTATTTGTAAAGTGGAGAGCAAATAAAGGTGGATGATGAGAGCACGTAATGTTTTGTTTTGTTTTGTTGTGATGATCCGTACAGAGACAAGACGCAGAAACTGTGGGACCCACTCCCCACTTGTCCAGATCTTACTGCCTCACACGTGGGACAGACCAGGTCCCACTTTATTTAAAAGATAATCACAAAAGTTCACAACCATTAAAGAAAAAGATACCACTATCGTATATTGTGTAGTGAATGAGATAGCTTCTTAATATATTAGAAATTTTGAGTATGAAAATATTTTTAATAGAAAATATGAAATTTTATATTGTATAAATCTGAATTTGTAGGACTACATTATCGGAACAAACGCTGGATAGAAACCCAAGAAAGAAAAAGATTTATCTTATAAATCATCTGCAAATACATTTTTTTTCATTTCATCCTTTTTTTAAAAAAATTTAGAAAAATACAATACGATGTTATAATTGTTCAAATCCCCTTCCTAATTAAGTTATTTTTTAAAGGAACTTGTAAGAAGATTTAGGACAAAGTTACGGAATTCCAGTAACACTAATTTAGATTTATTTTGTCTAATAGTACTACCTCTTTATCGCATTTATGACACTTAAAATGATATTTTTCTCTTTTTAAATTTATTTAATATAATCTTATTTTATAAGTACCTAACAATTAACATGTTGAGAAATTTTACTATTACTCAACAAAATAATTTAACTATTTTTTACGCTCTATAAATTTTTAATATTGGTACTCAAATATAGGTAAAATAAAAAATATATAAAGTTAATTTGAAGCGAATGAGTATGTAATTTATTACTCCCTCCGTTCCATTTTATGTGAGGTAGTTTGACTCGGCATGAAGTTTAAGAAAGAAAGGAACACTTCAAAATTTGTGGTCCAAAATGAATGATAAAAAAATGTGTGGCTGTAAATCATTTCATTAAGGATAAAATAGATATTTTATAGTTAAATTATTACTCAATATAAAAATGTGCATTCTTTTTAGAATTGACTAAAAAAAAAAGTACGTCATATAAATTAAATTAAATTGGGACAGTGGGAGTATATTTAAGAAGAATTGCAGTGTATATTTGGTAGGTTTATAAATTTGAAAGTCCATTTTAAGTAAGTTAAAATAAGGAAAAACACAAAAGTGTGAAAAGAAGAAAAGAAAAAGAGGGTGACGTGGAGGTTTGGACAACGTGGCATAGACCCAAAATGTCAGTTACTGCATCGGAATTCACAGCCACGTAATCACGTTATCCCCGCAGTATCACAAGGAAAAAAGAAACCTCAATTTACGGACAAGTCCCTACAAATTAGCTGACTCACCGTCCTTTAGCAGGGTGTATAAAAATAATGTTAAATATAATATATTAGTAATTCTTCACTAATTATACATAGATTATTTCTTATGCATTGTCTTGTTTGGTGTATTAAAAATAACATGTATTGAATAAAAATATTCTTCCACAATTATAATGGAAAAATACAAAAATAAAATGTTTTAAGGGACAATGAGGTCTTTATTAACTATGATAATGAATATATTAAAACCTCTTACATTACTAATATCGTATACACATTTCAATATACAATAATGTGTATAACTAATTAGTTATACATAACTAGGTTGAAAAATGTACCAAACAATGTATGCATTAACTTTGTATACTACTAATATTTGGTTTGGTACACTTTTTTTTTTTTAGCTATATCCCCTATTTAATATTATCTGTTATTTATAACTAATAGATGAAAAATCATGTACTAACAATGCAAGGATTTTAAATGCGTGTATTAGCATGGTTAAAACACAATCATCGCTCAAAAACTTTTCTACATTCGTTAATTATATCGTATTTGCGAGATTTAAAAAAAAAAGGATTATCCAATGCAAGATATTTTTAATACACCAAATCAAACATTGTATAAGAAATAAGTTTAGCATAATAATGCAAGCATAACTAATTAATACCATCATTATTAAAATTCTACATTTAATATTATTCTTATTCACCATATTTCAAAACCCCATTTTTCTCTTAAAAACTTGATCAAATACCTCACTTTTTAAAAATGTGTTAAAAATAAATTAAATGTGTAAGATACATAATTTCAAATCTACGTTGAATAAATAAACAGTGAATTTAGTGGAGCTCAAAATTTATACTATCTCCCTTTTAAAATAAGTGATAATTTCAATTTGGACACAATCATTACGAGAATTATTAATTATACATAAATTTTTTTTAAATAAGTGATAATTTTTAAAAAATGACATAAAATATTATTTAGTTTAAAATAATATGAAAAAGATTTGTTTGTAAATGTAATTATAGTTGTTGAAAGTGTGGAGAGAAGAAATTAAATAGAATATTGATGTAATTATTGATTGGAGACAAGTGCGTGGAGAGAGGAAAGTGATGGGTAGAAATGGAACGCAGAATGCACTTCGATGCACTAAACTCGATCTATTCAATTATACAACATTTTTTAATCATACAATAACACTATGCACTAAACTCGATCTATTCAATTATACAACATTTTTTAATCATACAATAACACTGTATGATTTTAATGATCAATTGATATGAAACGTAGAAATATTTATAGTATTGTATTTGATTAATTAATTAATTTAATTAATTAGAGAGTTAAATGATGAATGGTTGTTGCAAATGCAGGCAATCCCTTTTTTAGTTTTGCAATTTTCAAAGCATTTCGTATCGGTATTCTCGCTCTATTTTATCACTTTTTCTCTCTCTTTGACTCTCTAAAGGCTTTAAATAAACGGCACTGCCCATTCTTCCCTCTCTACTTCCCCCAACTCCATTTGCATGCTCTCTCTCCTCTCCTCTCCTTCTTTAACAACCCATAAGCCAAAGATTCAGAAATCATATACACATGGCTAGTGTTGAAGCAAGACATCTCAATCTTTTAAATCAACAAAGGTATGTATTTCTCATCGTCTTCTTCTTCTTATCTTTCTGGGTTGATTTATTTTTAGATTTGCTGATATGGGCTTATTGGAAATTGCAGGAATTTGATAAATTCGAATGGATTTGTATACAATACCCAGATGAGTTCAGGACTGTTGCCAATGCCGGAGAATTATTTGCCGATTCAGATTCAGCCCAAGACGTCGGTGAATACTGAGAGTGGTCTTACCTTCAACCTGCCCACAAATGATGTAGTCGCTCCAAGGAAACGTTCAAGAGATTCATTCACTCCTTCTTTCTCTACCCTTCAGAAACCCTGCAACGGACTCTCTCAAATTCCATCGTTTGTCGGTGATGATGTTTTGCCACTTGTTCAACAGTATCAGTTGGATATCAATTCCATCATTTCTCACCATGTAAGCTTAATCTCCAATTCAATTCTCTCTGTTTTTTTTTTTCTTTTTCTTTCATTTACTCATTGTTTGTTTATTTACAGACGAAGAAAATAAGATTGGAATTAGAAGAGCAACAGAAACATCAATCGAGAATGCTGGTATCAGCAATTAGCGAAAGAGTAATGAAGAAAATGAAGGAAAAAGACGAACAAATACAGAAAATAGGAAAAATCAACTTAGTCCTACAAGAAAGAGTAAAAACTCTTTACATGGAAAACCAACTATGGAGAGACTTAGCACAAGCCAACGAAGCCACCGCCAATTCACTCCGCAGCAACTTAGAACAGGTCCTGGCACACGTTACCGAAGAACGCCTCTCCGCCGAGGAAGACGCCGAGTCATGCTGCGGCAGCAACAACGAAGAGGATGATGAAGAAGAAGTGCGCACGTTAGCGGGAGATGCGCAGGATAAGAGAAACAGAATGTGCAGAAGGTGTGGAGAGAGGGAATCATGTGTATTGCTGTTACCGTGCAGACACTTGTGTTTATGCACAGTTTGTGGGTCAAGTTTACAGGATGCTTGCCCAGTGTGTAATTCGAATATGAATGCCACAGTTCATGTGAACATGTCTTCTTGATCCATCCATGGAAATCTTCAACAATCAAGATTAGACAAAATAGAGTTACAGGTTACTGTAAATTCACTTTTGGTACTAGTAAATGAATTGTTCATTCTTTCTCTATACATAATATTCTTTCACTTCTTCTTGAAATTTATTGTTTAAGACAATTCTTAAATATTTATTTAGGTCTAAATTATTTCAACAAGTATAAAGAAAAAATTTAAAATTATCTTTATTTCTAATTATAATAAGGTGACGTTGGACGAATTAAAAAGGAAAAAAAAGGTCACATAGTAAAAATAGTACTTCCCTCTTTTCACAATAATTGTTGTTTCAAGTCAAAAAATAAAAAGTTGGAAGAATCATATTTTTGGGTTTTAAGTTATTTTTAATTTTGTTAAACACTTCTAAAAATTAAATATAGATTAAAAATAGATTTGATCAATTTTTAAATCAATTCGAAGAAGTTTGTGCGTGTTTGAATTAACTTATTTTAAATAATTTTTTATTTCTAAAATATTAATTTTAAGTTTTGAAAGTGTTTGAAAAGAGTTAATATCTCCAACTTATAATTTTTTAAAATTTTAATTTGTAAGCTATTTAAAATAAGTCAATTCAAATACCCTGCAATCCTGAAAAGAAAGAATATCTTGAGAATGCTTCACGTTTTGGTGGGCATAATCTGTATTTAATTAGAACAGAAAATTTTGAATATAAAAAAAATTAAAAATATAGGTATAGTTATATGTTGAATTTTTAAAGAGATGTAAATAGAAAATGGATAGTTTTTTTCCGAATTTTTTTTCGTAAGGTACATTAACATTTGTTCACACTACCCCTTGTTAATAATAAATATATATTTGCTTCCTCAAATTTTTACTTAAGAAATTTTTGAAATTTTCTTCCTTTTTTCTATTTCTATTTCTTGTGATTGTAAATTAAGTTTTAAACGTAAATAACAAGTACATCTCCAACAAGAATAATGAAATAGAATTGCATTCGGGTTTTACTACAATTTGTCCTTATGAAATTTAATCTCTTTCCATGTAAGTTTGTTGTATACTGAGGTTTGGAATTACAACAAACTTACATGAAAGTCAAATCACACTTAAACCCTTCTAGTACTCGATGTATATGATTATTTCCTCAGAAAATAAATGAATAAACTACATTGATATCTCGATAATTCAATCAGTATACAACGTACTGAAAGAACAATCAAATCACACTTAAAACATACTTTATAATTGTAAGAAATATTATAAAAAAGAGATATTTTAAAAATTTTTGTAAGTAAAAAACTGAGGAATCAAATGAATATTATAACCAACAAATCGCAACATGAAAAGTTGCTATTGTGTCTTATTATGTTATTCAAATTGTATCTTTTCTTAGAATATTTTCTTTTTAAAAATAACTATTCATTTCTTATTCACATCTTTTAAAAGAACCTAACAAATTATAACCAAGGTTAATGATAAAGACTTTTGTGAGGCAGCAGAACATGAGATATGTTTTATAGCTTTAGGGTCACTTTTTCCCCTATCATAGATGTTGGACATTATAATCAATCACTATGAATAAATTAGGAATGGCTCGTATCACATCTTTAATAAATATGTGGTCCTCTTAAATTAAGTATTTTCTTTGCAAAGACATGCCCTAAGAGGTTGAGACATTAATGATTCTTTTTTAAAATGTCATATGACTTTTCTTGCACATTTATGGTGACATAAAGAGTCTTTTTTTTTTTTTTTTAGAATTGAGATATTAAATTAAATTAAAACATAAATCTTAGAGTAATACTCATTTATTTATTTGATTTTGGAGGTGGACCGGTGTATCAAGATACTGAAATGAGAATGATGCATTCCTCCATCTCAATTTATCTTCTTTTTCTTACATGTTCTTTAATAAAATTTTAATTAAGAATTTTCTTGATTATTTTATTTATGTTTTAAGATACTTAACTTCTTTGTATTAAATAAATAATCTATTTATTGATAATCACTCCATAATTAAAGTGTTTATAGTTTTCCAGAAAAATTAATATTAGAATAAAATACAAAAATTAATTTATTTTATTTTAAAATTGAAAATAATAGTAGTTGAGATAACAATTTAAAAATACCATAAAAGATAATTTGAGACAGAAAAAAGTATTGAATTTGATAGCTTATTAATTAATTAGTACTAAATCAAGATATATAGTAAAAGTTATGCAGAACAATGTGGCCCCAAAACCAAGTAATTCCCTTTCTTTGCAGGCATGTATAGTTGTAAAGTACTATTTATTCCTTGTTTTATAAATCATGCCTTTGCTATTCCCCCTTTTTAATGTCAGTATCACAACCAATATTATCTCAATACCTAATTAATAGGGATAGGCTATATAAATTACCTATGTTCATGTCTATTAATAAAAAATAATTAAATTTGTTATAAGATCAAGGACACACATCTCAATTTAACCAATTGAATTAAAAAATTAGCAGTTAAATATGTTTGTTAAGAAACTAAATGAAAATGTCTGAGAAAGTAAAGTGAGTAAAGAGTATGTAGGAATCAATAGAGCTTTGATGATTTGCGTTTGCAGTGAACCCAGAGACTTTAAAGTGTTGTTGGTCTCAAATTCAAAGATATTTATATAAAAATACGTGAGAACTAAAACTTAGTAAAATATAAAAAGTTTGAAACAGAAGAATACCAATATATTACTTAGAATTCAACTCTTAATAAGTGTGCTAAAATTACTATTCATATGCTACAAAGTTAATACATCAACATGTAGAAAATCCCTGCTAGCGCCCTAAAATATACTAGCAATATTCCCAGCGGGAATATCGTTAATTATGCAAATTAATATTATATATTATTGGCAAGGTATCATACACATATATTTGATGTATGTGTTCTTTTATCCTTTTACCATATCATCGGGACATGAGCCCTTTTCTGTCTCAGTATGAGTTCCTACCTTTTCTCGTATAAGCCCAACTTGTGATCCTAGTAATGACCTGAGGTCGAGTTTTACATGATATACTTTGAGCCGAGCACTCTATCAAAGAAAATTTCAAGAATACTCTTTGTTCATCATATGTGCCATGTGTTCACCCATCATTTTGTGACTTTGTTACGACCAGAGTTATCGTTATACTCAAAGACACCTCGTGCGGAATCTCAAAGTTCTTGAAAATGTGTTTTCAATTTAAAATTTGGGTACACAAAGATTTTGGTTAAAATTTGAATTGGTCCGGGCTGACGTTAGTCTGCCATATCGGGAAGCCTCCCGCTATAGCGCTTGCATGACTGTTATATCCGGGTTGACGGAATCAGACCCCAAGTAAAATGATGTCTTTTTAATTTCCTCCCACTTTTCATGAAGAAATTAGGCAAGGGTTGCTTCAAAAATTCTCTTAAGCCACTCTCACCTTGGAAACCATGAAGGGTAGAGTTGATAGCGGACGGAGGTGGGTGACTTGAGGTGAAGTGTGTGGGTTTATTGAAATTTTTAAGTTTTCTGTTCTTGATTATGTGCTTGATATTATGTGGTGGATTCAGGTTGACGGATGATGTCTATGAGTACATATTGTTTGTACTGATACTACTCTTGCTATGTCACTTGGCGAAGTTTGATCGCAGGATTCAGTATATTTCTTAGGTGAAGACGGCGATGATCTCCGACAACTTTTACTTCTCTTTTCTTATGGTGGGAGTTGTGTCTTATTTCCTTTTATACATTATACTTTCTTAGTAGCCCTTGTAACTTTATAGACTAGTTCCTTGGGAGGATTTTTGGTTAATTGTAAAAAGATGATTCTTGCATTCGAGTTTTATGTCTATTCTAAAGTATTAAGAGATTTCATATGTGTATTTAATTTTTGCATTGTCCGTTTTTAAAAATTGGGTGGTAAGGATTTTTCTATCTAGGTGATAAAGCAAGTGTCTGCACTGACTCGATGGATTGGGTCATGACAATTTGATATCAGAGCCCAAATTACCGATCTTCAAGTACAAGGGTAAATGTCGAATAGAGTCTTCAGGATTGATGTGTTGATGTCCACATTTAATATTTAGGGGGATATGAAGCATTCTAGAAAGTCGTCTCACTTCTTTACTCCTTTCCTGCGGTCTGTCGCTTGTCTATGGGTTGAGTCCAATGGATATCTATGAATTCCAATTGGTATCTCAACTGTGCAAACTGGATGTCGTTGTCACGACTAGAGGGACACGAGTAATGAAAATCGAAACTAGGAAGGTTCCAATTGGTATCTGACATTAAATGCCATGTGAATGCATGGATGGCCAATCAGTGGCCATCCATGATGTGATTAGAAGGTAATAAACCTAAATAATTTTTGTGATAAATCTTGATGATTGTTATTATATGCATGACCTTGCCTGAATGACTTAAATTTCCATGGGATTTAATTGCTTGAACCTTTATGAGATTAGGTACAAGGAAAAGTTGTAACTTGATTGTATGTAATGATTAATGAAAATTTTCTATATGATTTGGTAAACATGATTTGGGTGTAGTCTAGTCCTAAAATTTTGTGATCTTATGGGTAAGTTCTTATTATGTATGTTGTGTATGATCTTGAGATTTTTTCCAAGGCCATGATGCAAAGTCTGTATTATAAATTTATGAGAATGATCTTGGGATTATCTTTATAAGTATGGTTGTATTCCAGGAGTTGGTATGGATAGGTAAATGGAGAAACATTGCATAATTTCAAAATTATGGGTTGAACTCGTTGGGGATGCCATAGTGGGACTAGGCCGCTGCAACACTTCCATTATATAAGGAATATTTCCGCTATAGCAATAACATCATGTTAGCCATTATAGCGGGCAGAGCGAGGCATAACCAAAGCTCTGTTTTCCCCTATTTTTGCCTTCATTTTTGAACGTTCAAAAATCATTGGTTTGAGTTCATATCAATGTGAAAACAACATAAAGATATCCACAAAAAACTATAGATTATAATAGTGGTGATTAAGCAGTCAAAACAAGCATCCACATGCTAACAAAAATAAAGGGAAACAGGAAAAAAGACGTCTTCAAGACCAAACGGGGAAAAACCCAAGGCTAGTTTAACATATCCAAAGAAAAGGGGGAATGTCCTAATCGGGAGGGAGATCCTTTGAGGCCCACTCGCCAGTCCATGGCTTGCTCAAGAAGGGAAACCCACAAAAGTCCTCTAGGTCAAGGGTGGAAATCTCCTTTTGGGGAAAACACAGGTAAAATTGGCCTTGATGACTTTTACATCCTAACAATTAGGCGGTCTTGCTCCTGGTTCTTCCTTCTCTCCCAATTTACCTGCCAACGAAACATCTCATTCTCATGGGCAGTGGGGGGAGGTACTGTGGCTCTGGTAATGGCACCTCTTACATCCCTCTGGGCAGCAACTAAGTCCTCCTCTACGCGGATGCCAGAAAATGGATGCTAGGACTAAGAAGGAGGGGCATCACCCTCAACATCTACATCCCTTTCCTCACCTGAACCTGCTACGACATAACTTCTCCCAGCCTCATCTACTCTCATTTTTTTCCGCTCGAGGAGAGACAACTTCCTCACTAGTAAAGGGGGTGAATTGGGGGTCCATTACCTCTATTCGATAAATATCATCCTTAGGCACTACACTTATCTACAAAGTGAGGACACCAGCCTAGGGAGGAACGGGTCCATCTTGCTACCCTTGTAAAATCCTATCATTCGGACACTATCTGCGCCCCCATGTTCACCTGGATCCCCTGATAGAGTAAGACACCACCAGAGCCTGGGGATAAGTCACATCGGTGAGATTGTCAAGTGGATGAATCCTCTGACCTACCAGTGCAAGCCACCACTGTGCATCTATAGAAAAATAAGCACTCGTGATACCCTTGGTACTAGGCCAATAGACCTTACCCTGGTATGCATCATTAACCACTAAATCCCATATCCATCTCTTCAACTTGGTTTCGAATCATTGTTAGGAACGTTCAATACTCCTTGGACCTCATTCGCAATATGAACATCCACGAGGACCATCACCTCTCAAATGTGAAAGAAAGGTTGGGGGTAATCCCAAATAACTGACGGGAGAAAGGCTTAGAACTCTCTCACCCAGAGAGAGTATCACAAAGAGCTTTAACCAATAGGGCCCAACCAAACTCCTGAAGCCGGTTGTAGAAAGCCTATGCTTTCTTCTTTGCTTTTCACATGCTAAAATCCCTCCCAAAATAGAAGCCCATATTTTGGAATTCCATGAACCGCTACTAACTAGCTTGGTCGGAAACCTTATGTAAGGATAGACTTGTTCCTAGTTGGCAGCCATTTGATTGATTGAGTTAAGAAATACATGAATTTTTGGGTTAGAAACCATAAAATCTCCTAAACAAGGCCTTCGAAAGCAAAATTTATCTTTGGTAAAATTGGAAAGCTACTGCCCGTAGCCTCTCACTATTGTGGGTTACGTCCCGCTATAGTAGAGTCTCTATGGCAGAAACGTGTATGCTATAGTGGTCTTCTCTATAGTAAGAAGAAATACCGCTATAACAACCTTCATTGTCCCAACCTGCAAATGGGTGTGTCATTGACGCCCCTTGGACCAAAAGTCTCATATATCAAATTTATTGCACATTAGTATCCCTAAACTATCCTACTACCAAAATATGCAAGAATTTAGACATTCCAACTCCTAATCTTGCCTGAATCTATGTTCTACCCAAGAATAACCCTTCAACTTTTCCTACCATTTTGGACTCATTTTCACCCTATTTTCCATAATCCTTAGGCCCACAATGTTGTAGTAGCATTGTAAACGTGAGGGAAAGTCCCATGCTCCAACAATTTCATCAATAAAGTGTAAAAATTCAAAAGTCAAAATATCAATCTAAAACTCCATTCTACCCTATCGATTTCTAGCATGCAATATCCATTATTTACATAATGAAGTAACAAGAGTAGAGGGAGCGATTGTTACCTTAGTTTTGACGATTTAGATAGAGTGATCAAGAGAGAAAAATGCAAGTTTAAGAGAGTCAAAAGGGCAGTGGGAATAGAAACCCATTCCTAGCCTCTCTCTTAGTCCCATTTCTAATACCAACAAGCCTCTATAGAAACTGCGCATCTGCTATATTAAAACTTCTATAGTGACAGTAGATCCTCTATAATGAGGTTCAGCTCGATTAGGGGAAAATGTTTTCTGTGATGGCTTCGTAAGTGGAGTTTCTCTCTATATATTCTTGGCTACGTGGGATGTTGTAGTGTCATATGGTTTGTGTGGGGTTGAGTTTCTATAAAATTGTAAAAATTAGGCGTGAATCACTCCATAGGGTGCTTTGATAGGCGAATGTGACCGGCTTCGAGTAACTCTCTTAATTGCTTCTTCAGCTCCTCTAACTCAGGTAGAGCCATGTGATATGGGGAATGTGTAGGCGGTTTTTCTCCAAGATCCAACTCGATCTTATGGTTTACCAATCACCTAGGAGGTAAGTGCCTCTGCAACTCTTCCAACATCACATCTTTGTTCTCTTCTAGAACCTTTTATATGACTGGTAGAAATGACCCCTCAGCACCATTGTCTTCTTCTAAACTTGAACTGGTGGCTATAAATATATGTTCCCTTTTCTTTAGGCCCTTCACAAGCTGCATGGTTGATAATTGGTCTTGTCCTTCCGTCTTTGGCACATTCACTAAAGGCACCATGCATGATCCATTCTCATTTCATGACCCAAATATGTTGGAGGTAGGGATCGATCATCGTGTGACATTTTTGGAAGATTTCCTACCTGAGAATGATATCAAAGATACCTAGGGAATGATACTGTAGTTAGTCTTACCTTGCCACTTGCCTAGTAGGATGCTTAATCCATAGGCGAATCTACACACGAGAGTCAGTGGTGTATTGACCATCTTGAGGTGGGTGTTGCTTGGATTGTAACTCAGCCCGAATCTTGTTGTTGTTGTCTTGGTCATAATTTTGGCCTCTTCACCGGAGTCTACCATGGCATGGATTGGTCGTCCGTTGATGGAGATGTCTACATATTGTGTGTTTTATTCTTCTGTCTTCATCGACTCCTTGGCAATAGCTCCGCATTGTCGAACCATGCCCAACTGCATTGTGCCTGAGTCTTGTCCTTGTGCATCCTTCTCCTTTCTCTCACGCGGAATAAAACCAAGGGTCTTCATTTTAGGGTACCTGACATAGCCATGTGGTCCACCACATCTGTAGCATTCATCTCCTTTTGTAGTTTACATCTTCCTCTCGGTATAGTTCAAACATCCAAACCGCTTGCCGTCCAATTTATAGGAGTCGTGTTTCTTGGGATGTGGTTGTTTCTCCTTGCCTCTGCCACGATCTCGAACTCTTTTGGCATGACTAGTTCTTGTCTGCTTGTCATTTCCTTTGTCATGCTTGTCATGCCAGAAGATGGTTAAAGCTTCAACCTAAATGATGGCCTCATTTATGGTCCTGACATGTCGTCATTCCAACTCCGTCTTGGTCCAATTTGGCAACCCATCCATGAAGTGGAATATCATATCTTCATTTGTGAGGTTAGGAATCTGCAGAGTGAGGGTGGTGAACTCTTTCACGTATGCTCGTATGCTGCCCTTTTGCTTCAGCTCCCTAAATTTACGCTTTACCTTATAGATGATGTTGTTGGGAAAGAAGGTCTTCTTGAAATTGCTCCCAAAAGTTGATAGTGCATAGCTTCTTCCCTAACTCAGACTCTTTATGCCTCCACCGTAGCATGGCCATCTCCAAGAGGTACAACACGATAGTGTTGATCTAGTTCTTGTTGCTATTCACCATGTTGCACTTGTAGTAATTATCCAAGTTCTTAAAGAAGTTTTCCACCTCTTGCACATCACGAACACTTTTGAACATTGGTGGTTTGGGAGCCTCAACCTTGGCCTCCATATCTCTGTCGAACGACGAAGATCTTCCAACTTCAATGCCCTCTTTGAGTGTTTTCATCTCGGCTCTCGTGACTTCAATTGTGCTTAGTGCATCGATGAGCCGACATTCCAAGGAAGTGATGGATTTCTTCATCTCATATTCTTCATGCTAGCGCCCTTCCAACTCTTTGCGGATGTTTTCATTCTCCTTAAGGGTGAAGTCCTCAAGAATCTTGAACTTACTATCGACCTCGTTCAAGCGCTTGGCTAAGATCTTCACAGCCTGCCTCGTAGTGTCAACCCTCGCGATCCACTCTTCTCCGGGAGTGACTTCAATGGGTTCCTCACCACGTTCATCGTCACTCGCTTCAATGGTCGAAAGTGGGTGAGATGTTAGTGCTTTGCTTGGTTTAGGGTCGAGTAATAATTCCTCGTTACTCTTAGGGTGCTCTTCCGTTTCGATTCTTCTTTCCACCATTCTTCCTGACGTTGGTGGTGCTATCAGCGTTGATGTCTCCCTCATTAGTCATACCTTTAGTATAAACCTCGCTCTGATACCACTTTGTCACAAGCTTAGACTTCAACTAACACTTCGTGCAACACTCGATAACTTACTCACAATTCCTTCATGATCTTGTAAATTCAAGTATGCCTTTTCAATCTTAGATCGCTAAGAGAATGAAGAAAGACACAAGAGAGTTTGTAAGAAGACTTTTCTATTGCTTTGGAAGATTGCTTGCTTTTGCTTGGTTGGTTTACAAATGAATGTCCCTCTATTTATACTACACACCTAGGGGCTACACAAGTCCCTATATATTTACAAATAGGTCTGTCTTCTAGAAATCTTAACAGGCCTAGAGTTTTCTAAGATTTTCCAAGAAATCTTTTTGAATATTCTAGAGTCTTCTCCAAACCTTTCCAAGACTCCAGGTTCTTCCCACTAAGGCTAGCTCACTTATGTTTTAATTTTATGCCTAAGTGATATGACAAACTGGCGGGTAATGACAAATGTCTATATTATATTAGGACCACTAACATGAGTATGAAAATGAGGAGGAAAAACTTTGAGTTTACATGACAATGGATTGATTGTGACTAATATATTGTGTATCATGAGGAGTTATTAATACTGGTCATCGACAGATTCAATATAATGTGCCATCAATGTGACCCTTTTGTTTCCTTCTTGGAATCTTCCCTCATCAAGGCACAATCTTTTAGGTCCTCCAAAGACAAATACTTATTTGTCAGCGGAAAAATTATTCACATTTCTACTCCATTTTACTAATAGTAGTACTTTGTTTTATTTTATTTTATATAATAATAGTATTTTTTTTTTCTTTCTGAATTGGAGGGTTGTGGGGGAGGATTTCTTGCTAGCTAGTGTCCTCAACAATAATGGCTATCACTAGCAACCCATCTTTTTTGATAGACATATTCCAAGAATTTAACCTTATTATATATTCTTTGCTTTTGATGATGTTGTCTTTAACTTTCTGGATTTCTTCAAGATTTTTCAATTCCAAAATCATCTCCTTCCATCTTCGTGGAAAATCACTCCTACTTTTATTTTACGGAAAAGAATAAAACATATCCTTAAATTATATAAAATTGAATAAAAATATCATTCTTTAATAGCATGATTCGAAATTATTTTGGTTCAACAATGACTTTTAGTAACTTTTGGAGAAAAATGTCTTTTTTTCTATAATAAATGTAACTATTTTTTTCTTTTTTCAACATATTCTTTTCCTAATAAAAATATATATTATAATCCATCATTAATTTTCATATATATAAGATCACAATAATTCATCATTAATTTTCATTTAAATAATGATAAAATCTTTTGCCCAATAAAATAAAAAATATTTTTGTTTCTCAATTGCTAATATAATCATTGGGTTTAAAGTTAAGATGGAACAATCATGATGCCATAAAACAAAAATATTTTTTACATTAATTCAAATTATAAAATATCTTCAAATACCATTGATGGAGTTATTATTGACACTTTTTTTCATATTGAATTTAAAGTATCTTCAAATACCAAAGATGGAGTTATTATTGACACTTTTTTCTCATATTGAATATAAAATCAAGGATATATTAGCAAGTGTTTATCCTAATTTCTATTTTAATTTGAAAAAGATTAACAAATAAAAATATTTTCTATTTTTTATTTAGAATTTTTTTAATCCTTATCAAACTGAAAATTAATAATGAGGTTACTTTTATCTTATATAGATGACCTTTATTATCAATTTAAAAAATATGTTTCGTAGTACTATTTTAATTGATAAACGGAGATTAAAAAGACAAAAAAAAATATTTTCTACTTTTTATATTAGTTAAAAGAATTTTTAAAAAATTATTTTTAAAAATAATATTTTATTAGACATTTTGACCCAAAGGTAGTAATAAGGATATTTTTGGATCAAAATTTTAACGGCGGAGATATTTTGGATCTAAGTTTTGACAATAAAGATCTTTTAGATCAAACTATTTACAGATGCTATGTTTATTTAATTTTACGTAAACTAAAAATATTTTTGACCCTTTATTTATTTATTTTATTATTAATATCTGAGAAGGACTTCTCTTATTCAAATTTTATGTATTTAAAAAAAATGAAAGAACCATCAAGTTCACTGATTGTCATAATCATTATCTTACTAGTCTTTCTCAATCCTCTTTACAGTATTTTATAAGTGAAAAAAAAGTATAATACATGAGCATAATACATGAATATATACTTTAACTTGGCCTCAACTGACATTTATATCATTGAACTTTGAGTGTGTATAAGTAGACATTTAAACTTGTATAAAGTTGAACAAATAGATACATTCGTCCCACGTGACATCAGTGGCGGAGCCATGATTTTCATTAAGGGGGTTCAAAATCTGAAAAAATAGACACATGAAGTAGCCAAAGGGGGTTCAACATCTATTATATATACCTAAGAAGTTATTTTAACCATGTATATATTATATGATTTTCCATCGAAGGGGTTCGGATGAACCCTCTAATAGTAAGGAGGCTTCGCCACTGCGTGACATACTACATGGTAATTTGTGTCCTACATGGTTTATGTCACATAATTAGACTCATGTATCTAGTTGTTCAACTTTATAAAGTTTAAGTATTTACTAGTACACATCCGAAACTGGAAACATAAATATGAAATGAGATCAAATTAAAAGGTACATTTATTTATTATGCAAATAAAAAACCAATGCCCCTGTCCCCTTTTCTACATCTATTGTCTTTTACATTTTTTTTTTCGGGAGTCAATCAAGTAAAGATTCTTTTTATAACAACAATAGAAGAAAAAAAAATCTTTAAGTTAATTTTATTAGGTAAATGATTCTTTTTAAAGATTAGGAATAATTAGCTTAACAATGTGCAGACTTAAATCCTAGCCCAATAATCTTAATTCATAAGTATTGTTAGTTTTCAGAGAAGGAAAAACATAACAATCTGATTTTATTTTGTTATTGAACAAGTAGGAACATTAGTTTGATAAACCAACAAAGAAAAAATTTATGAAAGTAAAACTACTAACTTCATTATAAAACAGATATTTATAGAGTTTACAAGTAAACCAACTCCTAAGGATAAGAATAAAAAACTAAGGATAAGATAGAAATTAATTAACTGCTAACCAGTAAATAACTACCCTACAATACAGAGAACATGGACTGTTGCAGTTCTTATGCAATTTCTAACACTTCTCATTGCTTTAAGAGCTGCAAACTCCAAGATTTTGCCTGAGAAGTTGAAATTTATTGCCTGATAATGGTTTGGTGAAAATATCAGCCAACTGCTCTTCAGTTTTGCAATAGAGCAGAATCACGTCACCATTATTTTGCACTTCCCTCAAGAAGAAAAGCTTGATGTTGAAGTGTTTTGTTTTCCCATGAAATACAGGATTATGAGAAATTGCTATCGCAGATTGGTTGTCCACAAATACTTCAGTTCCCTTTGTCTGATTCATGTGCAGATCACCAAAATTTTCCTCAACCACAATGCTTGATTCACTACTGCTGTTGCAGCCACAAATTCTGCCTCTGCAGTGGATTGATCCATAATGTCCTACTTCTTTGAGCACCACGAAAATATTCCTGAGCCAAGACTGAAACAACATCCAAATGTGCTCTTCATGTCATCGGCGAATCCAGCCCAATCACTATCAGAATACCTAAGTAGTTTCAGATCTAATTTTTTCTGAAACTTGACACCATAATTGATGGTACCTTTGATGTATCTGACAACTCGTTTTGCTGCTTTTAGATGCACCTCACTAGCACAATGCATGAACCTCGATAGAATGCTTACATCATACAAAATATTGGGTCTTGTAGTTGTGAGATACATCAAACAACCGACTAAGCCTCTGAAGTACATTTCCTCTACTTTCTCTGCTCTATCATTCTTGCTTAGTTTCTCTTTTTGGTTCATAGGTGCACTTATCTCCTTGCAATCTTCCATGTTGAACTTCTTGAGAATTTCCTTAGGCATATTTCTTCTGGCAAATGAAAACTTCATCCTGTCCCTGCTTGATTTCCATACCAAGAAAATAAGACATTAGACTATGATCAGTCATCTCGAAGGCTTGTATCATTTCTTGCTTGAAATCCTCGATATGCCTTGTATTGCTTCTTGTAACTAGTACAACATCCACATATATAGACACAACAAGAATATCAATGCCATGATGTTTAACATAAATAGTAGATTCTGATAGACTATTTTTGAAGCCTAAGCCAAGTAAATGGCCATCTATTCGACCATACCAGGCCCTTGGTGCCTGTTTAAGTCCATAAAGTGCCTTTCTTAGCCTATAAACTTTGTCCTCATTTTCTTTCTCCACAAAGCCTTCAGGTTGCTCAACATAAATTTCTTCCTGAAGAAAGCCATTAAGGAATGCTGATTTGACATCCATCTGATACATTTTCCAACCCAATTGTGCAACAAGAGCAAGAAGTAACCTGATAGTGTCAAGCCTAGCTACTGGTGCAAATGTATCAAAATAATCCACACCAAAAATTTGAGCATACCCCTTAACTACAAGTCTTGCTTTATGTTTGTTCACTGAACCATCAACATTTAGCTTGGTTCTAAAGACCCATTTCAACCCAATTATCTTTCTGTCTTCAGGTTGATTAACAAGCTCCCAAGTCATGTTCTTCTCAATCATAAACAACTCTTCTTTCATTGCAACCACCCATTTTTCATCATTCTTGGCTTCATTGTACCCAGAAGGTTCACATACTGCTACATTGCATCTCTGATATATATCAACGAGTTGTCGAGTACCTTTGACTGGTAAATGATCCACTATTTCATCCTGCCGTGAGAGTGATGTTTTCTTTTAAAAAAACTTGGTAGGAGACTTTTTTGCTTTGTCAGAAGTGTTAAGGACATATTTCTTCGAGTCTTCCCAAAACCACTCTTCATTCTCTATAAAATACACATCTCTACTAAAGATTATATTTTCAGTTTGTGGTTGGAAGACCTTATATGCCTTTGAAACTGAACTATATCCAATAAAAATGTCTGGGACAGACTTTTTATCTAGTTTATCTCGTTTAACCTGAGGAATGTAGGAAAAACAGAGACAATTAAACACTTTAAGAAAATTTAACGATGGTTTAAATCCATACCAAGCTTCAAATGGAGTTCGGTCTTTCACTGCCTTTGGAAGCCTATTTTGAAGAAAAACTGATGTATTTGCTGCCTCTGCCCAAAATTTCTTTGGCAAGTTCTTCTTGTGCAACATGCATCTGGTCATCTCCATAATGTATCTGTTTCTTCTCTCGCTTACTCCATTTTGTTGTGGAGTATAGGGAGTAGTACCTGATGATGAATCCCTGCTTCCTCACATAACATGTCGAACTGGTAAGAAGTGTATTCCCTTCCATTATCTGTTCTTATAGACTGGATTTTACAGTTAGCTTCATTTTCTACTTTTGCTTTGAACTTCCGAAAGACATTAACAGCCTCTGACTTATGCTTGAGAAAATAAATCCAGCACATGCGGGTTAGATCATCTATAAAAATGATATAGTAAAGACTACCTTTTAGTGAAGGAGTCCTTTGAGGTCCTGCTTTATTAGTATGAATTAGTTGCAATTTGTTCGAGACTCTCCAAGTTGTCTTTGGAAATGGAAGTCTGTTTTGTTTTCCATATTGACACGCAAGACAATTTGAAGAATGTACTTCTAAAATAGGCAAGTCCTTAACTATTTTCATTCTTTGCATTTTAACCAACCCTTCATAGTGATAGTGTCCGAGTCTCTTGTGTCATACTTCTGCAACACTTTCTTTTGCTGAAAAAACAACATGCTCCTCCTCAGATGGATCTAATGAGAAAGGTTTGCCTCTCATTCTTACTTTAAACATTTCTTGATCTGAAGCATCCTTGATCAAGCAATGATTATCTTCAAAATTTAATTTGTAGCCTTTTTTCATCAATTGACCAACACTAAGCAAGTTTTGATCTATGTCAGGTACATAAAGCACATCAGAAATTGTTTTAGTACCTGAATGACTTGGAATAGCAATGGTTCCTTTCTCTCTTACAGGAAGATGGTCGCCATTACCTATTCTGACTTTAGTAATGGTCGTGGGCTTCAATTCCTTGAAGAGAGACATGTCATTTGTCATATGATTAGTGCATCCACTATCAATCAGCCAACACTCTATCGATGATCTACTTGAAAACATGTAGCAACAAAGAGTTGATCTTCCTCCTCACCATCAACAATTTGAGCCTCTGCTTCTTGTTGCTGACCATTGTTCTTGCAAATGACAACTTCATGCCCAAGTTGATTGCATTTACTACATCTAGCATCAGGCCTTCTCCAACATTTATATGGTGGATGACCTTTCTTGTTACAATGCTTACAAGGAGGATAACTTTTCTTTGAGTGTCCACTTTTTCCTTTGGTAGTACATGCTGAAATGCCTTCACCATTTTTCTTGTTCTTTTTCTTTTTGTTTTTGCCTCCATCTTAAGGCTTGGCAAACAATGCTCCCTCGGTATTTCCTTCTTCTCTCATGACTCTTCGTTGTTCTTGAGCTTGCAAAGCATTCAATAACTCTACGAAGGTGATCTTGGACAGATCCTTAGTGTTTTCCAAAGTAGTTATGATTGCTTCAAATCTTTTCGGCACAGTTACCATAATCTTTTCAATAATACGTGAATCATTAAACACGGAACCAAGTAATCTTACCCTGTTTGCTATGTTCAAGAGCCTTTCAGAGTAATCTTTGATGGTTTCAGTTTCTTTCATCTTCTGCATCTCGAAATTTCTTATAAGATTTAGCACTTGCATACCTCTGATCCTTTCATCCCCTTCGTATTCTGCCTTGAGATAATTCCAAATGGCTTTTGCTGACTTTAGAGACATAATTCGAGTGAAGATTGAAGAAGATACTGCTGAAAATAAACAAGCCTTTGCCTTTGATTTTCTGGTTTTCCTGTCTTTATGGTTTTTGATCTAGGACATAGTAGGATTGTTAGGCAACATAGGAACTTCATAATCCTCTTCGACTGCCTCTCACATATCCATGGCATCTAGATAAGTTTACATCCTTACTGCTCAAATCTAATAATTATCACCATTAAAAACAGGTGGTGCCATTACGAAAAAACTTTATTCTGCTTCCATGATTGATAAACTTGTCTTCTTGATTACAATCGTAACTTTGATGAAACACCCACAAATCCCTCAAGAAATAACTGCTTTGCTACCAATTGTTAGTTTTCAGAGAAGGAAAAACATAACAATCTGATTTTATTTTGTTATTGAACAAGTAGGAACATTAGTTTTACGAAAGCAAAACTACTAACTTCATTATAAAACAGATATTTATAGAGTTTACAAGTAAACCAACTCCTAAGGATAAGATTAAAAAACTAACTAAGGATAAGACAGAAATTAATTAACTGCTAAACAGTAAATAACTACCCTAACTACCCTACAATACAGAGAACTTGGACTATTGCAGTTCTTATGCATATTTCTAACAAGTATAAATAACATTTTTTTTTGCCAAAATTAGAAACAAACTTAATTTTGCTTCGTCTTTCAACTCTCATCAGATGAGTGATCAATTGAACCATTTTTTTTGTCAAAAAATTTAATACTATATATGCTATTCGATTTTTTCAATTGGTTAAGGGTAATATGTAGCTTTTTATAACTTCAAAAAACTAGTTGTTTGTTACAAACCCCGCATCCAAATTGTCAATTTTCACATACAATCCATTAAGGATCAGTTCAGATATTGAAGAAGAGAGAAGAAAAGGAGAGTATATTGACCTTATTTCTAAAACTAGAAACTGACTCATTACAGTGAATCATGTGCACATATATACACCATTGTTCCTAACATCCATTAACTGCATTTCTACAACTAACTAACTAACTAATTTAACAAACTTAACTGTCAATTACTCAAATGCCCTTCTACACATTATTATCAAGTTAGTCATGTGTCATTACTCCCGTCAAACTAGTGGGTGCAAAAACATTCAACACACCTAGCTTGCCTACTAAATATTCCTTCAATAAAGAAGTAAGCCATACCACCTTAGACACTGCATTTTTCATACCCATATATTCTATGTGCTGAACTTCTAGAAATTATATTCTTCTTATTGAATTTCCATGGTATCAAGGAGTCACCATGGTTGACCAAAAAACCTGAGACTGATCTTCTAGTATTAAGACATGACGCCCAATTTGCATCACAGAAAACACTCAACTTATTTATTTTATTGCTACTCAATAAGATCTCAAGTCCTGATTCTCTTTTAACATACTTCATCACTCTGAGTGTTGCCTCCAATGTGACTTCTTTGGTTGGTGCAATAACTAGCTAAGTGTTTGAATTGAAAAAGCTATATTTGGCATTTTTTAATGTCAAATATAATATTTTTTGTAACGACCGGTTCACGTTGTTATAGAAAAGCCAACGGGGAAAAACTTTGGGCCGGAAAACTTTTTCGTAGTAACTTGAAATTTTCCAACCTAGTCCAGATTTGAACGAAATCGAAGTCAATGAGGTCTAGGGAAATCTGATAACAAATGGGAGATCTAATTATGAATTTGATTACATTAGTACATGTGTACATAGCTAAGACGTTAAGTAATCTTTACGACTTTACAGAATTAACTTCAGGCGAGTAGAACTCCTGAAATTGATCTTAGCGTGGGAGGGTAGTTTCTGAGTGTCATGGGATGAAGGTGTGTTGTTAAATGAGGATTTGGGAATTCTTAAATTTGCTCACTATTTCCGTGCAAGCCGCTAAGGCAGGATTTTCCCGCCAGGGCGGGCCCCCTGTAGCGGGGTAAGGACCGCTGTGGCGGGACATACGCGACTTAAGTCAGAAATTAACCCCAAAAATATTTTACTCTGCACTTTTCGACATTGAGAGCTAAGGAACGACTCCAGGTGTTTTCTTGACAGTTTTCCACCATTCTTGAGGCTAAAGGTATAGTTTTCACTCCCCGAATCCATTTTTTGATCCGTAGAACTTAGTTTCTTGGGTGAGTAAGGGTTTTGGAACTGTTTGGATGGTGGAAAAACCCCTAATTTTGTATATTGGGATCATGGGTTTAATTAGGGTTGATAGTGTTGACTTTAATTTGGGTAATTAGACATCATTTATTGATTCCCGTGTTATTATGATTGTTTGTAGACCAAGAACAAGCGGAAAGAATTCGGAAAGGGAAGGATCAAGTTTCTTAGGGGATTCAAGCTTTATTTGAGGTAGGTGATGGTTGTGATTTCATATTGTGTGATGTATGTTTGTTCACGCTTCATTATAATACATGTATGTATGCGAATGTTGCATTATCGATAACACTAATTGTAAATGAGGATAGATGAATGATGAATGCTATAAATTATGACTTGATTGTATGATTTGAGAAAATACTTGTGATTGTGATTGTAGCTTTTTGAATGGATCAGGTGTTGCGTTCCGACACACTAACTTGGATCGGTTGCTGGCATAAAAATGGGATCGGTTGCCACGTTCCGGTATAAGCATTGGATTGGGTACCACGAATCGATACTCTAACAGTTTGGGTTTAGGTTCCATGAGAGGGGCATTGACTTGACATACATGTATATTTTGATAACTGTGAAATTGTACGTTGTTCATAAATGATGTTGATATTGTATATGTTCGGTGTATGCATGTTATTATTATGTTGTAATGGCTTATGTATGTTGCATTACTAGGATATCCGTGTGATCCTACCAGTACACTATGGTTGTGTACTGAAACTACACTTGCTCTTTCTTTGTTGAGTACAAGTCATCTTCAGGCGGCTATTGATAGACCTCGCTTAGAAGATCAGTGATCGTTTCGTATTTAAGGGTGAGCCAGTTCTTTCAGGCTCCATGAGTTATTTTTTTGTTTTTGTCCACATTTCGAACTTAGACTTTCTAGTTAGTTATTCGTATGATAGTTTAGGGGTTGTACCACTTCTTGATTAGACTTATGGTTCTTGTTAGAGTTTTGATACATTGACTTTCAGGTTCTAAGTGTTACTTCCGCATTGTTTTGTTAGACTTTTGGAGTTTATGGGAACTCTATTTCTTTTCCTTAACATTTAAACCTACTTCCGTATCTTTAAATGCCTTAGTTTGATTAAGTTGTGTAGTTCTTGGTTAGCTAATTAGTATTAATAGTTTTTCCACCAGAGGGTTAGTGTGGGTGCCAATCAAGATAGTCTGGGTCGTGACAAAGTTGATATCAGAGCCTAGGTTCGTTGATCTAGATGTACCAAAACATGTCTAATAGAGTCGTGTGGAACGGTACAGAGACGTCTGTACTTTTCTTCTAGAGTCTATAGGACTTTAGGAAATCTCTTTGTTTCTCTTGTCTTATTTCGTGCTATAACTTGATTCTAATTGGTATCTGGCGATTCAAATTGGTATCTAACCTCCTTCACTCTTCTATTCGTAGATGGTTAACACTAGGTTCAACGGCGTCAGACCCATAGTTTCCGTCAATGCTCCAACTGAGGAGTCTGCAACTAAAGGTCACAATTGAGGCAGGGGTAGAGGAAGAGCTAGGGGTACAGGTCGAGGAAGGGTGGCACCTACTAGGGATAGAGCACCGGTTGGAGATGTTTCCAGAAATAAGGCCCCTCACGCGCACCATGAAGAGGTAGAGAAGAATGTAGATGTTGAGAATGAGGAGAATGTTGGACAAGAGGAAGAGGTACAGACTGAGACTACATGTATTCCTCCCTTAAACCCAGTGTTAGCTCAACATATTATGTCGTTCTTGAAAGGATTGGTTGGTCCTGGAGTGCTTCCCTATGTTCAAACAACTGAAGCTTACGCCAATCCCCCTATTGCTATTATTGTCCCCAATGTGGGTGGAACTGTAGGTAATTATGCTTTCTTCCATTCTTTGTTGGGTACTGTTATCACTGGTAATGAGCATGAGATGTTGACTAAGTTCTTGAAGTTGAAACTGCTTGTTTTCTATGGTTCTGAGAGTGAGGACGCATATGAGTTCCTCTTAGATTGCTATGAGAGGCTTCACAAGTTGGGAATTGTCTATCAGCATGAAGTTGAGTTTGTGACTTTTCAGCTTCAAGGTGAGGCTAAGCAGTGGTGGAGAGCTTATATGGAATGCAGATCTTCAGTTTTACCCTCACTCACTTGGACCCAGTTTTATGCTCTGTTCTTAGAGAAGTATGTGCCTCAGACTTTGAGATATCGCAAGAAGGATGCGTTTATGGCTTTGGAGCAAGGTGGTATGTCTGTGGCTGCTTATGAGGCCAAGTTCCATGCCTTGTCTAGATATGCTACGCAATTGGTGACTAACGAGGAAGAGATGATCCGTTTATTTGTTAAGGGGCAATTGTTACAACTGTGGAAAACCTGGGCATATGAGGAGAGATTTCCTCGACCCATGCATGTTGGATTCCGTGCAACAGCAATCTAGAGCACTGGTACCCGCGAGAAATGGTAATAATGGTCGAGGGCGTCCACAAGGTGGGCGAAGAGGAAATCAGCGAGGCCGCGGAGGTAGGGGAAATGGTAACGCAGTCAGAGGTACAATGCATCCAGGCAGGGAAGTCACTCGTCACGATGATAGGGTTCAATGTTATGCTTTTCGGGTAAGATCGAGGTAGAGACGTCTGATGCAATGATCATATGTAATATTCTTGTTTGTGACCGGATGGCTAATGTGTTATTTGATTCGGTTCTACTTATTCTTATGTGTCCGTGCGATTTGCCTCAGAATTTTCTATGATTTGTGATATACTTGATTCCCCCATTCATATGTCTACCCTAGTTGGAGAGTCTGTCATAGTCACTCATGTGTATCATGCTTATTCTATTTTGTTTATGGGTTTCAGACTTGGGCTGATTTGGTGATTTCCAGCTTGTCCCTCATATACCTAGGATTCCCATTTGGTTCGGCTGTAGTTTCATAGATCGATCATGCAGTTAGGGCCAATCAAGCAGAGATCGATTGGCCTGCCAGAGAGCTTACATTAGAAGACTGACACCTAAAGCTGGATCAGGATGATGTGATCCAACAAAGCAGTTCCTTGGAGCCTTCCTTTATCAAGGGGCGCAGCGAGCTTCCTTTCCTTTACCCTTAAACAGTTAGAGCCTCTTGTCTCTTTCTCTGCGGCCTGCGTGGGACTGATCCGGATTGATAACCTGAACCCTTCGTAGTTGAATTTGATATATCTTAGGCATGACTTGGTTGTCCCCCTATTACGTTGTGCTTAATTGTAATACTAAGTATGTGACTCTAGAAATTCCAGGAAGGGAAAAGCTAGAGTGGGAAGGGGTGTACATGCCTAAGCAAGCTAAGATCATATCCTCCATTCAGGCTAGGAAACTGGTAGGGGAGGGTTGTTTGACTTATTTGGCTCATATTTAGGATGTTTAGGTTGAGTCTTCATCTATTGAGTCTATCCCTGTGGTATCAGAATTTAGAGAAGTGTTTCCTAATGATTTGCCTGGTATTCCTTCGGATAGAGATATAGATTTCTACATTGATTTAGAACCTGGTACTCGTCCCATTTCCATCCCTCCCTATCGCATGGATCCGGCAGAATTAAGAGAACTTAAGGCTCAAATTCAAGAACTTCTTGATAAAAGATTCATTCGTCCTAGTGTTTCCCCATAGGGTGCTCCAGTTTTGTTTGTTAAGAAAAAAAATGGTAGTATGAGGATGTGTATAGATTACCGGCAATTGAATAGGGTCACCATTAGAAACAAGCATCTATTACCTCGAATAGATGATCTTTTTGACCAATTGCAAGGTGCATCAATTTTCTCTACGATTGATCTAAGGTCTAGCTACCATCAATTAAAGATTAGGCCTGAAGATGTGCCCATGAAAGCGTTTAAAACCCGCTATGGGCACTATGAGTTTCTAGTTATGTCATTTGGGTTGATAAATGGGTGTGCAGCCTTTATGAGTTTGATAAATGGTGTGTTCAAGCCATCTCTTGATTCGTTTGTTATCATCTTTATTGGCGACATTTTGATCTATTTGAAAAGTGAGGAAGAGCATGTCGACCATCTTCGTATTGTTCTGGGTGTTCTTTGGAAACAAAGGTTGTATGCAGAATTTTCTAAGTGAGAGTTTTGATTGACTTCGGTTTCATTTTTACGGCACGTAGTTTCAAAAGAAGGGGTAATGTTATATCCCCAAAATATTGAGGAGGTTAAGAATTGAGTTCGACCTAGCTCTGTGACGAAAGTTAGGAGTTTTGTGGGGGCTCGCTAGCTCCTATCATCAATTTGTGAAGAACTTTGTTTCTATAGCCACGCACTTGAAAAATTTGACCAAAAAGGAGATATCATTTGAATGGACTGAAAAATGTGAGGAGAGCTTTCAAAAGCTCAAGACTCTCTTGACCACAACACATATTCTAGCACTACCGGTTGAAGGTAAATATTTTATTATTTATTTTGATGCTTCACATTCGGGTTTGGGTGTGGTGTTAATACGGGATAAGAATGTCATAGCCTACACATCACGACAATTTAAGGTGCATGAAAGGAATTA
Organism: Solanum verrucosum; assembly: GCF_900185275.1. Taxonomy (NCBI): domain Eukaryota; kingdom Viridiplantae; phylum Streptophyta; class Magnoliopsida; order Solanales; family Solanaceae; genus Solanum; species Solanum verrucosum. The sequence goes on from NW_026020233.1 coordinate 347,588, forward strand.
TCTAATAAATGATTTGGAGTTGGCAACGGTAGTGTTTACTCTTAAGATCTGGCGGAATTATCTTTATAAGGTTAAGTGTGAGGTGTTTACTAATCATTGTAGTTTGCAACATGTGTTCACTCAAAAGGATGTGAATTTGAGACAACGAAGGTGGAAGGAGTTACTGAAAGATTATGATGTGACCATTCAATACCATCCGGGTAAGGCTAATATAGTGGCAGACGCTTTGAGCTAAAAATCAGTAAGTATGGGTAGTCTAGCTTGCTTGAGTGTACCCAAGTGACCTTTGGCTAAGAAAATTCAGATCTTGGAGTCTAAGTTTGTAAAGTTAAGCATCTCAGAGAAAAGTGGGGTGTTAGCTAGCATTGAAGTAAGGGTCACGTTCATTGAAGAGATCAAGGCCAAACAGTTTGAGTATGAAAATTTGAATGAACTTAAGAAAAAGACTGCGATTAGTAAGGCACAAAAGGCCACTCTTGATGCGGAAGGTGTGCTCAACCTTAAAGGAAGGATTTGTGTTTCTCGAGTTGATGACTTGATTCAGAAATTGCTGACAGATTCTCATGGATCGCGATATTCCATTCATCCGGGTGTGACCAAGATGTACCGAGATTTGAAGCGAATTTATTAATGGTCGGGCATGAAGAATGATATAGCGAAGTTTGTGGCTAAGTGTCAAAATTGTCAACAAGTAAAGTATGAACATCAAAGGCATGCAGGTTTGCTCCAGGGAATGTCAATTCCAAAATGGAAGTAGGAAAGAATAGCCATGAATTTTGTGGTTGGTCTTCCCAAGACTTTGGGGTAGTTTGATTCTATTTGGTAGTGGTTGACAGGCTGACTACGTCAACCCATTTTATTCCGGTCAGAATAGATTGTAATGTTGAACAATTAGCTAAGGTTTATGTGAAAGATATAGTGAGGTTGCATAGGGTGTCCCTTTCTATCATCTCAGATCGTGGTACGCAATTTACCTCCAAGTTTTGGATATAGTTACATGATGAATTGGGCACACAACTCACTTTTAGTACAACTTTCCATCCACAGACGGACGAAAAATCAGAGAGGACTATCCAGTGTTAGAAGACATATTGAGGGCATGTGTTATTGATTTTGGAGGACATTGAGATAAATTCCTACCGTTATGTGAGTTCTCCTATAATAATAATTATCACTCCAGCATTGATAAGGCACTATTTGAGGCACTTTATAGGAGGGGATGTAGATAACTTGTAGGATGGTTTGAGGCTGGAGATGTGAAACCTTTGGGGGTTGATTTAGTGAAGGATGCTCAAGATAAAGTGAGCAGTATCCAAGCTAAGCTTTAAGCAGCCCAAAGTAGGCAGAAGAAGTATGCAGACCATAAGGTAAGAGACATGGCATTTTAGACTGGTGAGAATGTTCTTCTTAAGGTGTCACCCATGAAATGGGTGATGAGATTTGGAAAGAAGGTCAAGCTAAGTCTGCGATACATTGGTCCCTTTGAGATTCTTGAATGTGTAGGGCCTATGGCTTATAGATTGGTTTTACCTTCTAACCTATCGAGAGTTCATCGGGTATTTTATGTGTTCATGTTGAAGAGGTATCATGGTGACGGGGATTACATCATAAAATGGGACTCAGTTGTGTTAGGCAAAGACCTTCAATATGAGAAGGAACCGATTGCAATTCTTGATCGTGATGTTCGAAAGCTAAGGACCAAGGAGATTAAGTCCGTGAAAGTTCAATGGAAGCATTATCCAGTTGAGAAAGCTACTGGGAAACTGAGAAGGACATGCGAGACAAGTATCCCTAATTGTTCGTCGATTCAGGTACTACTCCATTCCTTCTTTAGCCTATTTTTTCCTAAGTTTGTTACTCAGGAACAAGTAATGGGTAAATTGTTATCTATTGTAATGACCGGTTCTCGTCGTTATAGAAAAGCCAACGGGGAAAAACTTTGTGCCGAAAAACATTTTGGTAGTAACTTGAAATTTCTCAACCTAGTCCAGATTTGGATGAAATCGGAATCAATGAGGTGTAGGGAAATCTGGTAACAAATAGGAGATCTAATTACGAATTTTATTACACGAGGACATAGCGAAGACGCCAAGGAACACATACGACTTTACGGAATTAAATTCGGGCCAGTAGAACTCCCGAAATCGATCTTAGCTTGAGAGGGTAGTTTTTAAGTGTCATGGGATGAAGGTGTGTTGTTAAATGGGGGTTTGGGAAATCTTAAATTTGCTCACTGTTTTCTTGCAAGCTGCTACGACGGGATTTTACCGCCAGGGCGGGGCAGCTTTAGCAGGGTGAGGACCATTGTGGCTGAACAGGCGCGACTTAAGTCGGAAATAAACCCCAAAAATATTTTATTCTGCACTTTTTGACTTTTAGAGATAATAAACGACTTTCTTGATAGTTTTCCACCATTCTTGAGGCTAAAGGTAATGTTTTCACTCCCCAAATCCATTTTTCGATCCGTAGGACTTAGTTTCTTGGGTGATTATTGTTGTGGAAGGGTTTTGGAATTGTTTGGATGGTGGGAAAATCACTAATTTTGGATATTCTGATCTTGAGTATGATCTAGGGTTGATAGTGTTGACTTTAATCTGGGTAATTAGACATCGTTTATTGATTCCCGTGTTATTATGATTGTTTGTAGACCAAGAACAAGCGGAAAGAATCCGAAAAGGGAAGGATCAAGTTTCTTAGGGGATTCAAGTTTTGTTTGATGTAGGTGATGGTTATGATTTCATGTTGTGTGATGTATGTTTGGTCTTGCTTCATTATAATATATGTATGTATGCGAATGTTGCATTATTAATCACACTAATTGTAAATGAGGATAGATGAATGATGAATGCCATGAATCATGACTTGATTGTATGATTTGGGAAAATACTTGTGATTGTGATTGAGACTTGTTGAATGGATCGGGTGTTGCGTTCCAACACACTAACTTGGATCAGTTGACACGTTTCGGTATAAATAAGGTATCAGTTGCCACGTTTCAACATAAGCATTGGTCCGTGTACCATGAACCGGTACACTAACAGTTTGGGTTTGGGTTCCATGAGAGGACCGTTGACTTGACATAACTGTATATCTTGTGAATTATGAAATTGTACGTTGTTCATAAATGTTGATAATGTATATGTTCGGGGTATGCATGTTATTATTATGTTGTAATGGCTTATGTATGTTGCACTTAGTGAGATAGCCGCGTGATCCTACTAGTACACTGTGGTTGTGTATTGATACTGCACTTGCTCTTTTTTTGTTGAGTACATGACATCTTCAGGCGGCTATTGACAGACCTCACTTAGAAGATCAGTGATCGTTTAGAATTCAAGAGTGAGCTAGTTCTTCGAGGCTGCCATGAGTTCTCTTTCTATTTATGTCTACATTCGGACTTAGACTTTCTATTCAGTTATTCGTATGATAGTTTAGAGGGGTTGTACACCTTCTTGTTTAGATTTATGGTTCTTGTTATAGTTTTGGTACATTGACTTTCAGGTTTTAGGCGTTACTTCCGCATTGTTTTGTTAGACTTTTGAAGTTTATGGGAACTCTATTTCTTTTCCTTAGCATTTAAACCTGCTTTCGTATCTTTAAATGCTTTAGTTTTGATTAAGTTGTGTAGTTCTTGGTTAGCTAATTAGAATTAATGGTTCTCCCACTGGAGGGTTAGTGTGGGTGCCAATCATGATGGTCTGGGTTGTGACATTTTTCTATCAGACTTTTGTATTGTTCTTTGTTTTCAAAAGACTCATCATCTGATCTCCTTGTTAAACCATCTTGCTCTTGTGTAGTCAACTTCATGTTTGCCTTAAGTGGTGTCTAAGCTAGTTTAACGCTTTTTGCCTTGGCTTGACTTACTTACTCAGCGGAAGACTTACCTTAACAAAATAATCTCAAAACAAAACTTTAAAGAGATATAAACTTAGCCAAAATGGCAACTAAAGTTTGTAAACAACATCTGAATGATAATATAAAGATAACTGAACTACTAACTGACTAACTGTCTATGAAGCCTGTAAAAACAACTGAGATGGATGTTGGGACAAGCCCCATAACATCCTAATGAACTGATAAAATAACTGAAAGCAACAAAAGGAGTCCTCCGGAATGCAAGGAGGCTTACCAACTGACTCTGGAGTGCTCACTGGATCAACGATGCGCTGGATGCCGATCCTAGTTACATGCGTCTGCATCATAATAAGATGCAGGCCAACTGTCATCAGTACATTGAATGTACGAGTATGCGAGTTGGAATGCTAAATACAACATAAGCTTGAAAGAAATCTGAAGAACTTACCTGGCTCAACTCAACTCAACATAACTGAACTCATTTCAATGTAAAGCAGTTTAAAACAAGTGCAATTTAAAGAAAAGTTGTTTAAAACATAATGTCAACTCTGTGTGTATGCAAGGATACAAAACAACTCTGAAATGTATGTGAAAATACAATAAACTATGTATATAAGAATACAATTACTGTTGTGGGAGTTTCTCTAATCGACAACCATCACGTAAGACCTATTGTGATGATACAATGTTTTGCCTCACGCTGCCAAGGCCGTCATATACCTTGCTGAGGGTATAGAACTTGAGCTACTAAGTGGATCCACTAGTCTATGCTAAAAAGCACTAAATAAATCATCTAAAAAGTATGACCCTTTTCTATCCATGGTGGCTACAGGGTTTATGGGGGCTGTGAGTTGTCTGAACTCTCCCCCATATCGGTGCTCCATACTACTCCCAAAAATAATATAATATTAGCTCTTATGTTTTAAAAACATAATTCTTCTGTGATTTGAGATTAGTGCTCAGAAACTTAGCTCAAAGGCTATCTTGGAAATCAAAGTTTCCCCTCTTGCTTCATTTAGAAAGCGATTACTCTTTTCTGAAAACTAGCCCGAAGACTCTTTGGAAATCGAGGTTTCCTTTCTTGTTTAAATGTGAAAACATTTTAAACCCTTTGGGAATACATAGTCCTCATATACTTTTGAAGAAATGAACTTCAAGCTTTACTCTTTACTGAACTCAAAACTTAAGTCTTAAAACAAAGTTAAAACGTTTGCAAAAGACTTTTGAAAAACTTTAAGAACTTCTCTAGACTTTCGTCTTAACTGCTCCTGACTTGACTCTTAACTGGTCCTTGAATTGAATTATGAATTCAAGGATTTTGATTTGTGATAGGAAGGATCACATGATGTTTAGGAATGATCTTAAATAGCTAAACATGAGAAAAGTCACGAAATACCTCTCTTGAAACAAGTCCGTGACGCGGAGGTGTTTTAAATAATTACTTGCAAAATTTAATTTTGAGACAGAGGAGTCCGCATCTTAACCGCGGCGCGGAGAAAATTTTTGGTCACTGGGGGAGCAAGTCTGCGACGCGGACTTGCGTGGCAGATCACGCTGGACTTTTTTCCTTCTTCGTTTTACCACCCCAATTCGCCTAAATTCGAATATTTTTCTCAATAACTCTTTAGATTCAGATACCTAGCATATGTACCTAAGAACCTAACTCAAAACAACTCTATAATTCGACACAAAGATCTCAGAAACTCCTCAATTCATCACAATTCAAAAACAACATTCAAATTCAAGAATACATGTCAAGAACATCAACTTTCAAACTCTTTTAGGACGAATTTCGCTGAACTAAACATGTTTGGCACGTGGGTGAATGAACCCAACGCTATGAAAGACTCACGTACCTTGTAAGATAAATTCCTTGGCGAAATCCATCACCAAATCGCACGATCTTAGCGAAATCTGAGCTTTTCTTCTCATTTCTCCTATTTTCTCCAAGCCCTAGCGTGAATTTCCAATTGACTAAACTGATCTCATTCTGATTTGACCCTTAATTAATTCACTAAAATGAATTAAATTAATTGGGTAAGGAAAAGACTAATCTACCCTTCAAAAAAATCCGGATTAGACTTTCCTTAATCACACAGCCCAACTTCCAAAGGGCATAACTCACACATACAAACTCGGAATCGCGCAAACTCGGCGGCGTTGGAAAGATCATTTCAACCATATCTGGAAGAATACCTAACTCATCCTGATCTAGAAGTTATGATCATTTGAAGTTGACAAAAAACTCAACTTTAACACACTTAACAATTTCCAGATTTTCTTTATACCTTCCAAAAATGACTATTTCCTCTCTTTAAATTCTTTTTTAGTTCTTTCTAGTTACGGGGTGTTACAATATCTCCCCCTTGGGAAAATTCATCCTCGAATGAGATTATTCTTACGAGGCTAAGGGTGGTAACATCAAGTTCAAACACCCAACAAGCAAATGCAAACACCCAACATGCTCACTCATAATTTAAATAGTACTAAGAAGAGAATTAGTACCTTGGTCTGCATTTTCTCCGGACTTAAAGAGATGTGGATATCTCTTCTTCATATCCTCTTCAGCTTCCCAAGTAGTTTCTTCAACAAATTGATTCCTCCAAAGTACTTTGGCTGATGGTACCTCTTTTGTCCTTAAGTGTTACTTAGTCTATCATCTCCCCACTCATGGAAGAGCTGGCCATTTCTCTTTGACTCTCCCTCTCAACTAGCGTAACATATGCCTTATTGAGACTTGGGGTTGATTTTGTCATAAAAATCTGACTTCTGAATTAATCATATGTCTTATTTAATCTCATTAATAATTGCATTAATTTTTATTGATGCATATGAACACAAAATTCCTTAGATCTATGGTAGTCATATGGTGGTGGTATTATACTAGAAAATTCATCTCATAGATTTTGCAATTTCGAGAAATCGAAGGGAATACTATCATTTTCTTGCACTGCACTAGCTATATCATTGTACAATTGATAGATTTGCGATGCATTAATCTAATCAAAAGACCCACGTAGGTTTTTCCATTCCGAATTTGCACTTGTTGCATATACAATTTATGTCTGCAATTTTGATGTTATTGTGCTCATGATCCATCCTTGAATGATTGCATTACACTGATCCCATTGATGCCCAAGCTTTGAAATCCTCTTTTTTCCTGTTGCCATCTACAATTCCCAACTTATTCTTTACAAGTAATTGAATACGCATAGCCTTTCTCCAGGCGAACTAATTTTCGTACCCTGTTAACTACGTCTGTATGATTATAGTTCTGATGGTGTCAGACGGTTGTAGAAACAAAGCATAATTGTGATCAAATTTTATCGTTGTCATTGTCAATCTTCTTGTTTGTATGTCACTGAACTAAAATTGAGCTCACAGTCGTTGTAACATCTCGCAATTTGAAATAACTAGGAAGAAGCTAATAATTGGAAATAGTCATTTTTGGAAAGAATAAAAATCTGGAAAATTCTGTTAAGTTAGAATAAGTTGAGTTTTGACCAACTTTAAATGGCCATAAATTCTAGCTCATGATGATTTAGAGGTACTTACAGATATGGTAGGAAATCTCTTGGAATGTTCTTTCCAACGCTGCTGAGTTTGTGTGATTCCGAGTTCGTATGAGTGAGTTATGCCCTTTGGAAGTTGGGATGTTGGAATAAGGAAAGTCCAATCCGGATTTTGAAAAGGTAGTTTGGTCTTTTCCTTGCACAATTATTTTATTTCATTTTTGGTAATTAAGTTAGGGTCTAATCAGAATTATATCAGTTTACGCTTTTACCAAAATACGCTAGGGTTTGGAGAAAAGAGAAAAGAAGAGGAGAAAGGAGAAGAGAAGCAAGATTCGTCAAGATCGTCAAGTTTAGCTTGTGGATTTCGTCGGGGGTGATCCCTACAAGGTATGTGAGAATACATAGCGTTGGGTTAGTTCACCCATGTGCCAATCATGATTCAATTTCAGCAAAGTTATTAGATTTGAAAGTAAATCCTTGAGTTCTTAATGAAATTCGTTTGAATTCTTGTGGGTTCTGTTGTTGGATTTTTCTTGAGATTGATTCATGTTGTTAGTTGTGTTTTTCGAGTAGAATTTGATGTATATTGAGGGTACAAATGATTCTAAGTGTTTGGGGAAAGAACCATTGAAGTTTAGAGGGTTTAGAGATGAAAAACGAGCAAGAAAAGTCGTCAAACACCTAATGAAAGGGGGTGGGGAGTCGCGCCAGCCAGCGCGCCCCGAAAGGGTTTCTGAAGTTTCACCCTTGGGGAGACGCACCAGTTAGTGCGCCCCAACTTGTTCTCTGAATTTTTAGGGCTGGCGCCCCGCGCCTCTTAGAGCGCCAGGGACGCCAGTTCTCCCCATTCGTTCCCCACCTTTTAGTACTTATTCCTTAGCAATGTACCTATGTTTTCTAGTTGATTCCAACACTCTAAGGTACATCTAAACATCATTAAAATCATCCATAAACATGAGATCATGAACCTTGAAACCATAATCCAATTCAAGGAAAGTTAAGATCAAAGTCAAGAGAAGTTCTTAGAGTTTTTCAAAAGTCTTTTTCAAATGTTTTAACTTTGTTTTAAGACTTAAAGTTCAAGTTGAGTAAAGATTAAAGAGTAAAGTTTGAAGTTCATTTCTTCAAAAGTATATGGGGACTATGTATTCCCAAAGGGTTTAAAATGTTTTCACGTTTAAACAAGAAAGGAAACCTCGATTTCCAAAGAGCCTTCAGGCTAGTTTTCAGAAAAAAGTAATCGCTTTCTAAATGAAGCAAGAGAGGAAACTTTGATTTCCAAGATTGCCTTTGAGCTAAGTTTTTGAGCACTAATCTCAAATCACAGAAAGAAGTATGTTTTTAAACATAAGAGCTAATATCACATTTTTGGGAGTAGTATTGAGCACCGATATGGGAGAGAGTTCAGACAACTCACAGCCCCCATAAACCATGTAGTCATCATGGCTAGAAAAGGGTCATAGATGATTCATTTAGTACTTTTTAGAATAGACTAGTGGATCCACTTAGTAGTTCAGGTTCTATACCCTCGGCAAGGTATAGGACGGCCCTGGCAGCGTGAGGCAGAACGTTGTATCATCACAATAGCTCTATCATGTTTTAATCAGCTTTTCTTTATATTGAACTTGTTTTAAATTGCTTTATATTTAATTGAGTTCAGTTATGTTGAGTTGAGTTGCGCCAGGTAAGTTCTTCAGATTCCTTTCAAGCTTATGTCTTGTTTTAGAATTCCCCTCACATACTCGTTCATTCAATGTACTGATGCCAGTTGGCTTGCATCTTATTATGATGCAAACACAAGTAACTAGGATCGGCATCCAGCGCATCGTTGATCCAGTTGAGCACTTCAGAGTCAGTTAGTGAGCCTCATTGCATTTCGAAGGACTCATTTTTATTGCTTTCTGTTCTTTTCAGTATTTCATTTGTTAGGATGATCGGAGGTCCTGTCCCGACATCCATCTCAATTGTTTTAGAGGTTTCATAGACAGTTAAATGTTAGTTCTTTAGTCTTTTCATTGTCATTATCTTATGTTAGACTTGAGTTGCTATTTTTGGCTAAGTTGAGTGTTTGACTTTTAAGCATTCTCAGTATTTTATTATTCAAGTGAGTATAGTGCTATTGATCATTATAAATATGCATAGAGTCTTCCGCTGAGTAAGTAAGTCAGGCCAAGGGTTCGCTTGGGGCCAACAATGGTTCTCGAGTGCCAGTCCCGGCCCAAGGTGTAGGCTCGGGGCGTGTTAGTCGTGATCTGAGCTCTAATACCATATCAATTTTTACATACTATCAATTAAGGATAAGCTCAGATTTTAAATAAGAGAATATATTACTTTTATTAAGAAAAAGACGTATGAATCTGAATGCACATCTGAATGATTAAGAAGTTGTCTCTATATCTGAACATTGAATGATTATGATAATTTATTTTCAACATCTGAACATACATAATTTATTTATATATACATAATAAATATGCAATTTAAATAAAAATTAGTTAAATATCTAAAAATACTTAATAAATAAAATAAAATTATTATTTGATTAAAAAAATGAAACACTTATGCTTGCTAGTGATGGTGGAGATGGTTTGTAGTGGTGGTTGTGATGGTAATAGTTGGTTTTAGTGGCTAGTAATGATTGTGGTAATTATATTGGTGGTGGAGGTAGCTAGTGTTGTGTTGACTGTCATAATGATGGTGTTTAGTGGTGTTGGTGGTTATAATGGAGAAATTGGTTCATATTAGCAGTGAGTGGTGTTGATGGTGGTGATTTTAGAATATGTGGTGGTTGATGATGTGTTTGTGATAGTTGGCGGTGGCAACGACTAAAAAGAAGGAGATAGTGATGACAATAAATGTAATGATAATGATAGAGGAGGCAAGTATGGTAGCAATTAACAGTAGAGTGGTTATCAAAGGTGGTGGTTGTGATGATAGATGTGGTTGGTGGTAAGTGAAGGTAATTGTGGTTGACAATGATGATGGCGGTGATGGATGTGATAGCAGAAGTGGTTAGTGATGGTGATTGGTGATTGTGGATAAAATGATGGTGAATATTAACCACAAAAGAATATCTCTTAGTTGACTATCAAATTTTCTATGTAAGGCGTGTGTCCAAAATGAGGTATAATGCTAGAGAAATTGATATCTTGTTTGAACATTACTTCAGTCTTCTAGACATAGTCTCTGAACCCATCTGATAGTATCATTTGATCCTAGTTGACATGTGTGTCCATCTGAATGGTTGTTGTATTTTTGCATGTATGTCCATCTTCAATTTATTTTCTTGCATTGTTACTCAATAATCCTAATTGAATGATTATGGTGTAACCAAACTATCATTAATAATGACATCGCAAGAAACATAATTAATTCAAGTCTTGTCTACCCTTTATAATATAAATGCAATTGAAATAAAGATAATTGAACAATAAATTAAATTGAGTTAATTGATAGAAATAAAAATTGAGTAATCTAAACTTGCAATGCACGATGTTATATCAATGCCTGGAGTCCAATCACCTCTTTATATCTTCGGCTAAAGCAATAAGTAAATATGTACAAAACAAAGTTGTTTATTCATTTATTTAGTCTTATGTGATAAAAAGTTATCATCCAAAATCAAATGTAAGCTCTATAGAGTGGTGGTTAGATCGAAATTGTTGTATGTGTTGGATTTGAAAGTGATTAGGGCGTCATTTGG